>NC_091442.1:34886600-35188608 GCF_964237555.1 Oryctolagus cuniculus
ACCTCGGTTAGACTTCCCAGTCTTCAGAACTATGAAAGACAAATTTCCATAGTTTATAACCCATCCAATCTGTGCCATTTTACTATAGCACCCAAACACATGAAGACACAGCATATCTTTCAGGAGGTGGGATCTGCTGCTCCAGCCCTTGACTAGTTTGAACATTATGGGAGGAAGTCATGGCATGCCAGGTCCAAGCTTTTGCCTCAAGAAAATTTACATGTTTTATTTCCTTTAGGAACCCTGCCATTGCCAATAGAAGATTTCCAGGATAGTGTGCTGGTTGATGAGTGGCCATGAAAGGCCAAGATCCTACATGGGTCAATCAACAAACAGCAGCTGACCAATGTGAGTGAGTGAGACATGTCAGACAGATCTCATGTTAGTGGGACACCCAGGAAACCTGAGGACTCACGAGAAATAATAAATTGTTGATGCTTTTCATTACAAAGTATTGAAGTACTTTATTATGCCGTAATTGCTAACTGAAGTATTTGGGGAAAATAAATTAAGATATTATGGAAACATAATCAAAAATTAGAATAAAATACATTTTTAAAATATTTATTTACTTGAAAGTCAGAGTTACACAGCGAGAGAAGGAGAGGCACAGAGAGAGAGAGAGAGAGAGAGAGAGAGGTCTTCCATCTGTTGGTTCATTCCCCAGATGGCCGCAATGGTCGGAGCTGTGCTGATCTAAAGCCAGGAGCCAGGAGCCAGGAACCAGGAGCAGGAGTCAGGATCTTCCTCCGGGTCTCCCACACAGGTGCAGGGGCCCAAGGACTTGGGCCATGAAGAATAAAATATTCTGTCATGAATTTCAAGAGACTTTTAGTCTTTACTGTTAACTGGCTAGTACCCTGGGGCAATATATGGAAGCTTCTTTAGACTTTGGTTTTCATATCTGTGGTTTCGATAACATAAGGGCATTTCTGTCTAAGGATGAGAGAGTAAAAGCATTTTTAGTTCAATCAACCCCCCCCAAAGAAAAATCAGAGAAAGAAGAAAGATAGAGGGGGGAAATGCTCAATTCACCAAGAAAACAACATGCCCATCAGAGCTGGAAACACACCCACAGAAAAGTTTGTACACAAACATCATGACATTATTCGCAAGACAGAAGTAGAAACAACTCAAATGTCCATCAAACGATGAATGGAATAAATAAAATGTGACATGCCTATAAAAATACAGTATTATGTGGCAATAACAAAAACTGATACATGCTAAAATGTGGATAATCCTTGAAAACATTATACTAAGTGAAAGAAGTTGGATATGAGACCATATAATATGGTTCTATTTATATGAAATTATATGAAGTAAATACCCAAATAGTAGGTTAGAAGTTGCCGGGGCCTGGATGGGTAAGGAATAGGAAGTGGTTGCTAACAGACAAAAGCTCATTTTGGGGGTAATAAAAGTGTTCTAGAATTGGATAATGGTGATTGATGGTTATAAAATTGTCATGAATATTTTTAAAATCCAATGAATTGTATATTTTAAGTAAATACAGTATATGAATTAGATCTCAATTTATTTAAATGTTAAAAAAAGAGAAAGAGGTTACATCCTCAAATTATAGGAATATATTTGCCCAAGGGGCCAACACTGTGACTTAGTAGGTAAAGCTGCTGCCTGCAGTGCTGGCATCTCATATGGGCGCCAGTTCAAGACCCAGCTGCTATACATTTTTTTAAAGATTTTATTTAATTATTTGACAGGTAGAGTTACAGACAGTGAAAGGGAGAGACAGAGGGAAACTGGTTTACTCCCCAAATGGCCTCAATAGCCGGAACTGGGCCAATCCAAAGCCAGGAGCCTGGAGCCTTCTCTAGTCTCCCACGTGCATGCAGAGGCCCAAGCACTTGGGCCATCTTCTACTGCTTTCCCAGGACATCAGCAGAGAGCTAGATCAGAAGAGGAGCAGCTGGGACTAGAACCGACGCCCATATGGGATGCCAGCGCCGTAGGCGGAGGATTAACCTACTACACCACAGCACTGGCCCGTGCTGTACTTCTGATTGAGCAAAGGGGGCATTAATAAAAAGACAGAATTCAATGACATTGGAAAATGACATAAGGAGATGAAAAAGCTCATAAAAGATAAAAATCTAAGAGGAATTGACACAGAAGATACGCAAAAGAGATTAAGTATTGGTGGCACTGTGTTGGTATTCTAATTTAACAGTGTAAGGCAATACAAGCTTCTGGTCTTACAGTTCTGGAGGTCGAACATCCAGATTGGTTTTCACTGTGCTAATGTGAAGGTGGGGGAAGGGCTGTGTCCTCTGAACGCTGTAGGGGAAAATCATTTTCTGACTTTTCTAGTTTCTAGAGGCTGCCTGTATTGCTTGCAGCCTTTTCCTTTGTCTTCAAAGCCACGGGTGTAGCCTCTCCAAATTTCTCTCTGACTCTGCTTCTATCCGTACTTGTCCTCCTCTGCTTTTTAAGAACCCTGTAATTAGAAATGCTAGAGTAATCTGGGATTATTTTAGCCTCTCAAAGTCCTAATTGCTTCTACTAAATCCCTTTTCCATACAAAGTGATGTGTGCACAGGTTCCAGGGATTAGAATGTGGACATCTGTGGGGAGAGAGCATTATTCCCCAGTAGACATTAACATATATCCTGGTGAAATTACAGAGTTTCAAGGATTAAAAAAAGTCACATGGGAGTCACAGATAGGAAAAGTAAGTGACACACAATGGGAAATAGTTGGTTATCTGATTTTGCCAGAAATAATCAACACCAAAAGACTAGGGTGATATTTACCAGTCCGTGAGAAGAAATAATTGTGGTTCAAGAATTTTACACTCCCCAAATTGTCCTTCAAGTGCAAAGACAAAATGGACCTTTCAAGTATATAAGCTCTCAGGCCTATGAATTCTCTTTGGAAAAATAGGTTTTGAAGATAAAATCCAAGCAATGTAACACTGAATAATAAAAAATAACTTAAAAATAGTAAAGGTAAATAAAATGATTGATAGTGAAAAGTGAGTGGATTTAAATATGAAGCTAAAATAAAATAGTTGCTAAAGTTATGATTGCAAAATGGAATATTACAAATATAAAATTAATCAATTCACAAAACTCTAGGGATAAAGAAGGGCATATTATCTATACTAATTTGCTCACTTTGATAGCAAAGAATCAACAGATACTGAATATGTTTGAAAAATTTATCTGATTATTGCAAGTTCTAAAGACATACCAAATACCGTAAACTCTCAAATGTGAAGGTAAATGCTAACTCTTTTATTTCCACAGAGTTCACTACTTATTAAATGACTGCTTCTTTAATTAGAAGTGACCTGGAAAGCACTAACAAACAACAACCAAATGACCACACCTCATATATTTATGGCCCCTGAGGACTGGAAAAACACTTCTGTTTCCCTTAGAGTTTTGAGGCTCGTGACACCTCTAGGGAGAGTGCCTGATAACCTCCCTTGGCTCTTGACATGAAGATCACTTGAGCAGACATTTACCCTAGCAGTTAAGACATTGCTTCAGATAAATGCGCCTCATATCAGAGTGCCTGGATTCCCAGCTCCACACCTGATTCCAGCTTCCTGCCAACCTGCACCCTGGGAAGCAGCAATGATGGCTCAAAGGTTGGGTTCCTGCCACACACCTGAGAGACCCAGATTGAGTTCCTGGTTCCTGGGCATTTGAGGAGTGAACCAGCACATGGGAAGTCTCTGTCCCTCTGTGTGTCCTTAATAATAATCTCTAATAAATAATTTTAAGAATATTCAGATTATTCTCTTTTTTCACTTGTTGTCCTTCCCAGAGGCCTGACTTATGCTTGCTGCATTTGTGGAAATTCTATGTGACTTGAGTTGCTTTGGGCCAACTGGGAGCCCCAACAGGTTGGAAGGAGGAAAGAGATTTTGTGCTGTGTCCCTCTATTGACAGGCATCCTTCTTTGCAAAGCAACCAAGTCTGTAAGACTTTCTCCATCTGTGTTCTGGTAATCACCGACTTCCTCCAATGGCTACAACCAACTCTAACCTCTATTTTGGTTTCCCTACCCCCACACTTTTATGAACAGCTCCTGCTTTTTTTTTTTTTTTTTTGACATAATCTCTTAGAGTTATCCCAATCTGAACATTCCATTTTGTTTCTGTTGGGACATTGGTCCATGAAGTTTTCTATCCATTTTTTTAAAAAAAGGATAGGCAAAGATGAGTGAGATTTGTGATTCTAGGCCTAAGGACCATTCTTCCACATGGTCTTGCCTCCTAGTTTAGGATTAAACTTGTTTCCAGGCTAGTTTAAAGAAGAAAGATTGGAGGTACTTGCTTATGAGAAAAATATTAAACACCTGAGTTTAAGGAAGTCTTTGTCTTGTCTGGCTAAATTAAAAGCAACATTAGTAGCTTCAGTATTATATTTTAAAATGTAGTTAATCTGGGTCAGGTGTTTAGCCTAGTGGTTAAGGCACCAGGTAGTTTGCCTGAGTCCAAATCAGAGTAACTGGGTTTAAGACATGGCACCAGCTCCTGACTTCAGCTTCCTGCTAGTGTGGACCTTGGGAGGCAGTGATGATGGTTCCTGCCACCCATGCAAAAGACCTGGATTGAGTTTCCACCTCCCAACTTTGGCTCTGGCCCAGTCCTGGTCATTGGTGAGTCAATAAGTGGATGAGAGCTCTTGCTCTCTCTCAGCCTTGATCTGTCTTTTCCTTCTCTCTCTTCCTTTAGCTCCCCCTCCCATTTCTCTCGCCTCTCCTCTTTTTCTTCCCATCTTTTCTTTTCTTTGAATAAATAAATGAAAAAAATGTAATGCCAATAATACATTGGATTATGCTAGATATGCAAGGAAGGATGAACACAGGAACAATTGAGTAAGTGGAAAAAAAGAAAAAAAACCTAGGAACTGAGGACTTCAAACAACCCTGCAGAAGAACATAGGTGATTAGTGATGGTGTTTGCAAAAGTGCGGGTGTAGGAGATAATTGGTTTGAGAGACAAGTATTGGACAAAGGGTTTTAAACTCTAAGTTTGGCCTACATCTGCCTCCAAACTTGAGCAACCTAGATTTGGCCCAAAGCAGCCTCCTACCTAATGAACTGAACCCTACTTTGGTCTAAAGGCATACCCTCCCAGGCACTGCAGCTCACTAGGCTAATCCTCCGCCTGTTGCTCCGGCACCCAGGGTTCTAGTTCCGGTCGGGGTGCCGGATTCTGTCCCGGTTGCTCCTCTTCCAGTCCAGCTCTCTGCTGTGGCCCGGGAGTACAGTGGGGATGGCCCAAGTCCTTGGCCCTGCACCCGCATGGGAGACCAGGAGAAGCACCTGGCTGCTGGCTTCGGATCAGGGCGGTGCGCTGGCCGCAGAGGCCATTGTGGGGTGAACCAACGGAAAAAGGAAGACCTGTCTCTCTGTCTCTCTTTCTCTCACTGTCCACTCTGCCTGTCAAAAAAAAAAAAAAATACCCTCATAACCAACCGAGTCTGTCAATCGCAGCAACTGTACCTCCAGTCGGTGAGAGGCTGGAGGCTGCCACAGCATCCCATAAGGTGAATTCAGACTGCAGCCAATCAGGTTGTTTCTGGTGTCCCTCCACTTACTCAGGTATGAGTGGACCCCACGCAGGTGGTGGGTAGGGCATTTGGAACCAACTTCAGGCCAGAATGTCTGCTCTTTCTTACTCAAACTTTGCTGCCTTTAATGGATCCCAGAATTTTCTTTACAAGCAGATACAGGTGATGAACATGACGGTTTGACTAGTTACTTGAAATCTATCCAGAGCTCACTTTACTCTGAGAGTGAGCACCTATGACAAATGGCGCTCTGCAGAAGCCTGGTGTTGGAGCCCCAGGCTGATGCCCTTTTCTGAAGCAATGTCTGTCCCCCAGCTGTTGTGAATATTGGGTGCTAATGGCTTCCAGCTGCTCCTTCCCCAGAGGATCACCCTCAGTGTGCAAGGGAAGTTTGCCAGGGAAGTTACTTCTGCCCCCGCCCCCATACAGTCATAACCAACAATCAACTGACTGGTGTGGGAATACAAATATGTGGTGTGTCTTATGTTCCAGGGTCTTCCATGGCATCAGGCTGAGGCCAGACCTTACCTAAGACCACCTGCTGTCCATGATGTTTCATCCCCTTCCTTACAGGATTTTCCTAAAAATGCTCCAACAGGGTGTCTCAGCCTCTGCTGGGACCTGGCCTTCATGTGCTGTGGTTTTCTAGTCCCTGTATTCATTCCTTCTTCTCTTTTCTTGCTTTTCAAATATTCTTTAGTGTGTGAGTCATTGCTTTTATGTAGCCAAACATCAGGAAGCTGTGGGTGAAACTGTCAACATTCACTTTAGTTCCAAGAGCACTTCAAAAAGTTCATAGAAAATGGAATTAAAAAGTAAGTTATTTTGATGCAAAAAATTTGAAATCCATGCAGTTTTTTCACAGTTCCTATTTTTCATAAAAGTTTTTGAAAATCCTTCGTATTTCTTTAGAAGTCAGTTTTCCTCTGAAGATGATTACACTCAACATCAAAAAAAATCGACATAATTTATCAGGTCAATCAATTTCAAAATTCAGAAAAAAATGAATAAAACATAATTTCCATGATTTCTATGCAGTTTGACCAAGTATAACATCTAATTCCATTTTTTAAAGATTTATTTATTTGAGAGGCAGAGCTACAGAGAGAGAGAGGTGTCTTCCATCCACTGGTTCATTCCCCCAAATGACTGCAACAGCCAGAGCTGGGCTGATCCAAAGCCAGGAGCCAGGAGCTTCTTCCAGGTCTTCCATGTGGGTGCAGGGGCCCAAGGGCTTCGGCCTTCTTCTACTGCTTTCCCAGGCCATAGCAGAGAGCTGGATCAGAAAAGGAAGACCTCATCAGTATACGTATCAGCACCCATATGGGATTCCCAGGCCACATACAGAGGCTTAGCCTACTATGCCACAGCGCCAGCTCCTCTAATTCCATTTTTAAATGAGACTAAAATTAATTCATAATTCTAAGTTTGTTGTGTCTAATCCTGAAAGCAGAAACAGTACTTGAGGTTAAGAAAATAAAACCAAATTAGTTTAACTAATTTGCCAGTGTGATTAAAGGATTCATTTTATATGCTTCATAAAATGACTCATTTACTGTATTGCAACAGCAAAACTGATAAGAATTTGTAATTTATGGTACTTACACAATTTGTTATTTTGAACTAAGCAATTGCTTCTCCTAAAGTGTCCTTCAATGTCGGTGAGCTATTAGACTAACCATAACATTACACAACAAAGTGCTCAATGGGTAACTAGGGAAGGATGATGAAAATGACGCTATGAGCTATGTCACTTGAGCAGCTACCAAATCCTCATGATCACCACAGAGAATGGGCCAATAGGTGGTGCTATGGCTCTGTGTAATGTCTCCAGAAGACAGGAGTGAGACAGGCTGGGGGAACTATTTGCCAGGAAAAAAGACATAGGACAAAAACCTACCCCCATCTCCTATATCCTCCAAAAGATGGTCATTCCTAAATCTTTGTTTTCTGAGCTCTGTCACTAATCTTGTCTCATTGAATTAAATTGAAATACTCAAGTTTTGTGTTCCTGGCCAAAGCAATAGCTAACATGCCATGCAAGGTTCCAACAGACCTTTAATATTTCTGTAAACAAATTTTGTATTAGTATATAGAGAACTTATTTGATGTATTTCACAGATACAGTTCTAAGAAGATAACTGTACTTCTCTCTTGTGCTCTCTCCCTCACTCCCCTTCCTTCCTTCTTTCTTTATTCTTTAATTTTTGTAAAAACATAATTTCAATTTACTTTATAATCACAAGCTTAACGCACCACTAACTATGATATTCGACAAGTAAAAAGACGACTGTTGTACAGGAATATCGACGAGGGCTGAAGACAATAATCAAATCATAAGATGTGCATTTCATTCTTATACATTTTATTTAATATTTTTTCTTTAATATTTCTCAAAGGATTAAAAAGTCACCCTACCCCCGTGCAGAAGGGGCAAATACACTGTGGGACAGAAGTCTTTAAAAGCCGACAGTGGTGGAAAGCCTCTTAGAGTGCATCTGGCTTCTGCAACTTCTGCTAGAATTGTTGTGCAATTATCTTTTGGGAAAGAAAATAGAATGAGGGGCCGGCGCTGTGGCGCAGTGGGTTAATGCCCTGGCCTGAAGCACTGGCATCCCACATGGATGCCAGTTTGAGACCTGGCTGTTCCACTTCCAATCCAGCTCTCTGCTATGGCCTCGGAAAGCAGTAGAAGATGGCCGAAGTCCTTGGGCCCCTGCACACACATGGGAGACCAGAAGAAGCTACTGGCTCCTGGCTTTGGATTGGCATAGCTCCAGGCATTGTGGCCAACTGGGGAGTGAACCAGCGGATGGAAGCTCTCTCTCTCTCTCTCTCTGCCTCTCCTTCTCTCTCTGTGTAACACTGACTTTCAAATACATAAATAAATCTTAAAAAAAATAGAATGAAATAATTATTTAACTTTCTAAATTCAAAAGATAGACAATTTGCAATAAAGTGTTATAAAATTTAAAATAGCTCTGAAAAAGAACTCGAGCTGTACTGAAGGAAAGACGAGCAGCACGGACGGTAGATAAACAGCAAGGTCTCTTTAAAGCACTGCTCTGTGCATGCAGGATTGATTTTTTTTCCCTTTTCTCTGGAATAGAATTTATCCTCCTAGCATTAGTTTTTTAACATCAGTTGTCATGCTTTAGAAAGAGGTCCAGGTGTAGAAAGAAAGTCACCTTGAAATTAAAAATTTGACACAAATAATCAACTGAACTGTGAAGATTTTACCTCATTAGACATGCTTTTTACTACTGATTTAAGAAGACAAATTGCTTTTGACTCCAGTGGTCTCACAAGAAGATGCTGGTCTCACCAAACTAATCCACTAACCGTCTTCAATTATTGTTACCTTTCAGGAAATCACAATCAAAGAAAAGTAAGTTGTATTGAAAAGTAGAGTGAGAAATAAGATGCAATAAAAATGGTGCTTTAGAATGCTTGTAAACTTTCTATGCACCTGATCATAGTTTTGGCAACTTTTTTTTTTTTTTTTGACAAATAGAGTTAGACAGTGAGAGAGAGACAGAGAGAAAGGTCTTCCTTCCATTGGTTCACCCCCCAAATGGCTGCCTTGGCCGGAGCTACGCCGTTCTGAAGCCAGGAGCCAGGTGTTTCCTCCTGGTCTCCTATGCGGGTACAGGGACCCAAGCATTTGGGCCATCCTCCACTGCCCTCCCGGGCCACAGCAGAGAGCTGGACTGGAAGAGGAGCAACCGGGACTAAAACCGGCATCCATATGGGATGCCAGTGCCGCAGGCGGAGGATTAACCAAGTGAGCCATGGATCTGGCCCCTTTGGCAACCTTTTGGGATAGGCAAGACAGCTAATAAGTATAGCTTACATTAAGTGAGTACTATTCACTTTTTAATCTATCAATTAATTTAATCTCTGCAATAATCCTATGAGGCAGGTACTATTTTTGTCTTCCTTTTCCAATATAAGACATTGAAGGAAAGAAAAATTAAGTAGCTTCCCAGGAGGCAGCACTGGGGCACCGTGGTTTAAGCTGCTTGTAGTACCAGCATCGGGTTTCAGAGTGCCTCTTGAGTTTCATCTACTCTACTTCCTGCTTCCCATGTGAGAGACCCGGATGGAGTTCTTGACTCCTGGTTTGGCTTAGCCTAGCTCTGGCTCTTATGGCAATTTGGGGGATAAACCAGCAGATGGAAGACTCTCTCTCTTTCTTCTCTCTCTATCTCTCTCATGCTCTGCTTTTCAAATAAACTAAATAAATATGACTTTAAATAAAATATCTCCCCAAAGACATACAACTAGTAAGAAAGCTGGAATTAAAGCCCAAGCAGAGAAAGATTGTGCTGTCATTGAAGCACCATTTTAGGAATTAAAAGAAACTTGGAAGTTTATACAATAAGTTGTAAAAGGTGGGAGTGAATTTAGAACTAAGGTCTTGAATATTTTTGGTCAAGTGTTCTTATGCTAAGGACATTGCACTTTAATTTGGAAACTTTCCACCTTGCCAAAAATTATATCTGCCTGAATATAAGCACCATATATACTGTGTCAGTCTAGCTGGTCTACCACAGTTAAAACTGGCCAGTGTGCTGTTTGAAATCTCATGCCCACTCATCTATAGGCTCCACTGTAAGGTGAGGCAGCTCTTCCAAAGCTCTTTGTAGATTTGTTTCCATCTCAGAAATTGGCAATGACAGCAATGAAGGCTGTCATTAAAGGAAAAGGGGAGAAGGAGAGGTCTCCAGACTGGTATTTCCAGACTTACTTCCTTTCTAGCAAGACAAAGGGAGATTTCCAGATCCCCTGAAGTTTAGGTATACTGCATTCCCGAAAGCAGTTTGCCCCTGTCCCCAGTATTTTCCAAAGGATGCATAGGATGATAGTCAAGAGTGTAGAAGTCCCGAATCTTGAGAAATAGGTTATCATTCATACTGGAAAAAGCTTTCCATTTCTTAATTTATTCTTGTACATGTAGGTCTTAGAGTTTTTACAGAGGATGCTGATTGTAATAAGTCAGTTTAGGCTAAGTTAGACTACTGTAACAAAACATACCCCTATCTCCAAATCTTGGTTGATTAAAACAGAAGGGTTCTTTTGGGATTTTTTTGTGTGGGTGTTTTTGTTTGTTTGCTCATTTTGTGTCACAGTCACAGACTGATTTGGGCTCTCCCATCTGCAGCCCACCTTGGCTGAGTGAACATCTCTGACACCTGCCAGCCAGTAGCTGTGGGAAAAGAATGATAGTGAAACCACACGGTAGTTCTTGGAGCTTTTGCTGAGAATTGACATCTGATATTTTTTACTACATTTTATTGGCCAAAGCATGTCATGTGGCCAACTTGATGTCAACAGGGCAAGAAGGTTGAGTTGTACTTTTATAAGTACAAGGATCACCTAACACTGGAAGCAATAATACAATACTCACACTTAATTAACTATAATGTATTAGGCTTAGTGAAACACCTATCCAAATAACTTAATAGGGTGGAAACACAAACGAGCTCTAGTAGCCTTAACTAACTCTATAAAAGAAATATTAAGGAGTAAATGGTTGAAACTCCTCTTAACCTTTCTCAGCACTGATATATTGGGGGAAAAATAGTCTTTTCAGACTAGAGTAGTTGACTTTAGAGGGCAGGAAGCAGAGCTCAAGGAGTTGTTCAGCCCAAACTGGAATCACTCCTCCATCACCAGCTACACAGCATGGGCCATGTTGCACAGCTTCGTGTTGTGTAACATTGGCAAAAATCCCGACTTCATTTATAACTCCCTGCATTGCCGTTCTTTTCAAGTACGTTACTAGGCCTTTATAAAGATTGATGGAGTGCTGGGAAACCATTGGATTGAAAGTCCAGATGTACATAAATCAAGTCGGTATCATTTAATTCAGAATGTTTCTACCCAAGTCATTTTGGGGTGGAAGTGGAGAGATTTATAGTGAGTCTTATGGGAATTGATGATGTGAAAAGTAAGAGATTTTAATGTATGATTTGGCTGTAGGAATCAACTGCAGAAGTTTTAAATTGACTGAAGCTTTGATTGATACTGGTTTAAAATGCATTTTAAACCACTGGAAATATATTCTAGAAGCTTCTTTAGGATGAAGAGGTGAATGTGATTTGGGCAGTCAAAAATAAGATCTTATTTACATACCAAGAAATCTCACCTGTCAATAAAAATGTATGTCTGCAAGCTTCTTTATAGACTAAATCACTGTTCTCTATCATACCTAGTTATAGATGTAACAAGTTTTACATGAAACTCTTATAGGATAAGAACCTAAGGTCACAATAATTGATGAAAAGACTTTCCCTGCTGCTTTTAGTCTCTTAATCTATAAATCGATCTACATTTGAAATTATCCCAGATTTTATATGGTGAAACATAAAAAGTCACAGTCCCAATTTATGGCCTTGGGGCCTCATACTAGCTAGGCACACTAGCTCTAAACCTGTAGAGTGGGTGATATTTGCTATAATATTTTCTGAGCCCAACTCTTCCTGTACCCCTTTCATTTGCCTGAATGTTTTGATGTTCCCTAATGCCTCAAACTCCCTTTTCCCCTTTTTTATAAAAAAAACTATTGTTCAAAAAATTGCTTTTCATTAAAATTTATTAACAGATACCTTAATGACCAAGGAAATTTAACCTGTCTGTATAGGCCATGGTATTCAAATACCAAGAGAAAACAGCTTTAATCAAAGGAATGATGATCAAATGGGAAATTAAAAATAGCTAAAAGTAAAAGTGAAATAGAATCCTCTATTTTTATAAAATCTCATAGCAGAGCAAATTTAAAGGCAATGATTCAAAATGACAATTGGTTCAGTTCAGTTTCACATTTCTGCCTACCCCTGCAAAATTTGCAGGTATTATTGATACAGCAAGTTCTTGAAGGAACAGAGATGTTTCTTCTTCTATGTGACCTTTGAAAATGTACTTCCCATTATGAATGAAAGATTGAACTAGCATTAGTTTAATGATGCATAATTAAGTCACAAGAAATGTTGCTATACAATTTAATTTTATGAAATAATGCATGTAAATATAGGTTTATCACATTTCCTTTCATGTCAATTAGGAAATCTTAATTCTTTCCCTGCCTCTGCTATTTGTTTAGAATCTTTTTAAAATCAGGTAGTTGGATTTAGAAGACAATATTTAAGATTGCTAAGTTCTGAAGTTCCTCACTGGTTCTTTTAGTTACAGTCCCACTGCTTAGGTAAAGTGAACCATCACAGCCAAGTTTATCTCTTTGCTGATTTTTAAAAAATTTTTTTATTTAGTAAATATAAATTTTCAAAGTACAGTTAATGGATAACAATGGCTTCCCCCCCCATAATTTCCCTCCCACTCACACCCCTCCCATCTCCTGCACCCTCTCCCATTCCATTCACATCAAGATTCATTTTCAATTATCTTTATATACAGATCAATTCAGTATATATTAAGTAAAGATTTCATCAGTTTGCACCCACACAGAAACACAAAGTGTAAAATTTTTTTGGAGCCTGCATACATTACTTCAGTATGAAGTCAGATACACCTGTACTAACCATCACAATGCCATCACCTACCAGCCCTTTTACATTTATTTAATCTAATGCACAAAACTATTCAGTGATTCCTAAATTTGGGTCTTAAGGTTTAAATGTCCTACTGATAAACATGATGCCTTTTATAAACTTAGTTTCCCTTTCCAGTGATAATTACTTACTATTCCCTTTTACTTTTGTCCTATAGTTGTGTTGTTTTCATGTTTTATCTGCATTATTCTCCTCATTCTGTTCTCTGGATTTTTACTGCTAGTCTACTCACCTAATTCACCCTTAAAAATATATCATAGTCTTTATTTATTGCACATTTTATTTTATATTTATTTAAATAGTAATAAAGTTTTAGATTACATACAAGTACACGAAACTAAAATATATTTCCCTCCTCAAATCGGTCCCACTGTCCAAAGAGTATTATTCTTTTAAAGATATATTTATTTGAAAGGCAGAGTGGAAAAAAGGGGGAAAGACAGAGAAATTTTATATCTGCTGGTTCAGTCCCCAAATGGCAGCAATGGCCAGTCCTGGGCCAGGAAAAGCCAAGAGCCAGGAAATCCATCTGGGTCTCCCAGGCTTGTGGCAAACTTAGGTACTTAAGCTACCATCTGCTGCTTCCCAGGTGTGTTAGCAGGGATCTGAATCAGAAGTGGAACAGACAAGTCTTGAAGCTGTACACCAACATCGGATGCCCCAGTGTTTACCCCACTGCACTACAATGCTTGCCCCAAGAGTGTTATTTTTATAGTATCTTGATTTTGGTTCTTCTGGTGATTAGCCTGACAATTCCAGACCAGTGCTATCCACTAGAAGCATAATTCAAATCATTTAATTTGCATAATAGCCACATTTGAAAAAGTGAAAATAACAGATGAAAAAAGTTTTAGTGATTATTTTTAACTCTATATTTCCAAAATATTATTACTTCCCATGTAATCAACATAAAAATATTTTAAAAATCTGTTTTTCAACTTAGGTGTATTTAATACTTATAGTAAGCATGTATCAATGTAAACCAGCTGCACTGCAAGCGCTCAACAGCCATTTATTTGCAAGTGGCTGTTGTATTGGACAGTGGGGCCCTAATAATATTCTCATCTATCTAGCTGGTTATTTGAAGTTTGAAACAGTATCCTGCCTTGAAACTGAGGAATTTAACTACCTATTTTGTAAGTATACAAAATTTGTATTTTTGTTTTCCCATTGGTCCTTTTTATTATTTTAAAGACTATACCTCATCTTTATTTCTTACACAAATATTAGTAACTCTTGAATTCCAGCCATGAGGAAATGTGGAAATTAATATTTTCTTACTTCTCTTCACCACCCCCACTATGCCTCCAAACTTTTGTCAACTATATCATTACTTTTAAATTATTACAGTTTACAACCTATCCATTTTGTTCTATCATTATAATAAATTGCATGTTCTTGTTTTATTAGGTCTTAGAAGTGTTTAATTAGTGTTTGGATATTTTTAGACTGGAAATATTTATTGTAAAATCAAGCTGTGTGATTGAACCCTTGAGAAGTACAATCTCACACTTTCCATCCATGTTACTTAAAGAAGAAAGGTTTGACTCTTAAGGACTAATACCCTCTCATTTCTCTATTTTATCAATTTCTCAGCATCATGCTTCAGTTTGGTCAGCTTCATTTGAGAACCATAGTTCATTATTCAACTTTAGTTCCCTTATTATCCTTCATGAACATTGTTAACTAAGAAATATCTTGTCTATTGTTATCTGTAGAACATTATGATTTTTAATTATATCACTTAACACAAGAATTGATTGTCTTCTACAACACTATCTCAGGTAGCTCAATAACTTCCTTTCTAATTAGAATTCATTGCCATTATTTGTCTACTGGTGATCTGTGATTTGGGGATTTCATTTATTATGTTGGTTAAATTCAGCTTCTTATATGCAAAGTATTCCTCTTTCAACAAAGAAAATATTTGTTGGATTATATTCTCAAGTAATTGAAAAAACACAGGGAAAAGAGGTAAATTTCTTGAACGTTTGCATATTTGAAAATGGCTTTATTTTCCTTTCACACTAGACTGGTGCATTTTACTTTTACAAGGAATATCAGATTTTAATTGTATGGTTGCATGTTATAAATTCACATCAGTACATGTTTACCCCCTTGGAAATTATAATCTAAGTGAATTAGTTACACTGTTCAAGAATAAAGCCTTGAACTTCTCCCCAGTAAAGTACTTGTGGTGAAGCAACAGCCCACACTTTACCTTTAGCCACTGTTTTTACCAGTTAGGAAATCAAAAGTTTCATTGTCCAAACCCTCCTGTACGACTTAGAGGAATTGCAACATACATCTTCATATTTAGAAATGTTTTTCCTATCCACATTTTACAAAGACATATATGCATGGTGACTGCCTCTGCGACTTTGGAAGTACAGTCTGTGAACAAGGAGAAGCGAAACATGTTGGCAAAGCTGGTCATTTTCCTTGTGGATCTCATGCTTGTTTTGGCCATTTCTGTCACCTTATATGCTGTTTACTTACTAGCAACCGTGGGTATTTTTATCTCAGTTGTTTTCTATATTCTCAGAGGGGAGATAGAAAAAAGCTATCTCTTCAACAAGAACAGAGTCTGGTTGCTGCATTCTAGCAAAGCTGGTGAGAAGCCATTTGCAGGCAACATAGAGAAAGTGAGCACCAGGATGCTTCCCGTCCACTGTCCAGCTGTAAGAGAAGGGGCCTCGCTGTGCCAGTGGAACACTCCTGCCTCCCAAAGAGCAAGGAAGTCGCTGCCATGGAAGAGACACTCGAGAAGACTTGCAAAAATGCCACACCCACCTAACCAAGAAACACATTTTTAAGGTGAGTTTATTAACCGTCCAACTTAATTCTCCTTTTCCTGAAGGACATAGCACAATTACATGCTTTCTTGAGCTGAAGAGATTAAAAACATTTTTGTTTCCATCTGCCTTTCATTTTTCAGAAATGGTGTTGGTAGCTTCTATAGCTACTATGTTATTAAACTGAGATGCTCGTTTACCCAGAAACAGGCCAGACCTACTGATGTTATTTTCTCCCCCAAGCACTGATTAGACAAACTTTCACTCCTCCCTAGAAACTTTGCTGCAAGTTTGGATAGAAGAGAACTGTTTGAGAAAATGGATACTTTGGCCACAGATGGTATTTTTACTTGACATCAATCAGTGAAGGTGTCCAGGAGCTGCCCTCAAGTGGACAATGTATTTTCAAAATGGTCGTTGGAGTAAAAGCAACTTTTGAGCACGTGAATGTGTAGAACGGAGTCCTACTCTCATTTTGGTTTGTTGTCTGCACACTGCAGATTGTAGGGAGCAAATTTCAGCATAATCTAATGAGCTCATTTGAAATTACCTGGTTGCTTGGTCTCTTTCACAGAAGTAGTTCAGGTGAATAAAATGGGTCAATTTTGTCTTGGTTTTTGTCAGATAAATGGTTACTGTAAGTGCCTTATGTTTGGGTTTTAATGTTATAATTCAATATGTCTAATGGGGTACACATTTACTTTTTGGTTGCAGAAGAGTCTAGTAAATTGACTCAACTTTATCAATTGTAATTACATGTCTTAAAGTCAAGTGCTTGTCATTATATTTCTCCTCTATTGCCTTTATGGCTTTTGACATCTTAAATTTTTAAGTTATTTCTTCCTGATAAACTGAAAAAATATTTTATGTCAAGAATGCCTCAATGATTCCTTACCAAAAAGGTAAGATAGTAATACTCAATAAAGAAAAATAATAGTTCAGTCTCACAGGCAGTAAATATTTAAATTTTCAGAAAATAATGAATTTGTGTTAACACAACAATGTTATATATGCTTTTGTACTAGTGTTTATTGAGAGTGAAATAGCTCCTCTCACAGAGGAAGGTGGTGACATATTACTGAAGGAATACAGACTATAATAAGGAATTTTAAAACCATTTTCATTACATAATTTCCAAATTCATAACAGATGTAGACAGGAGCGACTTACCAGGTGGGGTGTGGTATGCTTAACAAAATCATACCTCAATCTAGTACCTCTATCTATTGATCACTTACATGGAATTTACAATTACAGAAGAATTATTTTATGAAATGGTTCCTCAATTCAAAGACAGCTTGGCAAATATCATGGGAGAGGTACACAGAGTATGTTTGTAGTTGTTTCTAAATGTTACCATTGATTCATTCTCTCTGCAATGTTATCTATAGATACTAAGGGAGGAGGAATAGATCTTGTAAATTCTGAATTAGAGGAGGTAGCAGAGGAGGTGCTGGCTACAAAGTGTGGCCTGAGGATAGGTATACTAGGGAAGAACTAAGAGGCAGGGATAGGAAAACATGCAAAGAAAAGGGGGAAGGTATGTGACATGTGAACATTGAAAGTGATATAACTGAAGGCTACCAAGGTAAGCATTCAATTTTGCCTTGCATAAGCTTTTGAATACCTAAGAAACTTCTACACTGGACAGTGCTAACTTGCAGGGGTAACGGAACACAGTTGTATCCCCAAAAGATTCCTTGCATGGTCTTTGCCATCTGCCCCAGAGTTCTTTTATCTCCCACATGTTCCCATTGTAAAAGATTGGAGGCAATGGTAATAATTTGATAAAATAGCATACTAAAAATGCTTTATATTTCTGATATTTTTTGAAGGTGGCCTTCAGCCTCCACCACATTCTTGTCTTACATCTTCTGTCAGAGTATCTGCTAGCCCTGGAGGGCATTTGAGTTTGTACAACTTGCCAGCCTCCTCCAACCCCACTTGAGGTCCTACATACATCCAAAGTTGTGACTACTCCCATAGCCTCTACGTGGGTCCCAGACTTAGCTTTAGTTCTGCTGAATTCTGAATTCAGTAAGGTGAAAATTCATTTCTAACACTTATTATGTATTATGTACCAGCAATTCAACCGGGGCTTCTTTTAGCTCTGTTTTATAGGCTGTATCAGCACAGTCTTAAAATTCAAAAGAAGCTTGGGAGTCATTCATTACACTTCTCATCCAGTTAAGAAATATCCTCTACAATATTCCCAACAGATAGTTGTCCAACTTCCACTTAAGCATTTTGCATGAGATGCAATTTCTTACTTCATAAGGCAGCCTATTGTTAAGAAATTCTTTATGGTATCCATTAGAAATCTGAGTCCCCCAAACTTTCATTACTTTTTCCTATTTTTGTTCTGTTTAGCAATCCAGAAAACAGTTCACTAAGTACAACGACTTCACTGAAATCATAAATTCTAAGATGAACTTCTGTCCTTATGAGTTTTCTGCTACTCAAACATTGAACTATTCTTCCTTTTTTCAGTACAAATAGGATTTCATTATGATAATAATAAGAAGAAATCTAGAGCTTTTTATTTTAATAGCGGATTCTTGATTTGTCATTTCTAACTTTTTGCACATATTTGTTAATCAGAAATTTTGAAGCTAATTTCTTCGAAGCTTCCTCAAGTCTGGGAGTGTCGCCAATTTGCACTGAAGAACAACATTTTATTAGCACACTCATAACTATTAAAATGTAATTCTAATGCATTGACCCAATTTCACAGCACATCAAAAATTTAATTCAAATGAATCTCACAGATGTCCAATAATTTTCCATTGCATGTTGTTACTTGGGGGGAAGGTTGCATGAACTTGAACATTGTGGAAAACTGTCCGTCTCTTCAGTACAGTTTTGGTGACTACAGAAAAAGCAATGTCTTGAGTGGCAAATTATACTAATTTAAACAAAATGAAGCTCCTCTGAAAAAAAAAAAGTAGCTGACAAAAACTGGGAAGAGTCCAGACATCTCATTTCTGGTGGCGATGGAACCACAGAAAGGGAAACTACAACTGGAGAAGGGAAGTTTCCATGGCCAATATCCCTGTGGCTTTGCTGCTAAGTTTGCAGGAGTTCAAGTGCTAAAAGCCAAAGATGTTCTGACATTGTGGATGGCTAAGGGAATACAAGGTCTCAGAAAACAAGGAGGGAGCTCAAGTCCTGGACTGGATAACTACACTCCCCTTTTTGGCTCCTGTCTCTGGTGACATTTCTAACAATATATAAACACCTGGATCTAGGATTCCCATTTGGTTCTTGCCCATGCCTTTTCCTGGTACTTTTTTGTGTTAAGTCAGTACCTCTGTTGGGTTCCATTCCCCCATGCCCCTGCTCCTGGAAAGAAAGGCATGTAAAACTGATGACTTTTAAGGCTCTTTAGGGTCTCAAATACTGTATATTTCAACAAATAAAATTACATTAAAATATAAAGTTTGTTCAGTCAAGAAAGCAATTTATACAGAGGAGCTCTCGGTATTGAAGAGAAAATTTCTGGGATAAAATTTTCTTGGGGACCCAACATTTATCCTATGGCTCTTCTTGCATCTTTTCCTCACAAAGTTTTCTATCGCATGCACACTTGCATCCTACACGTGTCCATTACTTCCTTAGTTCAGACAAGCTGACCAAACCTCTAAACCCATACATTTTTATTCTATGCTCAATCCAGGCTTCTGTTTGGAATTTAATATTGAGTACTTGCCTGTCCTTCAAGAATTCAGTTAGTTCATCCATAATTGCATCCACAGAGCAAATAATATCAGTAGCCAGTCCTGGCCTTTTTTTTTATTATTATTTTAAGGGTTTATTTGGTAACTACCCTCTTTTACTGTCTCTGCTAGTCAGTTTTGCAAAAGAAAGATACATAATACTTAGATTTTGATGGCCAAAGGATTCCCTTTATGTTATTTGAAAGGATCTGTGAGCTAGACAAGAGTTAGAAACTTTAGGCAAAGTAATCAACTACTTAAATAAATCACATGTAACCTTTTTCAAAAGTTAAAAGTTTCAATAACAAATCCCAAGAGTTTGCCAATTTTAATTTTATTCATTTTAATATCTTGGGTTTTGAATGAGAAAATTAATCTAGGCTATCCAATTGATTTGCATTGCAAATCTTCTTTTGTTACTTAAAAGACAGATTTGATTAAAAGGAAATGGATTGTTTGGCAAAGATTTCTTGGATAAATCATCAAAAGCACAGGCAAAAAAGTAAAAATAGATAAATTGCACTGCATCAAAAACTAAAACTTCTGCACATCAATCCACAGAGGAAAAAAAAAAAAAAAAACAGAATGAGAAAGTAACCCATAAAACAGGAGAAAATAATTGCAAAGCATGTATACAGTTTAGTATTCAAAACACAAATAACTCCTGCAACTAAACAGCTACAAAAACAAAAAAAA
The DNA here is from genome assembly GCF_964237555.1 of Oryctolagus cuniculus. Classification (NCBI taxonomy): domain Eukaryota; kingdom Metazoa; phylum Chordata; class Mammalia; order Lagomorpha; family Leporidae; genus Oryctolagus; species Oryctolagus cuniculus. The sequence continues at coordinate 34,906,928 of NC_091442.1, forward strand.
ACCTTTATTAACAAACAGAGAACTCAAATGGACATTTCTCCAAAGAAGAAATTTCTCCATGCAAATGGGCAATACTTATATGCACATGAAAAGATGCTCACTAATCATTAGGGAAGTGCAAATCAAAACTACAAAGAGATATTATCCATACATTGTAACATTGTAATGGCTATGATTAAAAAAGAAAAAAAAAAAAAAACAGAAAAAAAAGTGATGTTGGGAAATTGGAGCACTTGTGTACTGTTGGTGGGAGTGTAAAACGGAACAGCCACTATGGAAAACAGTATCATGTTCGTCAAAATGTTAAAAATAGAATTCTCATATGATCCAGCAATTCACCTTCAGTGTATGTACCAAAAAGAACTAAAAACAGTATTTTGGCCGGCACCGCGGCTCACTAGGCTAATCCTCCGCCTAGCGGCGCCGGCACACCAGGTTCTAGTCCCGGTCGGGGCGCCAGATTCTGTCCCGGTTGCCCTCTTCCAGGCCAGCCCTCTGCTGTGGCCAGGGAGTGCAGTGGAGGATGGCCCAGGTGCTTGGGCCCTGCACCCCATGGGAGACCAGGAAAAGCACCTGGCTCCTGGCTCCTGGCATCGGATCAGCGCGGTGCGCCGGCCGCAGCGCGCCGGCCGCAGCACGCCGGCCGCAGCGCGCCAACCGCGGCGGCCATTGGAGGGTGAACCAACGGCAAAGGAAGACCTTTCTCTCTGTCTCTCTCTCTCACTGTCCACTCTGCCTGTCAAAAACAAACAAACAAAAAAAAGCATTTTGTAGAGATATTTATATACCCGTGTTCATAGCAACATTGTAATAGCCAAGAAGTGAAGCTAACTGAAGTTTCCACAGAAAAATGAATAGACAAACAAAATGTGTGGCATATACTTAATGGGATATCACTTAGCCTTTAAAAGTAATCTGACACATGCTATAACATAGATTGAAACCAGAGGTCTTTAAAGGAATCTTGTAACATCAAAGAGTCAATCACAAAAAGAAAAGTACTTCTGAATTTCCAAATTCATAGAAGCAGAAAGCAGAATGGTGACCGCCAGGGGCTGGAGACAGGGAAGAATGAGCATTATTGTTTAATGGATATGGGGCTTCAGTTTTGCACGATGAAAAGAGTTCTGTGGATAGATGGCGCTGATAACACAATACGAGTTTATTTAATGTCACTGAATTGTACACTTAAAAATGGTTTAGAGTAAACTTTATGCTATATGTACTTTAATACTATTAAAATAAAAAGTAAAGGAAAGTAGATAAATTATAATACTGAGAAAGTTTGATTTATTTCTGAATCCATATATAGAATAATGTTCAAGCAGACATATTTTTTTGCCTGGCTATAAACACTAGGCTATAGAGAATGATACTCTTCATGGGGCACTTTGTGTAAGAAAACTATCCAGATTATTTGACTTCTAAAAAATTGCATAAATCATATATGCATAATGTTAAAGCTGTTGTACAATAAATTTATCCAGAGATCTTAAAAATAATCATCCTTCAGTCTGTGGTGAAGCCCTGACACAGGAGTTTAAATCCATCCCCAGGTGATTGTAATGTGTGACCAGAACTGAGAAGCCTGCACTATGCTCTCCACTATTGAATTATCTTTACTAATGTGTGAACACTTGGTTTGTTCTTGGCATTAATAACCATAAGGTATTCCCATTGATTAGGTTGCTTTTCATAATAAGAATTCAGTATTGGTAAACTGCACCTGGAAATCCTACAAAACTGCTAATTTTTAGGTAAATTTAAAACAATCAGTTAACAGGATCCCTTTAATAGATTTTCTTTCATTCTTCAATAGGATGAATCAATAATTCATTTGATATTGAAATGCAACATTCAAATACATAACAGAAAACTGTAGGCCCCAACTGAAAGCTCCTATCAAGGGTGCCCAAAGTGAAAACAGCAGAAAACAGCTGCAGAACATTTACAGCGTGGTTACTCTTCTCGGAGGTGCCCCAGCTAGGTGACAACCATATTCCAAGAGGTTCCAGTTCATTATTCCCTTTGGATATCCAGCCATCATGCCCTAAATTACCAACCCTGAGTTCACACAGCCCTACACAGTCTTCATATTGTCTCACAGACGCTCAAAGTCCTTGCAACAAACTGAGATGGTGTTTGTCTTCGCCACGGGAGCTGTGGAAACAAGCTTCATTGGAGGCCTTGGTCTAAAATTATTGCAGTTAGAATAATCTTAGTAAAGCATAAAGTGGGCACTTGTTTTTATACTCAAAGATTTGGTTAGCTCCTGCTCAAATGAAGTAAAGTGAATACTTTAAGCTGGTTTCCTTAGCCTTGTGTATCTTTCCAGCCTCATATTCAGTGGTTTCTCTGTGGGTTGCTGAGGTTCAGGTCATCTTGCATGAATGTGGCCAGTCTAAACTCTTAGCTGTGGGTTGGGTTCATGTGTGATCCACAAGTCTCTCATTGTGCTTGGAACTGGCAGCTGCTTGAGGCATGATCTTCTCCTGGTGGTGGGTGGCTGAAGCGCAGGACAGACGGACACTTGTGCTGATTTCTAAGGTGGAGGCTTGGACATGGCATTTTGTCACTTTGGGTGTGTTCCATTGGTTGAAAGAGGTCATATGACTAAGTCCAACATCAGCGGGGCAAAGAAGTACACCCTTTCCATGGAAGTCATGAGGGGTGTGGTGACTATTTGCTGAACATTAATGTAATATACCCACAAGACATGATAAGAGAATTAAGATTTTATAATCAGTAATGTTAATATTATCATTTAGTCCTTATTTTATGTGAAATGAAATGCAGGCTTAACATTGTTGTGCTGAGGTCTAATAAAGGATTTGAAAACTACATGTTCTACTTTTTGAGATCTCCCATGACTCCAATTAAACAGAATTAGACAGAAGTGTTTGGGAGTCGACTTTGCCTTTTCTGTGGGCCTCTTTCAAGGCTGAAAGTTGTCCTACATACATCCTTTGAGTTCCTTTCTCTACCTCTATCACCTGACATGGTCATGCTCTCCAATAAATATACATGGCGGGGGGTGCAAAATGTCAGTGCTGTTCTCCTGGAGAGAACAAGGACTTTGGGGACAGGTACCATTCTGAATCTTAACTTGAACAAGCACAAACTGAAAATCTACAGTGTATTTTGAAGAATTTGCCTGAACCTTTTCCCATGATGAAAGGTTAATATATGAAATACAATATAAAATATTAATCAGAAAATAAATATTCCCATTTATAATTTTCCAAGACTACAGTTTCTGTAGGTTCTAACTCTTTCCAATGATATTTATTCACTGAAAATAAATTGTTTTTAATTAGCTGTTGGGTGTTATTAAGAAGAAAGCAAAACTTTTCATTTATGTCTGAATGGCTTACATATTCCTGTATTGACTAATTGTCTCTAAAACCACTTACTGATTATAATAAAGATGATCAATTAGCTAATTGTTTAATTTTAATACTTTGGGAGACCACAACTGTTTCAAAATTTCAATTTTATAGCACCACCTAATAGATACTGACCACAAACAAGGTAATTTCTTGAAGTAATTTTTTCTCTCTTTTTTATTACAGGAGGTGATTTTTCTCAATAAATATCCCCAGGCTTACTAAAATTCAGTCAAGTAGCACAGTGAAAGTGTTTAAGAATAGCCAGTCTTCTCCATTTCACACTTTATGTGTGAATGGTTTTCTGAGTAAGAAAGAAAAAAATTAATGACTGATGGATACATCCTGTATATAGTTTTGCCTCTCAAGTTTTGATCTCTGGACATTTTATTTAAAAACTTCTCTATGAAACATTGTGATTTCAAGTCACTGTTAGTCTTGCCATGTTCAAAAGCTGTAAATCACAGATTTCAAAGGAGATTCATATTTCCAAGCTAGATTTGAACATTTAGACAAATGTATTTGTGAAGACATTATTCTCACAGGTCATGTCCCTTACAGCTAGACTTAATTTAACTGGACAGCGCTTACAGGATGATTGAGAAAGATAATATAGGAGCTGGCATTGTGATGTAACAGGCTAAACCACTGCCTGCAATGCCAGCATCCCATACGGGTGCCTGTTCAAGTCCTGGCCGTTCCACTTCCAATCCACCTCCCTACTAATGCACCTGGGAAAGCAGTGGAAGATAGCTCAAGTTCTTAAGCCCCTGCACTCTTGTGGGAGACACAGAAGAAGCATCTGGCTTGGGCCTGGCCCAGCCCTGGCTGGTGCAGCCATTTTGGGACTGTAAGGATTGATGGATGATCTCTCCTCTCTATTTCTCCCTCCTCCTGTGTATAAATCTGCCTTTCAAATAATAAAATAAATCTTCAAGAAAAGAATATAAACATAAATTCTACAGAATCATGGGACTCTGTTTATATGCTCATAATCTCAGGTATATAAATTAATAATTCAGAGAAAAGGAGTAAAACCAGAAAATAGATGTAACAAAACCTCAATAGTTGTATAAAATTCATCTTAAATTATACTAGTGTTTTATAAACAAGGATATAACATATAAATTTTCTCAAAATTTTATTTTTTTCTGAAACATGTAGACTCATGAAAAGTTCACAATTTCTGTGCAAACACTTTTTTTTTGTTTTTTTTTTTTTTTGACAGGCAGAGTGGACAGTGAGAGAGAGAGACAGAAAGAAAGGTTTTCCTTTTGCCATTGGTTCACCCTCCAATGGCCAGCACGCTGCGGCCAGCACACCGCGCTGATCCGAAGCCAGGAGCCAGGTGCTCCTCCTGGTCTCCCATGGGGTGCAGGGCTCAAGCACTTGGGCCATCCTTCACTGCACTCCCTGGCCACAGCAGAGAGCTGGCCTGAAACAGGGGCAACCGGGACAGAATCCGGTGCCCCGACCGGGACTAGAACCCGGTGTGCCGGCGCCGCTAGGCAGAGGATTAGCCCATTGAGCCACGGCGCCAGCCTCTGTGCAAACACTTTTAATAATCCCAGAGACAAGACAATCTCAAAACTTTAATGTGAAAATGCTGACCTCAAGTCAGAGAATCACACAGTTTAAGAGCCCTCAAATGAATTGTTTCCCAATAGACTGCATTCTATCTTTTTTAAAATATATATGAGAAAAGTCTTCCTTTTAGTGAAAAGTGCTTGAACCCCTGAGAAAAATCCAAAGTGCATGAGGTAGAGGGCATGAATGAAAAAAGGTTATAATTCTAGGTACAGGTTGTGTATCCATGATGGGAAATACTTAGAAAATTTCACGGCTTTTTTTTTTTAAACTTTCAGATCATTGCCTAAACATAATTAAATATTTTGGTGATGGTACTCAATCTTAAACGTGAAATCCATTTGTGTTTTATATGTATATACATAGACTGAAGATAACCTTACAAAATATTTTCTAAAATTTTGTGTATGAAATGAAAGGTTCATGGGTGAAATTTTCTACCTGAAATGTCATGTTGCAATTCAAAAAGTTTCAGATCAAGGAACATTCAGTTTACAGTGACACGGAAGGTCTATTGCTAAAGTTAGTTTTTATTCTTCAACTATAATGTAAATTAAAAATGTATTATCTCAAAAATTGAAAAAGGAAGAAAAGAAGGAAGGGAGGGAGGGAGGGAGGGAGGGAGGGAAGAAAGGCAGGAAAGGGGAGGAAGAGCAGTATCACTTTATTCACAGAATTGTATCTATGAAGTACACTGAACTTGTTCTCTTTGTATTAATATCACATTAACATGAGAATTGTGTTGTAATTATCAAGCATGTTCTGTGACCCTGAGAATCTAATGTGTTAATAAATTCCTTAAAATTTTAAAAACAAAAAATTTAAAATTTAAAAAGAAAAACATCTTAATAAACACATATGCTTTTCTCCTGTTAAAAAAAAGAAAAATTAAAAATTACCCAAAGAGAGCATTTTGAAAACTGCAAATAAACTGGAAAATCTGAGGAATAATGAGAATTGCCTTGAAAAAATAGAGTTCACAGCATCAAATTCAGTCAGGGAATATAAAATATTTGCATATAAGTTTTCCTTGAAGGAATCACAAGAAATGGTTTATAAGACTTACCATTTTAGGGAATGAAAACTGAAAGGGAATTAGTGAATTTCACTTTTCATTTCATCCTTTTCAATTATCTGAATATTTTACCCAAACCCATATTCCATTATATTCCATTTAAATCATTTGTGTTGAGTGGGGAATAGGATGATGTGTTTGTGCTATGCTTTGGGTTGATTTTTGTCCCCCAGGGGTTCATGTGCTGGAAGTGTGGACCTCAGTGTGGTGATGTTTGGAATTGGCGGAACTGTAGGAAGCAGAACTTGGTGCAGGGTGCTGAGGTTACTGGGTATGCTGACCATGGAAGGAAACATGCTGGTGTCAAGGAATAAATTAGTTCTCACCAGAATGGGTTGTATACAGCAAGACCACCCCCTGCATTTGGCCCCTTCTGCACAAATTTCCTTTGCCTTACTCCACCATGTTGTACCTCAACCAAGGAGACCCTCACCAGAGGCTGAACAGATGAGGCTACCTGATCTTGGACACTGAGCTTCCAAAATTTGGAGCTAAATAAACCTCTTTTCTTTTAACATACACATCTTCAGGTATTTGCTTATAGAGAACAGAATAATACACTTTCTGTCACGGCAAAATATAAAGCACAAAGGAAAACCCTGTGTAAAGTGCATGGGTTGGGGACCAAGGACTCAGGCTGGGTGTGGCAGTAGATAGAGATTAGAGGGAAAAGATCCAGAGATCTGGTTCGGGGAAAGGTTGATCTGGAAGCAAGGCCTGGGCCAACAGGTCCAGTCTCAAAGCCAAGGGAGAGAAAGGGTGAAGAGTGTGCCTCTCTCCAAACAGTGCACCTGCATGGAAATAGGCGCCCCTCCCAGCATCCTAAGTGGACAGTACTGGTGATCTCTTTCTAGCCTCCTCTTTCCCACACCTCCCTGGGTAGCCATTGACCATTACTCAGAATTTCTGTGCTCTGAAGAGTATACAGTATTTGTGTATTGTTTCTCAGTATTTACTTAGATTTATTTGAGAGACATACCCAGATGGCAGACATTTAACATTACTGACCATTAAAACTGTGTCACTTGGTGCTCCCTGCCTTTGGGCATGCACATTACACCAACAGAACGGTGACTGAAGGCAACTTGTTTGCGCCATCCTCATCAGGGAATTAGAAAGGACAGGTTCTTCTTTCAAAAAGAAGCAAGTAAGTTGAAATATAATTTGTTTTGTTTCTTATGTTTGAAAGAACACTTTAAACGAGCCAAATGGATACCATATGGCCTGTCAGTAATTTCACGCTGAAGAACAATACATGGTTTGTATCCTGTTCCAGCTACAGCAGATAGGAAGTGTGCTTGGACACTGTAAAGCAAAAAACTTCATCGCTTTTGTCCTTGCTACTTCTCATGGCAGGATTCATTTATTCACTTTATCTCTGCTTTGCTCAGTGAATGCCCAAGCAGTCTCAAACTTTAATATTTTTACAGTTCAAACTAAAATATCTTCTTTTTAATGAAGTTTTTTTCCCCAGGTATTCCACCACCACTGTGAGTTCATATGTCTTTGTTCACAAACCTAAGCATAGCCCTAAATTTGAATTGTGTGTTCCATACAAAGGCCTGTCCTTTCCCATTAAACCCCAGCCTTCTCAAGGGTTAGGCTTATGTTTCATTGTTTAGGAATCTGCAGCACCCAATATGTTATGGATTTTGAAAAATTGCTGAGATAAATACATTAGAAATGAAATACTTAGCTATTTTTAGACCAAACTGGAATTTATTCACATTTCAAATTTTGATTCATATGCTTCATTTTGTATTACAATAATGATTATTGTAGCACCTGACTTTCTTAGGTATAACCTGAACTGAAATACTATTTAAAAATGTTTCTATTTATGTATTTGGGAGGCAAAGAGAGAGAGACAGAGATGAGAGAGAGAGAGAGAGAGAGAGAGAGAGAGAGAGAACAAGCAAGAATGAGCACATCTGTTTGCTGGTTCACTTCCTAAATGCCCTCTAACAGCAAAGGCACCAAAGCCAGGAATTGAGCTGGGAACTCAAGATAAACCTCCCACATGAGCCATTGCTACCACCTCCCAGGGTCTGCGTTGGTAGGAAGCTGGAGTTAGGAGCCAGAGCTGGAGGTCAGGACCAAGTATCCCAATATGGAATATAGCTGTTTAATCAGCATCTTTAACACCAGGCCAAATAACTTCCTAATTGAAATATTTTATTTTAATTGTAATGCATAAGCTGAATATTCAAAAGTTAAATTTTTTATTACAACTGTTAGATACTGTTAAATATATATGCATGTAATATACAAACAAGTAATGAGAGAAACAGAGAGGTTTAATGTTGGAAAAGAATCATCCCATCCCCATACTGATCTGTTTGTCTGCCGAGATAACTGATGGAGCTTTCTTTGATAATCAATGGAAATATGGAATTCCTGATAAGTATACTATACTTAAGATACTATATAAATAACTTAATTTTATGTGTTTCCAGAGGAAACAGATTTTTTGTTTTGTTCCCAATAAAATTGCATTACATGTCTGAAGCATGAGCATCCATGGTTTGTTGGTCGCACAGTTTCACTAGGGCAGGACTATTTCTCTGTGGTGCAGGACTGGTAAGGCCAGTCCATCAAGGCTTATCACGTGGAGTTTGGAGGGCTGACCTCAGCCTTTACTTATGATAGATGTCAAGTTTGGATTCCTGAAAAGACCAACATCTAAGTTTACATGTACAGTCACAGGGGGAAACTGAGGGTTGAAAGAGAATACCGCTTGAATCTATAAAAATAAATGTTAAAAAGTATACCCAAATGTGCAACTCTGGTTGGTCCTTTCTTCATTCTTTTTTAAATATATGAGGGGCCATAAAGGTAGAAATGACCTAGGCTCTTTCAAACATTGAGATATTCTAGTTTACAATAAAAGTGAGGGCCCTAGGTAAATCATTTGAATCATGACCTTGGCTTAGCCTCTTTGTCTCCTCATTTTCCAAAGTGTCTCATTTTATAAGGTGTTAAAAATCAAAGATCCTAGAAGGAATAAAAAAAGTCAATTATAGAACTCTCAAATATGACTTTCAGAAGTGTGCTTTTAAGAAAGCATTAACTGACTTAAAATTTGCACTTCTTGACTAAAAGAAATCACAGTATCATATCCCTTCCCTCTGTTATTATTCCCCATTCCAAATGGCATTAATTTGAAATGGAAGTATAGGGAAGAATGCCATGCATTTCCCGGTCCTCAGCTTGGTGGGTGCTCCATATACTCCCCTCCACCCCAAATTCACACTGTTGATCATTTCACAAGCCTAATTACAAGATGAACATTTTAATTTTACTTTTTTATTTTATTCTAGAAAATTCTGGAAGAGTCATAAGGATAACTACAGAGCTGTGAAGTATTTTTTTTCAGAAAATGAATTTTCCAAGTTCTCCTCTTAGTTGTAGTCTATTTATTTATTCAAAAGGCAGAGGGACCAGTGCTGTGGTGCAGTACGTTTATGAAGTCAGTATCCATATCAGAGCAGTTGTTGGAGTCCTGGTGCTCTGCTTCTGATCCCTCTTTCTGCTACTGTGGCTGGGCAGATAGTGGATGATGATTCAAGTGCTTGAGCCCCTGCCATCCATGTGGGAGACCTGGATGAATTTCTAAGCTCCTGGCTTCAGCCTGCCATTTGGTGAGTGAACCAGCAGATATAAGATCTCTCTCTCTCTCTCTCCCTCCTCTTTGCTCTTTGACATCCTGCCTTTTCAAATAAATTCATAAATAAATTTTTTTAAATGCAAGACACACACACACACAGATTTTCTATTTGCTGTTTCACTCCCCAAATGCCTGCAACATCTGGGGCTGGGTCAGGTGGAAGCCAGGAACTAGGAACCATCTGGGTCTCCTACAAGGGTGGCAGGGACCCAGCTACTTGAGCCATCATCTGCTGCTGCCGGGGTAACACATTGGAGGGAAGCTGATGTGGAAACAGAGGTGGTACTTGAACAAAGGCACTCCGATATGGGATGCAAGCATCCCAAACAGTGGCTTAACATGCTGTACCACAATGTCTGCCCCTCTTATACTACTTAAAACTGAAAATAAGAGAAGATATAAAAATGAAAACCTATTATAGCCTCACATTTGGAAAAAAAATCTATAAAAGGAAAAAACCAAGACTTTTTTTTTTATATCCCCTACCTTGGGGATTCTTATGGTTAAGAGCTTGGTATTTGTTCTTCCCAAATTTTCCCTAACACTTTTTCTGAAATGTGTATGTACTTATTTTATAAAAATAGTATTGGGCAAAGGGCTTATCTGTACTTGTCTGGAGCCTGGGCCTGGGGGGATTGTTCAGGTGGACAGCAGTAGCCCTGAATATGAGAGCCCAATAAAGCAGGTGGATATTGAGGTGGAGGACTCTGGATTGATTGGTTTGCATTTGAAAGGTACACACATTTGAGGATTATTTACAAACTACCTTTAGGAATTAGCTAGCCCTGAGAGGGGCAGTCCCCCCAGGGTCAGCAGACCCCAGATGTCAAAGCATCAGAATACAGAAAATCAAGGACACAGTTAATATACTCTGATACTCCTTTTTTTTTAACCCAAAGAAACATACAGAATTTGCTTAAGTGTCTTAAGCTAATAAACATCCTATTTGTCTGACATAAATAATATGTGAACAGATTGTTATGAGTAATATAACATCTGTAGCTCCTAGAAAATAAAACATAGTTAATTAGAGATAGCATTAATTATGTAATCTTTGTTTTTATGTTTAGTTCTTTCTAGGTCATTCAAACTGCCATCCACACATGAAGAACAATGAGAGTTTCATAAACAAGCAGAAATACCCAGGAGGCACGAAGAGTCATAATATTTCGATGCATTAGGTTATCACAGCCTCAGGAAATACATCCCATAACTCTGAAGTCTCAACCTTGGAGAGAATAAGCATTCTATTCAATGGCAGAAAACTAAAACTTGTTGAAATGCCTTAGGTGCTGGAAAGATCTACATCCATCAAAATGTTCTGAAGAATTAAATTGAAAAATTTTTCTTCAATGTGCCTTAGCCAAGCAAATGCACACATTTTGCTGTTGTGGCAAAAACCAGACATTGCCTTTGCTGGTAGCAGCATGGCCCAAGAGAAGCTTCCTTTACTACCCAACGAAAACTCAAGTGAAGTCCATGCTTCATACCAGATGTGGTTTCTCTATCCACCATAACTGGGACTACCTTCAGCCCTCAGCGTTCCTGGGTTCTACATCTATGGATTCAACATTGCATAGATAGGAAACATGAGAAAAATAAAGAGTAACTATACAACAATTTTAGAAAGTATAAATTTCAGACCCAGGTATTTGGTGCAGCTGTTAAGATGCTGCTTGGGATGCTCACACTCCATAAGGGAGTACCCGGGTTTGAGTCCAGACACTACTTCCAATTCCACCTTCCTGCTAATGCAACCAGGGAGGCAGCAGTGATGGCTCAGGTACTTAGGTCCTTGCTACCCATATGGGAGACCCCAGTGGAGTTCCTGGCATAGGCTTGGCCTAGCCCGGGCTGTTCTGGGAATTTAGAGTGAGACAGCAAATGTGAGTACTCTCTCTCTTTCTCTCTTTCAAATAAAATGAAAATAAACAAGTAGTTTTTGAAAACCCCGAGTTTAACACACACTGCACAACTATTTATATGACATTTGCATTGTATTAAAGGTAAATGAGAGATGATTCAAAGAATATGGAGGACAGGAGGTTGTTACATGCAAATACTCCATTTGTTTAAGGGACATGAGCATCCTCAGATTCTGGTATCTGTGGGAGTTCTAGAGCTAATCCCCCAAACATGTTAAGGAATGATTGTACTTTGTCACATCTGTCACTTTCTGTATTTTACTTGCTTTGGTTATTTGTAAAGTTTTTCCTATTTTGACATTAGATTATCCTTAAACTTTAGCAACTGCATTTTAGCCACTCTATATTCACATTTCTGGCTACCTAAGTGCCATGAATATTAATAAGCATTTTTTCAAATCAATAAATCCCTAGAGTCTATAATCACAGTTGGAAATACCATACATTCCAAAGAAATTGAAAATTAATGAAAGAAGATTACCCATTGAGGAATGGAAAAGGAATGGAAAAATTTAACAATGCCTACAAGTTGGAGTTACAAATATTTGTTCATACTTTACAAGTGGCTTATATCTTCAGAGCAGTTTTTCAACAGGAAAACTGTCTCACTTTTTAAATGATTTCTAGAAAATTTAACTGGCAGAAAATTACACATATTAATGAGATACTATCTGATGTTTCAATACACGCATACATGTAATGTCCAATCAGAGTGAACATGTCTATATCATCACACGTTTAACATTTCTTTACTGCCATTTTTTAATGTTTACCCTTTCATGCATTTTAAGCCATGATAGGATCATATTGGCCTGAGGAAATCCCTGAAGAACCATTGGGAATGGAGGAATGAGTATCTGGGCCTTTCAATTCCCTAGAAAGCTGAATTGGACACAAGACTGTGCATACAAAGCTTTTTGGACAGTTCCATCCCAAGCAACTGGAGCAAGTACTGGAAAGAGTACAGTCAAGAAGCTGTGTTTTCATGTTCAACAAAACCATTCACAAGTGAAACCCAGTCTTGAAGATGGCACTCTAAGAAGCTGCCGAGGATACACCTCAATCTTGTCTGTTGGGAGCCATGAGAAGAGAAATGATCCATCATCTTTATTCTTTTTTTTTTTTTTTTTTTTGACAGGCAGAGTGGACAGTGAGAGAGAGAGACAGAGAGAAAGGTCTTCCTTTGCCGTTGGTTCACCCTCCAATGGCCGCCGCGGCCAGCGCGCTGCGGCCGGCGCACCGCGCTGATCCGATGGCAGGAGCCAGGATCCAGGTGCTTTTCCTGGTCTCCCATGGGGTGCAGGGCCCAAGCACCTGGGCCATCCTCCACTGCACTCCCTGGCCACAGCAGAGGGCTGGCCTGGAAGAGGGGCAACCGGGACAGAATCCGGCGCCCCGACCGGGACTAGAACCTGGTGTGCCGGCGCCGCAAGGCGGAGGATTAGCCTAGTGAGCCGCGGCGCCGGCCATCTTTATTCTTCCATTGGTCAAGAGTTATCCATTTATGACCTTGCACTTGGGGGATCGCCCAAGCTTCTAAATGGCTGAGTGGTTTGCATGTGTCACCTAAAGAGAGGGCAATGGAGAAGCTCCAGGAAAGAAGGCAAATGACAGTTCCCATAGCTAATGAAAGTGCTGTCAGTGACTCATTCAAAAAGTAGTTTGCTGTAGAAAGGTGGGCCAAGAGGATGTGAGCTGTGGCACAAGAGGGGCCTTACACCAGTTCTCAGAATCGTTGAGTCCGATGCAAATCTGTGTACCCTGGAATAAAGAGCAAAAGACCATTCCTACCACTTCAGGGCAATAACTAGAGAAAGGATCATCTAGACCGAGGGTCACCCAGAGAGGAAATGGTCTGGAGAACTAGTTGAGGAGAGGAGGAAGCCAGGGGGACATTACCCTTTCCTACAACCAAATGCTACCTTTCTGTGCTTCAAACACAGGCCAACATCTGGGATGAGGGGAGAATTTTCTTTTTCCTCCATGCACATTTCTGGTATTTTGTTGCTACTTATTTTAACTTGCCAGCTCTGACAGAGTAATTCCATCTGCCAGCCACTGTTTTTTTATCTACACAAATTAAGTTATTTTAGTGCTTTAGGTGCTCTGTGTTTTGTGCATCTTAAGTAGGGCTCTCAGTTGCTATGTTCATAATCTGCTTTTGTTTTGGCTCCTCCCAAATCTGACCCTGAAGCAAGGATGTTGGTACAAGTAGTGTATTTGAGAGATGATCCCAGGTAACACAGCAAAGGAGTAGGATGTGAAGTGGGGAAGGGAAGGCATCAGTTGAAAACTGTGTGTGCACAAGTGTGCTACCATGGTTCAATATTTCTAAGAGTGTGGCCGACTGTCTGATAATGAAGCTGCAATGTTTATGTACCTGCTTCAGCTCCTTGTAGGCTGAAGGTTGCTGCTAGGAGCATTCAACTTATAATATTTCTAGGCTGCCCTGCTTGTTGGCAAGCAAACTCCTTTAGTGCCAGGAAATCCTGCCCAGGCAGATAAGCAGGGAGGTGTGAATAGTTGAGATGGGAAGGGCTAGTTATGTTCTACAGATGCAGGAAATCTGTAAGTTGGCTGAATGGATATAGACAAGGGCATCAATAGCTTCTACTATATGAGGGTGCTTTGGAAAGTTTTTGGCACTTTGGAATTAAAAGATATGTTTATTTTGGCACAAAAAATTTTGAGTTTCATCCATAGCTTTGTTTTCTTAAGATGCATTTTTAATGAACTTTTCGAAGACCCTTCATACAGTCTGAGTTTATTTTGCAAAAGTAAATTCTCATAAGGAGAAAAACAATAGCAAAATCTTTCTTCTGGTATCAAAAAAGAAAGAAGAAAACTTAACTACCAAAAGGTTAGAAGCAATTTGAATTAGCTTTTAAAGTGAGATTGTTAGTGTTTGCATACAAAAATGTTCAAATTGGCATTAGATCCCCTTAATGAAAAACTCCTTCACTGGTGCCTTAGAACAATGTAAAAGAAACCAACCTGTTTATGGTTCTGGCAATCTAACTATGTTAAATAACAACTGCTCAGCTCTGATCCTACAATGGACACATGAAGACAACTGGGAATCGATTTACTTTCTCATTCCAGTCACTATACTCATGTGTGACCAGAGGGAAGCCACTCAAAGATAAGTATTTTCTGATGTAAAAGCCAAAGGACAATGCTGTGATTTCACCAGGGATGGAACTGGACAGAGCACAGAAAAGCTGGAAGGGAAATGGTCTCAGTGGTATCACAAACTAAAGAATCCATCTCCAGTCATTCATTTCCTTTTAATAACATTGCCAGGTCCTCACAGTGTGTTGAATAAACCATCTTATTCCTTGATTCTGAGTAATTTGCTTTGAGCAGATGTGGACACACAGGACATGACCAACACCCTGGGTTTAATATTTTGGCAATTATGATTATCCATGTAAAGAATATGTCCCAGGGAGCTGCTACTCCCCCTCCTTCACTCTAGGCCTTGGAATAAATTGTGAAACATATATGAACCCAGTCCCAGCCAGGAATCTCATTCTGGAACATGCAGCATTTTCCCAGAGATGCCCAATCAAGACTATTCCAGATACGGCAATAGAAGCCAACCTTAGAACCCTAGCATGCTCATTGTATTGCACTGAATTTTTAGCTCAATTTTGGAGTCAGTTTCTTATGTAGCATTATTGCTGTCTGATATAGAAGGTGGAGAATTTTTCCTTTCTGTAGCTAGGGAGGTAATTGGAAGGGAGGAATAAAGATCCTTTCTCAGACCAGGGGCTTGCTGAGGACAATAAGAAACATGGAGTGACCAGGAAGAGCCAATGAGAAGCGCTTCCTGGAGAGAGCCAGCAGAGAATTCTGGGTATTATAGGCAAAAAAATAAGCCTAGATGTATTAACCAAGTTGTATGGATTGAAACATGGAGCCTAAAGCTTATAAAGTTTACTGTTTTTCTCAGATTAATCCATTGATTCAACAATATCCTTCTTAAAACCCTTAAGGTAACTTTAAATGAAGCAGTTTGAGTTGATAATACATGTTCTCTGTATCAAAGAGTGCATAACAAAGATAACATTCATGTTGCTAAGAAAAAAATAACTAGATGGTATTTAGATATGTAGTATACACCATTATCATACCATTTATACAACTGAGGTAACAGAGATATGGAAAAGTTAAATAACTGTCCAAGGTCACATAGCTTACAAGTGGTGAAACCAGAATGAATGCCCAGAGCCAATGTTCCTGATTTGCCATCATGCGTGCTTGTGTATGTGTAGTTACACAAGACACAGGGTTAATATCCATCACAAACAAAGAATTTCCTTCAATCAATATGAAAAACAACTCCAAAAATATAGAGAAGAGTAGGTGTGAGCGTTTGGTGTAAAAGACCCTTTCACAATATTAAAATATGTTTTAGACATCAAAATATTAAATGCAAAACTTGAAATTTTCTGTAACTAGGAAGGCAGGGCAACTGAGTTAAAAAAAAAATCACACTTACATATTCCATGAAGGGCAGCATGATCTTTGTAAATTTTGTGTGTGTTTTTTTTTTTCCCTCTTGCATCCCACATGGGTACTTGGGTTCAAATCTTGGCTCTGCTGTTGATTTCAGCTTCTTGATAATGCAGAACCCTGGAAGACATCAGGTAATTGCTCAAGTAGTTGGGTGCCTGTTACTCATGTGGGAACCTGGACGGAGTTCCTAGCTCCTGGCTTTGGCATGGCCCAGACCCAGCTACTGTGGGAATTTGTGGAGTGAATCAGCACATAGATGATCTCTTTCTTTGTGTCTTTCCCTTTCAAATAAATTAAATAAATATTTAAAATAAGTAAATTTCTTTTTTTAAAACAAGATTTATTTATTTATTTGAAAGGCAGATTTACAGAGAGGCAGAGGCAAAGAGAGAGAGAGAGAGAGAGAGAGAGAGAGAAAGAAAGTCTTCCATCTGCTGATTTACTCCCCAGATGGCCACAACAACTGGAGCTATGCCAATCTGAAGCAAGGAGCCAGGAGCCTCCTCTAGTTTTACCACCTGGGTGCAGGGGCCCAAGGAGTTGGGCCATCCTCTACTGCTTTCCCAGGCCACAGCAGAGAGCTGGATCAGAAGTGGAGCAGCCAGGCCTTGAACCAGTGCCATTTTGGGGTGCTGGCACTGTAGGTGGTGGCTTTTCATGCCATGCCAAAGCGCCAGCCCCTAAATTAAGTAATTTTCAAAAAGATAACATAAATGATGAATAAAGTTATGAAAAAATATTCAAGCTCGCAATCAGGGGAAATACAATTAAAGCATAGCAAAAATCCACAAGGTTCATAAAAATTTAAGAGTTCTGATGTCAGTGTCTTCAGAGGAAGTAGAAAAATAGTTTCCCTCCCACCTGTCACTGTGGAAAATCAATTTGGCCTTACTTCAAGTTAAAAATAAAATTTGAAGAAGCCATTAGCCTACCGAAATACTCACACCTCTGCTAAAATATAAACTGCTTGCTATTTCTAAAAGTGACCAATGGAAATAATCTCATTCAATAGAATGGATTTGTATACAGCCACAAAATTAAATGAATATTGACATAGAAAGGTCAATTTGAGGTTGTTAATTTTTTTTCAGAGTATGCAGAATAAAATTATGTATAATATGAGCCTCTTTTATATCTTGAATGTGCACATACATATATATTCACTTCTAAATGCTTTGTTAAGATTCTCAATAAATACCAAAGCACTCATATACTACTCTAACTTTTTTTATCTATACTTTTACATACATACAATTACATACATACAAAGTACTTATTATTCTGAAATATATGTTTGTTATCCAGAAGATAGAGATTGAAAAAGAAAAGTAGAAAATAAAGATGTGTTTTTAGTGAACTCAATTACATTTTTTATAATTATTGAAAATTTTTTTTTGACAGGCAGAGTGGACAGTGAGAGAGAGAGACAGAGAGAAAGGTCTTCCTTTGCCGTTGGTTCACCCTCCAATGGCCGCCGCAGCCGGCACGCTGCAGCCGGTGCACCGCGCTGATCCGATGGCAGGAGCCAGGTGCTTCTCCTGGTCTCCCATGGGGTGCAGGGCCCAAGCACTTGGGCCATCCTCCACTGTACTCCCTGGCCACAGCAGAGAGCTGGCCTGGAAGAGGGGCAACGGGACAGAATCCAGCGCCCCGACCATGACTAGAACCTGGTGTGCCGGCACTGCAAGGTGGAGGATTAGCCTGTTGAGCCACGGTGCTGGCCTATTATTGAACTTTATGACTATAATTACTTGTGTAATTTACAAAATAAAAATAAATCGCAATACATTTTCACATGTAAAAGTTTATGAAACAAAAATATTGTTTGGTAAGCATTTAAGTACAAAGTTGTCATTCACATTTTCTGGCAATTACAGAAGTGAACTAAAAAACCTTGCTACTCAAGGCCAGGCTCTTGGGCCAGCAGCAATGGTGAGCTAGTTACAAATGCAGAATGTCAGGCTTTTGCTCAGAGAAGCAGAATTTATAATTAAAAAAAAAAAACAGGTGATTGTTACGTATATAAGAGTTTGAGAAACATTGCTATAAAGAATTTTCTTTTTTGTTTCAATCACTGCAAAATAGACTATTTAGAAAATAAAATATTTTACATTCATTTACTGATACATGAAAAACACTTGAAAGTATCTTCAAATATCTGAGTTATAGAAAATCCTTTCACAATATTAAAACATGTTTTAGACGTCAAAATATTAAATGCAAAACTAGAAACTTTCCGTAACTAGCAGGGCAACTGCAGGGCAATTGAGTCCAAAAAAATCATACTTACATATTTCATGAAGGGCAGCATGATCTTTGTAAATTGTTTGTGTGTGTGTGTGTGTTTCCCTCCGGCACCTAAAATCGATGTTTCTACTTCCCAAGTGAAGATTCAGCCAAGTATCAACTGTCTGGATTCCCTACCTCCAGATGAACTTATACAATGCATCAGGAAACAAGGTGGAGGGGCAAAGGGTTGATGACAGTGGCTACCATGGCAGTGCCTGGGTTGGACTCCTGGCTCCAGCTCCTGACTTCAGCTTCCTGCTCCTGCAGACTCTGGGAGGAAGTGGTGATGGCTCAAGCAGCTGGCTCCCTACCTTCCACGGGGGAGAGCTAGATTGAGTTCACAGGTATTCCTGGCTTTGACCTGGCCCATTCCTGGCCATTGCAGGCTTTTGGGCAGTGAATCAGTGGTTGGGAGAGCACTCTCTCCCTCCCTCCTCCCTCTCCCTCTTAAAAAAAATACAAAGGACTAGCCACATGGCTTATACACCATTACCAGACACTCCACAGAAGGCTCAAATTCCTGCTTTCACACCTAGATCAAATCCATCCCCTTCACACCTAACAGCCTCCCACATCAATCTCACTCGGATTCCTACTTAGCATTCCTTAAAGAAAGCTCCCTGGACCAGGTGTGACTCCACCTCTAATTATTCTCTACATCTGCATGTGGTTTTACTAATTATATCATCATTAACATGAAGCAAGGGCTCTTGTTGCCTGGGCAACCAGAAGTAGCACATGCACCGTGCATATAGACTGTACCCTACTTCTAGGTTTCCTATTATGTTCCTGGATTGTCTCATTTTTGTGGTCAAAGAAAAGCAATCCTTTCCTGAATTCTGCCTGATGCCTTGTTTTGTGACTCTCCCTACAATATCCAGCTGATCTGTTTAGTTTCTCTTGAATGCATTGCCTTAACTTCTCTTATTTCCATGGCTAATATTGATGATTTCCTTTCCCCTAGTTACAGCCTTGCTTTGAATTGTCCCCTGTGCTCAAGGTTGCTGGCTCAAAACGTTGCTCAGCTTTTAGACACGACTTTCTGAAATCTTATATTCATCATAAAAATGACCTCCTATGTGACATTTCCTTGGCTGTCCTTATTCTGCTCCTTTTTTCTCTTGTTCCAGATATTTTGCCACTATAAAACAAGGCCAATAGGAAAAGTGTCCTTTGTTATTGCAATTCCTAATAGTAAGCTACACCAAATGTTACCCGTTAAATCCTTTTTTTTTTTCCTAAGTGAATAGTTCTTAATCTTGGCTATGTGCTGGAATCTCCTGAGTAGTTTTAACATTTTTTTAAGATTTTTTTTTTTTTAATTTGAAAGGCGGAGGGAGAGAGAGAGAAATCTTCCACCCACTGGTCCACTCCCCAGATGGTTGCAATTGCTGGATCTGGGCTGGTCTGAAGTTAGGAGCCAGGAGCTTCCTTTGGTTCTCCCACGTGCAGGGAGAGGGAGTGCAGCAGCCCAAGAACTTAAGCCATCTTGGGCTGCTTCCCCAGGGGCATTAGTAGGGAGCTGGATTATAAGTGGAGCATCTGGGACTCGAATTGGTGCTCTCATAGGATGCTGGTGGCATGCTGCAGGCAGTGGTTTAACCCACGATGCTGCAGCACTGGCTCCAGTTCTAACAAATATTAATGCTGGGGTTCGAATTCCAGAAATGCTAATGCAATTAGTTTGCCATGTGTGCTGGGCAGATGCTTTTCAAAACTTTGGGTGATTCTGTAAGTAATGTGCAAAGTTGGGAAGCATAAAGAGTAAGGGCTTTTCAAACAAGCCTTTCCACTTTGCTATTCTTTGCCATTTATCATGGTAAATTAGAATTTTACACTTCTCTTAAGGGTCTTAATTTTCTCCTTGACCTTTTGCCCTCTGATTCACTATTTCCCCTCCCCTGCTCTGGACTGTACATTTCAGGTTGCTGATCCCCAAAGGCTGTGCTTCCCAGGCTCATTAGGTACACTGTTTTCAAGGAGTACTTTTTAAAAAAAGATTTATTTTATTTGAAAGGCACAGTTACAGGAGGAGAGAGAGAGAGAGATCGACTGACCTTTTATCTACTGGTTCACTCTCCAAACAGCTACAACAGCCAGAGCTGGGCCAGACCAAAGCTAGAAGCCAGGAGCTTCTTCAAGGTCTCCCATACAGGTGCAGGTGCCCAAGCACTTATACCATCTTCTGCTGCTTTCCAGGCACATTGGCAGGGAGCTGGATTGGAAATGGAGCAGCTGGGATTCTAACTGGTGCTTGTACAGGATGCCAGCATACCAGGGGGCAGCTTTATCTTCTATACTACAATGCCAGCCCCTCTAAGGAGCATTAACCAATAACAGAACCTTCCCCAAAGTTGGGAGGGTGAGAGAAAAGGAAAATCCAGTGTGTTTCTTGCCCTCTCTAACTATATGATGACTCCAGCCATGTCCTCCTGTTTCTCCAGCCTTCACAGAGTCACTGTGCTTTCAATTCCCTGGGTATAACCTGACCATGGACTTCAATAATACAGCTTCTTCCCTTTGACTGTCAGTCAAAGGCCATTGGTAGTTTCCTATTGCTTACTGAATTCTGGGATGTCTCAGCATCCCATTTATCAGCTCATTACATCCATCACACATGTGACCAGTGCACAACAAAATTTCTTCTGTGTTTAACACTTAGAATTGTTCCTGTTTTCCTGGTAGGACTCTGCTTAGTGTATTTTTTATTTTTTTAGAGTTAGACAGTGAGAGAGAGACAAAAGTCTTCCTTCCGTTGGATCACCCCCGAAATGGCCGCTACGGCCGGCATGCTGCGCCAATCCGAAGCCAGGAGCCAGGTGCTTCTTCCTGGTCTCCCATGCAGGTGCAGGGCTCAAGGACCTGGGCCATCTCCATTGCCTTCCCGGGCCACATCAGAGAGCTGGACTGGAAAAGGAGCAACCGGGACAGAATCTGGTGCCCCAACTGGGACTAGAACCCGGGGTGCCGGCGCCGCAGGCAGAGGATTAGCCAAGTGAGCCGCAGCGCCGGCTGCAGTCACTTTCAAAAATGGTTTGGCAGTTTCTCAAAAAACTTAAACATAGAGCAATCACATTACCCAGTAATTGCATTTCTCATTATATACTAAAGAGAATTTAAAACATATGTTCCCACAAAAACTTCTCCATCAGTGCTCACAGAAGTATAATTCATAATTGCCAAAAAGTGGAAATAATCCAAAACCTGAATGTCCATCAGGTGATGAATGGACAAAATGTGATAAATCCATACAATTGATATTATTCAGTTATAAAAAGGAACAAAATGCTGATATTTGACACAACATGAATAAACCTGGGGAATATAAAGCCAAATATTATGATTCCATCTATATAAATTTATGTGAAATGTCCAGGATATGCGACTCCATGGAGACAGTAGATTGGTGGTTTCCTAGTGATTAGCCAAGGGTGGATGAAGAGTAACTACTAATGGGTGCCATATTTGTTTTTTGGAGTGGAGAAAATATTCTGGAATTAGTGCAACAGATGTACAACATCATGAATACACAAAAATCCCTTGGAATTACATCCCCTAAATGAATAGATTTTATGGATTATGAATTATGTCTCAATTTTAGAAAGGAAATGTTGAATTAGGGCCCCGAATTTGTGATGCTGCTGCTCCTGGCCCACACATGAGAAAACAAGAGCTTACAGAACTCACTCTAAAGTTTGGACGAAACACATAGCACTCTACTTCTGAAAATAATATTAGCAATATGTAGTTGTTTTTTGCTAGAAAGGGAAGTTTCTCATTTTCCCATATATCTCCATTGTTAGTGGTAACTCTAAACAGCAGATCTTGGTTCAATGTGTGATGTATGTGTCTCACAATGGGGTATACACCTAACTTCATCAGGATGGTATGTTTGCCATATGTTTTAACACCTCACCCTACCTCTACCTTCTGAGGGTCAATCTCAGTGAGCTCTAGAGGAAAGAACATCAGAGATATTAAATCCAGGAAACCAGACAATATGTTAAAAACTATACTAAGCGTGGGGGCTGGCACCGTGGCTTACTTGGTTAATCCTCCACCTGTGGTGCCAGCATCCCATATGGGTGCTGGGTTCTAGTCCTGGTTGCTCCTCTTCCAGTCCAGCTCTCTGCTGTGGCCCGGGAAGGCAGTGGAGGACGGCCCAAGTGCTTGCGTCCCTGCACCCGCATGGGAAACCAGGAAGAAGCACTTGGCTTCTTTACAAATCTTGCAGTTCTTTTGTTAAAACTGTCCCAAATATTTCTTATTTTTGAGGCTATTGTAAATGAAATTTTCTTAATTTCTTATTTGTGGCCTTGCACTTAAAAATGTGTATTTTTACCAAGAGCCACAAATGATTCTTGTGCATGTTAACATTTCCAGGAGTGCTGCTTCATTAAACAAGTCAACTCAGGTGATATTCTGTTCAACATTGCCAAATTCTTTCCATAGAACTGTTAGCTCTCCAAAATGAAGTGTCTTGAGGCAGCATAGTTACAGGAAACAGTGCAAGAAGCAAAGATATCACCTAACTCAATGGACCAAATGTTTTTAGATTAGAGATAGTAGCAAGATAATAGAACTAGGGTTTTGAATTTTAGTTTTCATGCATTGGGAAACTAATATTAAATATCCATTTAATTTAGGAGGAAACTAAAACATTGAAGCCTTGCCCGAATTTTATGGGTAAGCAGCCATTTGAGATAATTATACAAGGGGGTCATTCTTAAAAAAAGTTCATGGAAAATGCATATTAAAAACTATGTATGATTTCAAAATCATTTTGCATCAAAATAACCTTTTAATTCCATTTTCATGATCTTTTAAAATTACCTTTCTATCGATACTTATTCAGGCTCCACTTTATTTTTAATGTATTTTTCATTCATTTGTTCAGTAACAACAATAATTATAATAGCTAGACCTTATAATGAATGCTTCCAAATCCTATTCTGCTAATTTCAGATCTGACAACAATTACCACCCTGACTTTGAACAAATCACAGAATGTTTCTAACTTACAATTTATTCAACTAAATAATGAAAGAACTGGACTAAATTTCTCTAGTATCCCATTCTTTTGGTATTGTTAGATATTTATGTTAGGTATGTTAAATATTTATTATTATATTAGATAATTCTAAGTTTTTCTCATAAGGGAACATATCACTCACTCTGAACTATGTGTTACAGAATCATTTATAACTAATACAAAGTATGACTCTGAACTAAGGGTGTGAGGTCTGACATTTTTATACATAGTTAGGGGCACAGGTCAAATTCAATACAGCATTTGAGGTCTTTACAATGTATTCTTTTCACTGGCAATGTTGTTTTAGGAAGTAATAGCTAATGAGATGAATTAAACACATGTAGTATCTCTTGAAGTTAGTTGAAATTGAATTTAATTATATATAAGACCCCTTTCTCCTAAAACTAACCTTGATCTATCTATATATTTAATACTGATTTCCTCTTTCCAATTTCACACCGTTAATTTCATAAAAATCAATATATAAATTACTTCATTGGCATGCAATTCTACTAATGTGATGCTTACAAAAATGAAGTGACTATTTTGGAAAAAAAAAAAAAACAATACCGAAGGCATCATTTACCTAGAAGTATATTTGTAATTTGATAAGTGCCTTGCATGACTTCAGGTTTCCTATAACTAGAGCATGGGACAAGGAATCTTGTTCAGGGATTTGTTGAGAAAGTGGTTCCAGAGGAAACCTACAGAAGGTGTAGGAAAGCAGAGAGGGCAGTAGAAGGTAGCTAAGAAGTGGTAGGGACACAGGTGAAATCTAGCTGCAGTCTGATCAGAGAAGGCACTGGAATGTGAGTGGCACCACAAAGCTGTTCCCTGAGGCAAGGGGCTGGCGTTTTGTATCCCCAGCACTGTCTAGCTGGTGCCTAAGAGGAAGGGCTGTAACATCTCAAGCATTTCTGGTCGGTGGGCCCTGCTAGTTGAAGGCAGTTCTCTGGAGGATGGGGAGCCAATGGCCATTACCAGTAGCACTCACAGTAGCTGACGGAAAATGCACTGGTGATGTACAGGATCAGCATCACTCTGAGTCTAGTGCCACAGTTGGTGGAGGACTGCTTCATACACTTGCTTAAAAATAGCTAAGCTGTATGAGGTCGATATCTTTCTCCTTGCTGTGTGATTAGAGAAGTGGATTTTTTTTTAGATTTATTTTATTTATTTGAAAGACAGAGTTACAGAGAGAGGTAGAGACAGAGAGAAAGGTCTTCCATCCTCTGGCTCCTTCCCCAAATGACTGCAATGGCCAGAGCTGTGCCTATCCGAAGCCAGGAGCCAGGAGCTTCCTCCCAGTCTCCCACTCGGGTGCAAGGGCCCAAGGACTTGGGCCATCTTCTACTGTTTTCCCAGGCCATAGCAGAGAGCTGGATTAGAAGAGGAGCAGCCGGGACTAGAACCGGTGCCCATATGGAATGCAGGCGCCTCAGACCAGGGCTTTAACCTGCTGCGCCACAGTGCTGGTCCTGAGAAGTATATTTTTTAACTGAGTTTTTATTTCTGTGGGTCACCAGCTCAAGCAAGACTGATGTTTGCTTTTTTTTTTTTTTTTTAAATAATGAGTTGCTTCACAAAACTTTATACATGTAGGAGGAATCTTATTTTATGATTTTCATTTGAGTGAGTCACAATATTCATTTTGGAATCATCATCCACCTCCATCATGCATAGTCACTATTCCAGTCGCTCACAGCAAACCTTGAGCTCCTCTCTCTCACATACACCCGATTTCTTCTCCCTTCAATGTATACTCCGAATCCATTGGCTTTTCATCATTTCCATGATTGCTATCAGTAACATGCAATACAACAGATACAATGACTACTAAATCCATAACTGATGTTTCCCAAGCTCGGCCAAGCAACTCTTTTGTTCTTGGCTGGGGTTCACAGATACATTGAGTAACCACCTACTGGCTGATCTGGGATGATTTCAGGTGGGATGACAGGCTGTTTCACAGGTTTTCTCATCTTCTAGCAGACAAGCTGGGCCCAAGAAAAAGGAAGGATAAACATGCAAGCCATTAATCCAGACCATCAAATGAAATCCATCTGCCACACCATCCCAGACTAAGATTCCAGCTCTCACCTGGACATTTGCAGTCACCTCACTTTTCCACACTTTCCTGCCTTACAAGCAATTTTTCATAAGATCTGCCAGAACAAGCCTTTTAAATTCTAAGTACAATGCTGCCATTCCTTCACTTGAACCCTTCTAATGTTCTCTGGTATCAGAAAAGAAGTAAAAGGATCCTTTAGAATCCTGTCTGAAGAGACCTGTTTTTAGACAGTGAGAGGGAGAGACACAGAGAGAGGTCTTCCTTCCATTGGTTCACTCCCCAGATGGCTGCAGTAGACAGAGCTGTGCCAATCTGAAGCCAGGATCCTGGAGCTTCCTCCCAGTCTCCCACTCGGTGCAGGGGCCCAAGCACTTGGGCCATCTTCCACTGCTTTCCCAGGCCATAGCAGAGAGCCGGATTAGAAGAGGAGCAACTGGGACTAGAACCGGCACCCATTTTGGATGCCGGTGCTGCTGGTGGAGGATTAACCTACTGTGCCACAGCCACAGAGCCGGCCCCTGAAGAGGCCTCTTATGTCACCATCACCTTCTGGTCATTGTCCAGCAAGTGCACTGCATCGCAGCCACAGCACTCTCACTTTTTTATCCACCTGCTGAGGATATGAATGCTTTGGAAACTTGGACACATTCTCCCCTCAGAATCCACTTCTCAAATGTTACCTCCAACCTATACGAAGCGGCACCTTCACCCAGCACTCTAAATAACCCGTACCTTGATTTCATTTCTTCACAGCACTTCTCAATTCTTGAAGTACTTTATAGACATTTTTGTTTGTCCGTACTAAATAGAATGAGGAATTTGTTTCTTTTGTTCACTGATGTAACCTCAGTGTGTAGAATAGGGCCTAGCACATAGTAAATCTTTAATAATGGTTTCTTCAACTAATGAGCCAATTGAACAAATATCCTTTTTTTAGAAGATGATGTTTAAAATCCCTCAATTATTCTAAGCTCCTTGTAAGGAAGAATGGTGAGTGAATGGTTATGATGCCAATGAAAGCTAAATGATAATGCAATGAAGATGACCTAGATCTTATTATTGTCTATCATTACCCTGATCTTCTCTCTTGGCTTTGTGTCCTGGTTGGATCTCTTCTAGTCTGATTTAAATCATGATGCAACTAATTTGAGCGAGAAGACAAATTCATGTTGCCCTATGATATCACTCTATTAGACTCTTCTTTCTGAATCACCAGATGCATAAGGATAATTTCAAAATCCACTCATGAGAAAAAATGTTCACAGTTTAATACAATGTGAATTTATTATTTTTACCTTTATTTCTAAATGATCTTTCTAAAATGTCTAAAAAAACACTTTGGACTTATTAAATACTTGAAAATAGCAACATGAAAAACAGCAAGTTTCCTTTCTTGTCTTATTAAAAAAAACTTCACTGTTTTGAACATGAGTTATTTTAAACTTATGAGAACTGAGCTTAGAAGAACAAACAAAATTCTTAGTGCTGTCGCTCCCCCTCTTCGTGGAGGAACGACACAGGACCCTGCGCTGTTCTTTCGTCTGCTCGGCCCTCCCCGGGTTTGCTGCTGGTTCTTCCCGGGTTGGCTACTATCCCTTCCACCTCCGTGGAAGGGCAGTTCCCCCTGGCCGCATTCCCCACTTCCGCAGGGGAGCGGCACACCGCCGGCCGGCTCTCTCGGGGGCTGCACGGGTTCCCTTAGATGTTCCCCATAGATGTTCCTGGTGCATGCCGTCTCTCTCCTCCTTTATAGTCCTCCTCCGCCAATCCCAACTCGGCTGAGTACGCTGCTCTCCAATCAGGAGCAAGTCCTACAGTTAATTGGTTGAACTGGAGGCAGCTGTGCGGAAGCTGTTTACTTCTCTCCCAGCGCCATATTGTGGGAGAGCAGATGCATAGAATAAGTCTTAATTCCAGTAACAGTCTAGTCCGGTTTGCTCCCCACAGATCCCCCTTTCTTTTTATTTTTGGCGTTGATACGCGCCTGTCTTCGGTGTCCCGCGGCACACACTCTGCTCTACTTGCTAGAGCTGCCACAGGCTCTTACAAGTCCTATCAATCAGGAAAACCGAATCCGGGTCCTCTCTTCGCCATTGTGAGGAGGTTTTTAGGCGCTGATGCGTGCCTGTGTTCGGTGCCCTGCAGCGCATGCTCTGCTCTGCCCGCAGGGGCTTACAAAACCTATCAGGCAAACCGAATCCAAGCCTTCTCATTGCCTTATTGTGGGGGAGACTTATTAGTGTTGGTTCGTGCCTATCTTCGGTGACCTGCAGCTCATACTCTGGTCGAGCTTTGCTGGCGCTTACCGCCTTAAATCAGGCAGACCGAATCCAAGCCTTCTAATTGGCATGTTGAGGGGAGGCCTTATTTTTCTCTATTTCTCTATCTCCGGGCATTCCTACCTCTCCCATTTCACTTCTATCTTCCAGCATTCCCATTTCTCTTTTACTTCACTTCCAAACTTCTGTTTCTCTTATCCCTGCGGCTTTCCGGCACCTCGCCCCGCCGGCGGGTTCCCGGCTCTGCGCCGCTTCAGCCCGCGCGCCTCTCTGCGCGGCTTCCCGGCTTTGCGCGGTCCGCGGTCTCCACGCTTAACCCTTTCGCGTCTGAACCACGGCCTACGCCAGCGTTCCCTATCTATTCACGCCCCGTGCTCTCTCTGCACGCGGCGGCTTCCGCGAGTAACACAGCGTAGCTTGCGTCTCCGCCACTAGGATTCAATCTAAGTTCCCCGGGCTAGCCTGGCGAATTCAACCCAGCGTACGTCTCCGCCCCACGATCTGGCTTCCCGTCCTTTGCTCCCCGGGCTAATCAGACGGATCCCAATCTGGCTTGCGTCTCAGCTTCTGGTTTTAACTTTTCGCCCCCTATTCCCGGGCTAACTTGAGAACCCCAAAGTGGCTTTCGTTTCCGCCTTGGCCTGCCCCCCGCGGCTTCAATTTCCCTAACATTTTTCTCTACCCGGTATGTTTCCCCAAGCTTTCTTCCAACAATACTCCTCCCTCATTTCTCCTGGCCTCTCCCCACAGTCCGCGTCCGAGTCTGTTTGTTCTAGCTTTCACTTTCGCTTTCGACCTTAGAGATTTCTCCCAGCTTCCCCCCGTAGTCCGAATCCGAGTCTATGCCTAGGCTTTCAATAGCTTCTTCCGGCTCCTTTTTCGTCCGGCTTTTCCCTAGGCTGTTTGCTAGTCTCTCTCTCCGATATTTTCCCAGTTCTTCCCGTTTCTTCCCTCCTAGGTTTCCTATCCGTCCTAAGTTTCCTATCCGTCCTAGGTTTTCTATCCGAGTCAGGTTTCCTATCCGAGTCACGGCACCATTATGTCGCTCCCCCTCTTCGTGGAGGAGCAACACAGAACCCTGCCTAGGCTTCATATCCGAGTCACGGCACCATTATGTCGCTCCCCCTCTTCGTGGAGGAACGACACAGAGCCCTGCGCTGTTCTTTCGTCTGCTCGGCCCTCCCCGGGTTTGCTGCTGGTTCTTCCCGGGTTGGCTACTATCCCTTCCACCTCCGTGGAAGGGCAGTTCCCCCTGGCCGCATTCCCCACTTCCGCAGGGGAGCGGCACACCGCCGGCCGGCTCTCTCGGGGGCTGCACGGGTTCCCTTAGATGTTCCCCATAGATGTTCCTGGTGCATGCCGTCTCTCTCCTCCTTTATAGTCCTCCTCCGCCAATCCCAACTCGGCTGAGTACGCTGCTCTCCAATCAGGAGCAAGTCCTACAGTTAATTGGTTGAACTGGAGGCAGCTGTGCGGAAGCTGTTTACTTCTCTCCCAGCGCCATATTGTGGGAGAGCAGATGCATAGAATAAGTCTTAATTCCAGTAACAGTCTAGTCCGGTTTGCTCCCCACAAGTGCAGTAATCATTTTACTAATTTTTCATAAGAAATGAAGATAATGCTATGGGTCTTACTGGAAAAGTTGGACAGGGTAGTGGGAAAAATGACCAAGTCTGCAAAACTAATCAGCTTGTGTCTCCACAGTATTTCCCATATCATGTTTAGTTCTTTATTAATTTGGCAAAATTTGGAGCATCTTTACTTGTGAGAAAAGAAAAAAAACAAACATATCAATGAATTCTCAGCCCATTATTACATCTTGATGTAGCCTCTGATCCAAATACATTACCTTGCATAGCATAAAATGAAATAAAAACAAAGTCTTGTTATAGGGAAAGAAATAATAGTAATTAAACTAAAATGGAGCATCATGAAATATGAAAATATGCTACTTGAATTTTATTTATGCAAAAGTCTTCACTGAGCTGAGCATGTTCTTTGAACAAATCCAGTCACTGAACTGAATATTTATTATATTTTAAATATTTCAACTCTAAGATAAAGCACTGGCTAAGGATGTGTTTAATAAAAATACCCAGCTAGCTTGAGGTTAGTTGACTAATTTGTTTCTTCATGAAGATCTAATTTCTAGAACAACTTTACTCAAATTTATGTAGGTATAGCCCTATATTCTGCTCTATATGGTGTTCAGATCAGTTTATTTTAACTGATACCTAGAAAGGTGCTAAGTAAGAGAAAGTTTTTTGTTTTTTCCAACATTGAATTAAATGTACAAGGAGGAATAACTTCATAATTATACAGCTCTGTTGTGTCTCATCTTCATAATGATCTATATTTGCTCTGTTTGTATACAAAGTAGTCAAAGAAGACTGGGAAGGACTTGCTCTCCATTAATATAGGCCATAGAACAGCTACATTTTTCAAACTGACTGAAATGTCTGGAAGAATATTCAGACCACATTTGCAGGCCATTGAAGAGATAGACATCAAAAGATGTATTTAATGAATGTGCCAAGTGTTGATAAATATTTGATAGGGTACTAAGAAGATGTTGTATCAGGGTGATTTTGACTATAAGAAAAGATTCATTTCAAAGTGACCTAAAAATATGAAGGAATTAATATCTCACTTGGCATCAAGTTAGAGGCAGGGAAGTTCTAAGTTATTTCAAGTTAATTAGAGCCTCAACTTTTCTGAATTTGCTAGTCTCAAATGGTTGGCTTTTGTCCTGGGGATTGTACCCTCGTGGCCAGAAGATGGTTGCAAATGCCTCCTAATGACAAAGCCTGGACACACTGTATAAACCAGATTGCTCCCATGAAACGATTGACACATGATCACCTTTGCCATAACCAATCATGTCATTCTTTGCAAAGTCCGCATTCTCCTTGGAGAATGTTGTGGGAAAACTCAATCTTTTATTCTGTAGTAAAATCTAGGATTTTCTGTCTCATCCTATTATTAAAATAGCAGCCACAGATAGCCAATGCAATTTGAATACCATCAGTATTTGCACATTCCCTGTCACCTGGTATATGTTTAAGGGAAAAGAGGGAGAATAAAGAATCTGCTTAGGTGAGTGATGGCTTGTGGATGGAAACAGCTGGACCATGCTGTGTTGTACTGATGCAGTCACAAGCTGGTTCCACCCAGGTGCTGAGCAGGCAGGGAGAGTCGGATTTTCTAATAATTAATAACGTGCTATTTTCAACATTCCTGGTGGATGTGCTTTCCTAGTCACTGATTAGCCTTTGCTAATGCTTTGCTTTGCTAATATGCACTTACTTTAGGTGACATAGCCTGATGTTCCATTTCTCCATTACCAGGCCAGCTCAGTGCCTCAGCTACTGGCTTTACCCTGGTTCAGCCTGGCCATTGCAGCCATTTGGGGAGTGAACCAGTGGATGGAAGATCTCTCTCTCTCTCCTCCTCTCTCTGTAACTCTGCCTTTCAAATAAATAAAAAACAAATTCTTAAAAAAATACAAAGATCATTCCCAAGGTGCTATCTAGGATTCATAATCCAGCTTTTTAGAAAGTAAATATGTGTGTGGGAGGATTAGGGAGGGGGAGAATATAACTAAGAATAAGAGATAATACAATCTTCCATTAGGCAAAGTTGCAAAAAATTATACAAGAACTACTTGAGGTTAAATGGTAATGAATTTGAAAATTGAGAGGACATAGATTGTATAGAAAATTATAAACCTTTAAAAGTGACGTTATTCTGAAATAGAAAAACATAAATAGATCAATTCCTATTACAAGAGTTTCGAAAGGTGGTTAACAAAGTATCCTTAGTGGCCGGAGTTTAACCTAGCAGTTAAGACACTGGCAAAGGAGCCTGCACCCCATGTTGGAATTCAATTCCTGAGTCCACTTCCCAGCTCTTGCTCCTGATTCCAGCTTCCTGCTAATTTGTACCTCCAGTTCTTATCACATGTAGGAGATCTGTACTGAGTTTATGGCATCAGCTTTGGCTCCTGGCCTTGAAGGCATTAGAGGAATGAGTCTACAGATGGAAGTGTGCTGATCCGCTCTCTTTCTCTCTTTCCTTCTCTGTTTCTCAAAAACAAAACAGCTTCCCTTTAAAAAGCAAACCAGAAGTATCATTCTGTCTACCCCTAAAGAATGAACAATGCAACTCCTATTAGATTCCAGACCACAGAACGGGAGGTCAAGTCTGAGAAAAAGATAACTCATAAGGACTAATAGTAGCCAGCAAAATAACAAAAACATGCTCAAGAACAAGAAACCTCTTGAGATATTTATTTTAAATTCACAAAAATTCTGTTCCCAATTAAATACTGCATCACCCACTGGCATGCCATGCCAGTTACTAATTTGTATTTCAATGATTTTGTAATCTAAGGTAATTAACATAGTTGTGGGTATGGAATGGCTACTCTATGGTTTATCTTTCAGGACAGCAAGCTAGAATTTAAAAGTTTCTGGTAAGAAATTTATCTTGTTACTGGATTTTGATGACAATTTTTATAAAGACTTGTGAGGTACTTCAGTAGGATCACTGTTATTTCCAAAACATTTTGCAGAATGGTGAAACTATAAAAGAAGTATATTTACAGCCTCTTTTAATAACTATGAATTAAAGATAAAATTTTATTCAATACCAGACAAAGATGTAAGCACAAATTTAGCCAACACATAAATCTGTATCATAGTTTATGTTGGTAAAAACTACATAACTTTTCAGTTACCTCCCAATTAGCTCTCTTTTGGGAAGTGGGTCATTAATATTCTTTCCTCCTATTTTCCTTCATGTTTTCCAAGTTTTGAGGATTCTACTGCCAAATGGCCAAGGAAAAAAATGGTAAAGTTCAAGTTAAGGAGGTTTTGTGGTGTTGTGAAAGCCGGGGAAGGTTGATTCTATTTACTAATCCAGGATTTCTAAGACTTTAGTTTGAAATTACACGTGATTCTTTATTGTTCAGCTTCTTTTCAGCTACCTGCAGATAAAGAAAGTTTTTAGGAAACTCAGAGGGTTCCCTTTCGGGGGTGGGGGGAAATATTCTTGAAACCAACTAAGGAGAACAGTTCAGACCACTTTTCTTATCTCAAAAGATTCAATTCACCAACAAATATTTACCCAATGTGCATTCAAAATATTTGCCCAGTAGTTCCCATACAATGTCAGCATAGTTTCTTTATTTCTTAAAGCTGTATTTTATTGATGTGAATGGCAGAGTGAAAGAGAGAGAGGGAAAGACAGAGAAAGAGATCTCCCAATGGCTGCTTCATTCCCCAAATGACAGCAAGAACCCTATCTGGATCTCCCACGTGGGTGATGTGGGCCCAAGTACTTGGGTCATCTTCTATTGCCTTCCCAGCACATTAGCAAGGAGCTGGATCAGAAATGGCACAGCCAGGACTCTTCCATACGGGATGCCAGCATTGCAGGCAGTTGCTTAACTCACATACAGTGCACAAATTAGCTGAAATTTTATTAATCTACTCCTTAGGCTTCCAAGTAGGTTTAGGAATATTCTCCCGAGTTAAAAGGCTACCACTGACATCAACTTTGTCTCCAAAATGAGGAAGATGATCTTGTAAAATTCTGCCTACAGAACTGTCCTACAGTGCTGGGGCCATTCCTCCAAAGAAGCGATCCTCAGGAATCAGCCACATTTGTTTGTCGGGGCCACAGTGGAGCCCATTCTGTTGTGCCCACTTCCTTGACCGCTGATAAAGGGCAGCTCATCTTACTCTAATTTTACAAACTGAGGCCCAAGCAACCGGACTGACATGCATCATTGCCAGACCCCATTAGGTCAAAATGCCACACTCAAATGTATGAGATTTTACCTACCCTGAAACAGGAATTCCAGAAATGGTGCCCTGATTCTGTTAAAGTAATCTGAGGGAGCCATGTGGAAGGTGCTTGTGGGTGAGTAGTGTCGCCTGACAATAAACTTACACTCAAATATCTCCACAGAATCAAAATTTCTGACCACAGTGGCTAATTATAGCATGTGAAGTAAAATTCTGAAAGACCACTTACACTCACTAGAGTAGCCACACATTTAATGTGTGAAAAACCAGGTTTTGGCTAAACATACACTGCTGATGGGAATTTAATTGCTACATATAGTTGGAAAACAAGCTCCCATCATCTTGACATCATGAAGAACTTAAGCCCCAGAAATTTCACTCCTAGTTTATCTCCTAGAGAAATTCTTGAACTTGTGCGTACATAGACATATACAAGCACAATCATAGCAGCATTGCATTAAAAAAAAACTAGACACATAAAAACCATATATATTTATGGGGTACCAAGTAATTCATTGATATATATATATATATATATTCATTGTGTAATACTCAGCTCAGGGTAAATATCTCCGCAAATACTTGTTATGCCTTTATGATGAAAACATTCAACATTCTTTCTGAAAAGCCTTTTTTCTTTAGGAACATATACAGCATGTCATCATTATTTACAGTCACCCTACTGTGCACAGCAAATGCTGAAAACACCCCAAAAACCCATTAACACTAGAATTGATTTTAAAAGGGTATAGTGGGACAGGCATTTAGTGCAGGGATTTAGATACTGCTTGGGACACTTGCATCTCATCTCAGCTCCTGGGTTTGAATCTTACCTGAACTTCTGACCAGCTTCCTATTAGTGTCTACCTTGGGAGGCAGCAGGTGATGGCCTAATGCACATGGGAGATTAAATTCTAAGTTCCTGGCTGCAGCCAGGCCTGGCCTGGCTATTATGGGCATTAGGGGAATAAACCAGCAGATGGAAGATCTCTTTCTGTCTTTCCCTCTGTCTTCCTTTCAAATAATTATAATTAAAATAAATAAATGTATTAATAAAAGGGATGTGGAATGGTAATATAATGGAATAGCATTCAACTGTGAAGATAAAGAGACTTAGCCTCTCCCTTCTCGTACAGCTTTAAGACTTAATTTTATTTAAAAATAGACAGGATGGGAGAGAAGTAGAGTCCCCGGCCACCCAGGTCACACATTCCGGGGATTGGGGGGGAGTTGGGCACAGGAAGTCGGGGGTGGGGTCTGGAGGTTCCAGTTTCCCTGGTGACACTCCCAGAGGACCCATTGATGGCTACTTGCAGGCTCATTTGGAAGCCAAGGGTGTGAGCCAAATGCCTGCGAGGCCCCACGTCCATCCTCCATGGAGCTGACTGTACTCTGCGGATCCCTCCCCAGGATGCCTCTGAGAGGAGCCAGGGACCAAGTCCCAGCGGGTCATTGGTCCCAGCGTCCATGTTTCTATCAGTGTGCCTGCCTCTGGGTGAGTGAGTGGGAGACTTGCTCCCTACCCTTATCCTGAAAAAGCCGGCCTGGTGCTGAGTGCTGAGGACCCCAAGGGTTCATCAGCACCACACAAGGCTCCTCACTGAGAGACTATGCATTGTCAGGTTTGGGGCTTGCTGCGTGACTCCTTGGGGACCTGGAATTGCTTGTGTGGGTTTATTGAATACATTTGTCCTCAGGCCTCACTGGCGACCCCTTCCCATCCCAAACCGTGGTGGAACGTCTCTGGAATCATTTGCCAACATCCCAAGGCAGAATGCAAGGGTCCAAGACCATTTCCATTGAGCTCACATTTCCTTTCCTGCAGGAACTCTCCTTTCTTTTCTTTTCTCCCACCCCCCCCCCCCGCCCCCAGCACCCGCCCAGCCTCCGAAGGCCACGTCTCATCTTTCCTGGATCACTACAGTGAAGTATCACAGTTGTACAGTTCCCAATTTGGCCTTGGCTTGCTCGGATAAAACTTTGTATTTATTTTGTATAGCATAGATTCTATATTGTAATGATGTCCTATGCAAAAAGGAAAAAAATAATGAAATTGTAAATTTTATTGTTTTAATGTGTATGCATGTTTAGTGATGCTTTCATTTTGAAATAAAATTTATGATTCATAAAACAAGATAAAGAGACAGGCCGGTGCTGTGGTGCAGTGGGTTAACGCCCTGGTCTGGGGCACTGGCATCCCTTATGGGCGCTGATTTGAGACCTGGCTGCTCCACCTCGCTGCTGTGGCCTGAGAAAACAGTCAAAGATGGCCCAAATCCTTGGTTCCCTGCACCCATGTGGGAGACCCAGAGGAAGCTCCTGGCTCCTGGCTTCGGATCGGCACAGCTCCAGCTGTTGTGGCAAATTGGGGAGTGAACCATCGGATGGAAGACCTCTCTCTCTCTCTGCCTTTCCTCTCTCTGTAACTCTGACTTTCAAATAAATAAATAAATCTTTTTTTAAAAAAAGATAAAGAGACAACAAACATATCAACTAAAATACATTTCAAAATAAGATATTGAAAGGAAAAAGTTACCAAAATAATACACACCATTTTATTCCATGTTTACAAATTCTTAAGGCATTCAATAATAAATATGTTTAAAAATTACTTACTTATGTATTTGACTTTCAGTGGTCTGCCTTACAAGGAGTTTGCAGTCAGGAGCCAGGGCTGGGTATTAAAGCCAGGCACTCCCAAATGGGATATGTGACATCCTAATTACTAGGCTAAACACCTATCGCAGCACTCATATGAAGAAACCGATCTTTAGAAAACTAGATGAAAGGGGCCGGTGCTGTGGCAAAGTGGTTAGAGCTGTCGCCTGCAGTGCCGGCATCCCACATGGGTGCCAGTTCGAGTCCCGGTTGCTCCACTTCTGATCCAGCTCTCTGCTATCGCCTGGGAAAGCAGTAGAAGATGGCCCAAGTCCTTGGCCCCCTGCACCTGCGTGGCAGACCCAGAAGAAGCTCCTGGCTCCTGGCTTTGGATTGGCCCAACTCCAGCCATTGCAGCCAATTGGGGAGTGAACCAGCGGAAGGAAGACCTCTCTTTCTCTCTGCCTCTCCTTCTCTCTAGACTAGGTAAAGATAAATATAAAATTCAGAATAGAACTAATCTCTGTGGAAAGGAAGGGGAGGGTATTGTGTTGTGTTGGGAATAAACACCCAGGGGTCTAGCATTAGCAGAAACATTCTTTTTAAATTTCAGTCTCTTTTATTTCAGCCAGGGGAATGCCATGTATTCTTTTTTCCTTCCTATACGTTGCATAAATATTTTAATGCATGAAATAATCTTTAGTAATATATGTGTTTTGTGTGTATGAATTGGTCCATAATAACATTTTAAAAATTATCTCTGAATAGAAGATAGGTTAGTGTACAGAGCTACAGCTTTTCAATAGAAGCTATTTGGGGTCAGTGCTCTGGTGCAGTGGGTTAAAGCCACCACCTGCAGTGCTGGCAACCCAAAATGATGTTGGTTCAAGGCCTGGATGCTCCTCTTCTGATCCAGCTCTCTGTTATGGCCTGGGAAAGCAGTAGAGGATGGCTCAAGTCCTTGGGCCCTAGCATCTATGTGAGAGACCTGGAAGAAGCTCCTGGCTTCTGGCTTTGGATTGGCACAGCTCCAGCTGTTTTAGCTTTCTGGGGAGACCTCTCTCTCTGTCTCTACCTCTCTCTGTAACTCTTTCAAATAAATAAAATAAATCTTTTTTTAAAAAAAGAACTATTAACACTGCTTTTTAAAGCATACACATATTACATTCATGATATATTTGCTCCCACTTGTGTAAAAATATTTTGAAGGTAAATATTCATTTTAGGGTATGGAAAGAAAATTTCTGGGAAGATTTGCAAAAATCTTCAGTGGTTGAGAGAACTTCATTTTTCGTTTTTGTATGTTTTTTCATTTAATCTTACTTTTTCAACGGTTTGATTGTACATTGTATTGTTTTCCGTATGCCGCTTTACTTTCCTGTTTTGCACGAGAGCAGAATCCTGGAAACCTCAGCTGTAGGTCCTCCACCCTTGGATTCTTTCTCTGGCCCCCAGCGTCTTACCGTGGACCTGGCAAGGAGGGACGGTGGGCGGGGCTGAAAGAGGCCCCGCCCCCGCGCACCTGGTGGTTGCCCTGGGAGCCGGGCCCGGCGTGGCCAAAGCTCACAATCGGCTCTCTCTGCGCCTGCCACCCCGCTCCTGCGCTCCGCTGGCCGCGCGCTCGACCTCCGCAGACCCAGGGCCCATGGACACACACACCTTTCCGTGCTGTCCCGCGCGCCGGCTCGCCTGTTCTGCGCAGAGGCACGCCATTCACGCCGGGGCGCCCACGCTGGGCTCCCGGAGCGCAGGGTCGCGACTGAGACCGGCGCCTCCGCGGTCCCTGGCTGCCCTGCGGCCCAGGGCCTGGTGCCCCGAAATCCGCCGCTCCTCATCTGCCAGACGACTGAGAGGTGAACTCGGCGACTTGGTCCTTGGCCCCTGACCTTTCCTTTGTAGGCACATCACTCCCTTCTCGTCCCTCCAGATTTCTGTGAAACTTAACAACTGAAAGGTACAGTAGAAGCCATCCCCGTGCTCCCTCGCCCCCCATAACCCATCTCTTTTAGGTGAACTGAAACCCCGTGTTGAAGAGACTGATGAAGACAGGACCACCTCATTTCCTCTTAGCCCAGCCCCATGAAATAGGTGCTATGGTTCTCCCTCGTTCAGATAAAGAAACATGTACAAACCAGAGGGAAACCTGTCCAGGTGTATGCAGCCTGTTTAGGTGTATGCAACCAGGTTGTGAAAATAATAATGCAAAAGAAGAAGGAGTGCAGATTTTCCTTGAATCCTACCATCTTCCTGCTGTTCCAAGCTTGTCTTCATCCATTCCCCTGCCTCAGGAACCTCCCTTGTCTCACAAATCCCTTTGAGAAGTTTTTTAAACTTTATTTGAGAGACAAAAAAGCAGAAAAACAGACTGAGCTCCCATTCTCTGGGTCACTTCCCAATGTTTGCAGTAGCAGGGGCTGTGCTGGAGCTGAAACTGGGAATCGGAAACTCAATCCAGGTCTCCCATGTGTGTGGTGGGAGCCTGATTACTTGAATCATCAGCACCACCCCACAGGTGTGCATTATCAGGAGTCGGGAGCCAGAGCTAGGAACCCAAGCTAGACACTTCAGTGTGAGATGGGAGCAGTTTCGTATTCCTGGCCAAATGCCCACTGCCAGCTTTAAGAATTTGATGAGCCCTACGGGTCTCACCCTATAGAGGAAAGCTACATCTAGATACACTTACCTTCAGATTTCTGAATAATTTCAGAATATTCAGATCCCAAAGCTGGATATCAGCGGAAGACATTCTGTCCTATTCTACCATCTCTATACTACCTCTCAAGATTGTGGATATAAATAGTTAGACAGGACATGCCAAGGTGGCCCAGGGTGGAGCTGACA
The DNA here is from genome assembly GCF_964237555.1 of Oryctolagus cuniculus. Classification (NCBI taxonomy): domain Eukaryota; kingdom Metazoa; phylum Chordata; class Mammalia; order Lagomorpha; family Leporidae; genus Oryctolagus; species Oryctolagus cuniculus. The sequence continues at coordinate 34,946,009 of NC_091442.1, forward strand.
TTAGAAGAGGTGTGTGTACATGAAGATCCTCCTGAGAATCATATTATGTGATTTACTAGGAACTGAGGGCTGAAGGGCAGCACTTGTTTCTTTCTTGATTAGTGATGGTATTGATTGTAAAGGACTCTGCCCAGGGCACCTCTCTTTCTCTACCATTTCAAGGCCTTAGCAGTCCATTGCAGACCAACCCGTGGACTTTATTGGTTAACTTGACTTGTCATATCCTGCTAATTCTTAGTTAAGGATGCAGGCTGTCAGAAACAACATCTAAGTCTTTGATTAGGAAGTCCCTGTCCACACAGATTATGAGTATTGATTTAGCACAATCGATAAACTATTAACACCATCTTATCCTATTTCATGCATAGTTTTCTCATAATACATTTTGCATGAAATCTTTGAAGACCTCATTATATGTATGGATTTTGATTTTTTCATTAAAATAAACTTATCTTTTAATTGTATTTTCCACAGACTTTTTGAGAGGCCCTCTTACATAATGTGTATGCAATGACACTTTACCTAACCAGAATATAGCTGGTGATAGTAAGACAAATCATAAATAGCAGGGGCTGGCATCATACACAGCTATTAAGACCCTGCTTGGGACATCCACATTCCTGTACAACAGTGCCCGTGTTCAAGCCCTGGATTCATTTCTTTTTTAAAAAATTTTATTTTTCTGAAAGGCACATGGCAGATAGAGGAGGAGAGACACAGAGAGCTTCCATTCGCTGGTTCATTTCCCAAATGCCTGCAAGAGCCAGGCCTGGGCCAGGCAGAAGCCAAGAACCTAGAACTCCATCTGGCCCTCGCACATCAGTTTCAGGGACATGTACTTGGGTCATCATCTGCCGCTTTCTGCATCATCTGTTAATGCTTTCTGCTGCATTAACAGGAAGCTGGGTGGAAAGCACAGTAGGCAATCTGCAACTCAATGTAGGATGGAAGTTTTCCAAGAGATGACTTACCTTGTAACCTGCTGTACCACAATATCCCACCCCCACCAGTTCTATTTCTTATTCTAGCTTCCTTCTAATTTGCACTCTTGGAGGCAACAGGTGATGGCTCAAGTACCTGGGTCCCTGCCACCCACATGGGAGACCTGGATTGACCTGACCCAATAGGTGGATGGACGGTGATGCCATTAACAGAAATGTAGAGAAGTGAGTAAGTCAAAGTGATATCAAGTGTTCTGCTCTGGATGTGCTACATTGTAGATGCCTATTAAGACATCCAAATGAAAATGAAGAACAGACACAAGGTATATGAAGGGACTTCAAAACTTTCATGGAAAATTGTATTAAAAGGTACGTTTCTTTTTGGTGCAAAATGTTTGAAACCCATGCATATTTTGTTCATACTATGCATTTTCCATGAACCTTTCATCCATCTTTGGGACTCTGGTGGAAAGACAGAGATGACTGTAAATTTGAGAGAAAACAATTAGAAGCTGAGAACTGAAGCTGAGAACTGGGCTGAAGGTCATCAGATGGGATGAGGCATCAGGTGAGCACTTGAGAGAGGAATGGCCGTTCATGTCCACTCCGACAGTTGGGCTTCCTACAAGTGAGGAGGGTGACATGAGCAGGAGACAGGCAGTGGCGATGTTATGATTGCTTAGAAATACATATTTAAAGAAGGGGCAGAGTAGTCAACAGTGTTCGTTGTGCTCATTGCTATAATGTAGGCGAAGGAGGAAGTGTGCGGTGTGGTGGCCAAAAGATGGAACAGACTTTCAGATTTTGAAGAGCCAGTTTTCATTACAGATGTTAGAAACGCAGCCAGCCAGCTTACGCTAAATAAGTTTTGGGTGAAATATATTTACTCATGCCATCCTGAACATGGAGTGGCAGCTGACTTCTGGCAAAAGAGATCCAGGGTGACGGTGATGCTGTCAGCCTGTCTCTCTCTGCCTTGTGAGCCGTGTTCTCTCTGTAGGAGCTGTGATAGCTGCCTGCATTCCCAGCTGCACACATTACCGCTTACCAACTTAGGCAGAAGGTTTTTCACATAGTTTGGCAGAAAGATTTCGTAGGATCCTGGTTGATGTCTTTGATGAGTGTGTGCTTGTGCAATTTAGTTTAGCTGGAGTGCGATGGTTCACTCAAATGGATGAATCCTAACTCATAGAGCTGTTCCTGTGGTAGAGAGAGACAGAAGGACAGCTCTGTTAAAACTACCTGGAGTGGACTTCCTATGATAATAGTATTTTTTTTTCCAGAAAAATATTAAGAAAGAAAAGCAAGCTGGATAAATGTAGCATGGACTTCTACACAATCCAAAAGATTATCTTTCCATAAACAGTAAGAGGAGATAGAATTCTATATCACAATGGCTGCATTGTAATACTGAGCAGGTATTTAGATGCCCACAGCCCACAATGGAGTGCCTGGGTTCAGTTTCCATCTCCAGCATCCCACCAATGCAGCCCAGAGGCAGTGGTGATTGCTCACGTAATGAGGTTTCTGCCACCCATGTAGGAGGCCTCAGCTCCTAGTGCCATCCCAGTCCCAGCCCCCACCATTGTGGGCATTTGGAGAGTGAACCAATGAATGGCAGATGTTATGTGTGTGCAAGCTCGCTCTCCTACCAAATTCCTCTCTGGTTCTCAAATTTAAAAATGCTCATCGTAATTCAACAGTAAGTTTATAAAACTTAAAGTTGTTTCTCATTAAGGACCTCAGTGTTACTTAATGGGATCATATTCATCACGCTTTTGTATCTCAGAAGTTCAGTAGATGTCCATTTATCATCAGTGCTTCAAAATTCTATACATTCTTTATAACCTTTTTTAAAAGATTTATTTATTTATTTGAAAGGCAGAGATACAGAAGCAGAGAGAGAGAGAAAGAGAAAAAGAGAGAGGTCTTCCATCTGCTGGTTTACTCCCCAAATGTCCACAACGGCCAGAGCTGTGCTGTCCGAAGCCAGGATGCAGGAGCTTCCTCCGGGTCTCCCACGCAGGTGCAGAAGCCCAAGGACTTGGGCCATCTTCTCCTGCTTTCCCAGGCCATAGCAGAGAGCTGGATCAGAAGTGGAGCAGCCAGGACTCAAACCTGCGCCCATATGGGTTGCTGGCACTGCAGGCAGAGATTTTACCTGCTACGCCACAGCGTTGGCCCCTGTAACATTTTTAACCATTAAAATCTGTATGGTCTCTATATTGTGGGGGATACGCTAGTATGGAATCATATAGATGGGAGTTTAAATCCTTTTATTAACAATTTAGTTGCCCTCATCATCTGCAGGGGTAAAATGGAAAAGCTATGTGAGGAGGAAAGGATAAATGAAAACGATAAGAAAATTTTATAATGGATGATATGTTTTGAAATATTTTAACTTGATTCCAGATGATATTTTAAAAGATTTACTTATTTATTTAAAAGGCAGAGAGAGGGAGACAGAGAAAAATCTTCCAACTCTTTGTTCACTCCCCCAAATGATATAAGAGCAGGGGCTGGATTAGGCAAAAGCCAGGAGCCCAGAACTCCATCTGGGTTTTCCATATGGAAGTCAGGGGCTCAAATACTTGGGCCATCTTCTAGTATCTTCCCACACATTAGCAGGCAGCTGGATTGGAAGCAGAGCAACCAGGACTTGAATGGGTATTCTAGTATGATATCCGGTATTGCAAGCGGTAGCTTAACCCACTGTACCACCACACTAGCCGTGAGTTCCTTTTGCTTGTGTGTGTGTGCTTAATATGTGGTTCCTACTTTATGAAATCCATTGCAAAAAATTATGGTAATGACATTTAATAAGAAACATCCCCACTTCTGAGGGAAGATTTAAAGTATATTACTTAACCAAAGTGAGATGATAAAATGAACTTTGGAATATTTACTTTTTTTTTTTTTTTTTTTTTTTTTTTTTGCTGTCATAGTTTTTGTTTTGGTCCAGCAGTTAAAAGAAGCTGATCAAGCATGGCTCTGGCAGATAAGAGACTTGAGAACTTGCAGATCTACAAAGTTCTTCAGTGTGTTCGGAACAAAGACAAGGAGCAGATAGAGAAACTCATCAAGTTTGGATATCCTGAACTAATAAACTTCACAGAGCCCACCAGTGGGGTCAGTGCTCTGCACTTAGCTTCAATCTCCAATGACGTTGATATGGTCAGCTTTCTCCTTGAGCTTGGTGCTCATCCTGATGTGCAAGACCGAATGGGCTGTACCCCGACCATGAGAGCAGCAGAATTGGGCCATGAATTGTCGATGGAAATACTAGCCAAAGCAAAGGCTGATATGACTATAGTTGATAATGAAGGAAAAGGTAAAAATCCTAATATTCTCTCTAGGAGAATAGAATACACTTTATAGCCAGAAATCAGTAGATAGGACTTTTCTTTTTAACTTTTTTTAAAGATTTATTTATTTTATTTGAAATATTTACAGAGAAAGAAAGAGAGGCAGAGAGAGAGAGGTCTTTCATCTGCTGGTACATTCCCCACTTGGCCGCAGTGGCCAGAACTGAGCTAATCTGAAGCCAGGAGCCAGGAGCCCCTTCAAGGTCTCCCATGTGGATGCAGGAGCCCAAGGACTTGGGCCATCTTCTACTGCTTTCCCAGGCCACAGCAGAGAGCTGAATTGGAAGTGGAGCAGCCAGGACTCAAACCGGTGCCCATATGGGATGCCTGCACTGCAGGCGGGGGCTTTACCTGCTACACCACAGTGCCGGCCCTAATATGGCCCCTCTTTCCAAATTTGGATGTGAATTACTCATGGTTTTAAGTTAAAGGCTAGATTCCCAGTCCAATACCTAAGAAGGACATCATCTCATAATCTGAAAATTCTATAAGGGATATCTTAAGGAAAGCAGCTCTAAGAGCTTATTCCTTTAAAAAGAAAATTAGAATAAGATGAATCTGTTTGGTGGCTTCTTTTAACTATGTGGAATTTTCAACATTACTCTGATATTACCATATTTATAATTGTCCATTATAAAATATAAAATCTTCCTTAGAACAAAAGATAGAAAGCCTTTCTAATTCCTGAATTTTATGTTTTAGAACATTGGGTGGTAGTCGACTCCACAAGGGTTTTGTACCTTCTAGAGAGCAGTCTGAAGTAGAAAGGAGTTGTACTTGGAGTTGAGAGGTGGATTCTGGCAAACACTCCAACTTCCTGGGCTCATTTTTCAATGTATTTGGAAAGATTACTTCAAGCTTTATTTTTTTTTTTTTAAAGATTTATTTACTTACCTGAAAGGCAGAGTTACAGAGACAAAGAGGGAGAGAGAGAGATCTTCCATCTGCTGGTTCACTCCCCAAATGGCTGTAGCAGCCAGAGCTGGGCCGATCCAAAGCCAGGAGCCTGGAGCTTCTTCCAGGTCTCCTATGCGGGTGCAGGGGCCCAAGGATTTAAGCCATCTTTTACTGCTTTTCCAGGCCAAAGCAATGAGCTGGATTGGAAGTGGAGCAGCCAGGACTTGAATTGGTACCCATATGAGACGCTGGCACTGCAGGTTGCAGCTTTACCTGCTGCACCACCAGTGTAGCCGGTCCCCAAACTTTAGATATGATATTTTATCCATTATTTAGGTGAAATAGCTATGTTTCCATATCATCTGTCCCTCCCTAATCCCATTATGCTCTGAGGATGTCTTTTCCAAATGATTTGAGATTCAGGCAAGAATTGATACAGCCTCATGAAAAATACTAATAGTTACTACCAGCTTAATATTAATTAGAATTTAATCAGTTGTCCTAAAGAGATAGTTGCTCCAAGCACCAAGCCATTAATATCAGTCTTACTTTAGAGAAATGAATTCCATTATTCCATTTATTATGTTAATTTTGCCTGACAGGAGCAAAATCTACTTTTGTAACTCCCTGAAAACTTTGTATTTGATAGATGATTTGCTTAAAAAAGAGGAAGGGACAAGGACAAGGTTGAATTCTTTAATAGATTGGCATAATAAAATAAACGTCAGTTGCACTCAGGGATAAACAGTTTTAACATGTTAAATCTTGAGGAAACAGAAGCTTCACAATGCTCTGTAGAGTACCATTTCTCAAAGTGTGTTCTGTGGAGCACAGATTCACTGGGATGTCTAGGAGTACTGCAGGCAGCATTGACTCCCTGTTGAATTCATCAGAGAAACATCAGATTAAACAAGTTTAGACGTGTTTCTTTCACGTTGTCAGACCAAAGATGGTGATACTTTCCAGCTTTACTTGGCCTTCAAATGTTTTTTTCTGATGGAAACTTATAAATCTGTAATAGGTGGCTTGAACTTTGAAAAACACTGTAATGCAGAAAGGCCTACTTTCAAATTTTGAAACAAATATAGATTAATATAAAAAATTAGTTTCTATTTTGTTGTACACCAGCCTGGATCTAGGTAATATATCCATTTTAGAAAACATTTATAATCTCTTTCAGTACAAATTGTACAAACTTAATCTTTGCAACACTTTTTATATATTTTAAATTATTTCCTTTTTTTGAAGGTTTTTATTTAATGAATACAAATTTCATACATACAGCTTTGAGGGATATAGTGTTTCTTCCCCCCATTCCCGCTCTCCCACCCTTACCCCCACTCCCATCCCACCTCCTACTCCCTCTTCTATTCCATTTTCCATTAAAATTCATTTTTAATTGACTTTATATACAGAAAGGCAACTCTATACTAAGTAGAGATTTCAACTATTTGCACCCACACAGAAACACAAAATATGAAGTACAGTTTGAAGATAAGTTTTACCATTAATTCTCATAGTACAGCTCATTAAGGACAGAGTTCCAACATGGGGAGCAAGTACACAGTGACTTAACAACTGACATGTTTATTTATGATGTTAGTGATCACCCGAGGCTCTTGATATGAGCTACCAGGGCTATGGAAGCTTTTTGAGTCCACAGACTCTGTTGGTTTTTAGACAGGGCCATTTGCAAAGTGGAAGTTCTCTCCTCCCTTCAGAGAAAAGTGCATCCTTCTTTGATGGCCCCTTCTTTCCACTGGGGTTTCACTCACAGAGATCTTTCATGAAGAACCGTTTTTGCCACTATGTCTTGGCTTTCCATGCCTGAAATACTCTCATGGTATTTTCAGTCAGATCCAAATGCTTTAGGGGCTGATTCTGTGGTCAGAGTGCTGTTTAGGGCGTTTGTCTGCTGTGTGGACTGCTTTGCATGTTGGAACTTTTTCTCGGTTGTAATTCTATCTACTGTTATTACCAGGAACTAGGTCTTATTTATGTGATCTCTTTGACTTATGGTCCTATCTATATGATCAATTCCATATACAATATGATCACTTTATCACATAAGATGGGATTAGTGTCACCCAGCTAAATGAGATTTAGAATCCCATGGCAAGTTTTTAGCTTCACCCTTAGGGGTAAGTCTGTGGGAATGTGTGCTGATCTGTACAGCTCCTCCCTCTCTCATTCCCACTCTTATTTTTAACTGGGATCTATTTTCAATTTACTTAATACATCTGTGATTAATTCTATGTTAAGTAAGGTGTTCAACCAATGTAAAATAGAGAAAAAAATAAATAAAATGAAATAATAAACTGTTCCTTGACAGTAAAGAAAAGGGCTGTCCAAGTAAATGCTTCTCATAGCATCAGTTTCACTGCTACAGGTTTGCTTTTAGGTACATGTTACTTGTCACAGATCAGGGAGAACATATGGTATTTGTCCATTTGGGACTGGTTATTTCACTAAGTATGATATTTTCCAGATTCATCCATTTAGCTGTAAATGACAGGTTTTTTTTAACCACTGTGTAGTATTCCATAGAGTACATATCCTATAGTTTCTTTATCCAGTCTTCCGTTGATGGGCATTTAGGTTTATTCCATGTCTTGGCTATTGTGAATTGAGTTGCAATAAATATGGAGATGTAGATGACTCTTTTATTTGCTGATTTCATTTTCTTTGGGTAAATTCTGAGGAGTGGGATGGCTGGGTCATATGGTAGGACTAGATTCAGATTTATAGGTATCTCCAAACTGTCTTCCATAGCGGCTTCACCAGTTTGTATTCCCACCAAATGGATTAGGGTACCTTTTTTTCCCTCATCCTCACCAGCATTTGTTGTTTGTTGATTTCTGTATGAAAGCCATTCTAACTGGGGTGAGGTGAAACCTCATTGTGGTTTTGATTTGCATCTCCCTGATGGCTAGTGATCCTGAGCATTTTTTCATGTGTCTGTAGTCCACTTGGATTTCCCTTTTTGAGAAATGTCTATTTAAGTCCTTTGCCCACTTCTTGATTGGGTTGTTTGCTTTGCTATTGTTAAGTTTTTTGATCACTTTATATATTCTGGTTATTAATCTTTTATCAGTTGCATAGTTTGCAAATAATTTCTCCCATTCTGTTGGTTGCCTCTTTACTTTCATGACTATTTCTTTTGCTGTACAGGATTTTTGTGTAAGGTGTAAGGTATGGACCTTGCTTCATATTTCTGCATGTGGAAATCCAGTTTTCCCAGCACCATTTGTTGAGGAGACTGTCCTTGATCCAGGGACTGGTTTTAGCTCCTTGGTCGAATTTATTGTAGATGGTTGGATTGATTTCTGGCGTTTCTATTCTGTTCCACTGGTCTATTCATCTGTTTTTGTATCAGTACCAGGCTGTTTTGATTGTAACTGCCTTGAAGTATATCTTGAAATCTGATATTGAGATGCTTCCAGCTTTATTTTTGTTGTATAAGATTGCTTTAGCTATCCAAGGCCTCTTGTGTTTCTAAATTAATTTCAACATCATTTTTTCTAGATCTGAGAAGCATGCCTTTGGTATTTTGATTGTTATTGCATTGAATCTTTAAATTATTTTTGGAAGAATGGACATTTTGATGATATTGATTCTTCTGATCCATGAACATGGAAGATTTTCCTTTTTTTGTCTTCTTCTATTTCTTTCTTTAGAGTTTTTAATTCTTATAGTAGAGATCTTCGACCTCCTTGGTTAAATTTATTCCAAGGTATTTAATTTTTTTGTAGTTATTGTGAATGAGATTGATATTAAAAGTTCTTTCTCAGTCATGGCATTGTCTGTGTATACAAAGGCTGTTGTTTTTTGTGTGTTGATTTTATATCCTGCTACTTTACCAAACTCTTTCGTGAGTTCCACTAGTCTCCTAGTGGAATATGTATATATGGGAACCAAAAGATTATGTATATATTTTATATTATGATATATAATCATATAATATATATTATATATAATCATATCATCTGCAAATAAGATAGTTTCACTTCGTCCTTACTGATCTGAATCCCCTTGATTTCTTTTTTTGCCTGATGGCTCTGGCTAAAACTTCCAGGACTGTATTGAATAACAATGGTGAGAGTGGGCATCCTTGTCTGATTCCAGATCTCAGTGGGAATGTTTCCAGTTTTTCCCCATTCAGTAGGATGCTTGCCATGAGTTTGTCATAAATTGCCTTAATTATGTTGAGAAAGGTTCCTTCTAGACCGAATTTGCTTAGAGTTTTCATCATGAAAGGGTGTTATATTTTATGAAATGCTTTCTCTGCATCTACTGAGATTATCATATGGTTTTTCTTCAATTTGTTAATGTGATGTATCACATTGATTGATTTGTGAATGTTGAACCATCCCTGCATACCAGGGATAAATCCCACTTAATCTGGGTGGATTATTTTCCTGAGATATTGTTGAATTCTATTGGGCAGGATTTCATTGAGGACTTTTATGTCTGTGTTCATCAGGGAAATGAGTCTTTAGTTTTCTTTCTCTGTTGTATCTTTTCCAGATTTAGGGATTAAGGTGATGCTGGCTTCATAGAAGGAATTTGGGAGGATTCTCTCCCTTTCAATTGTTTAATAGCTTGAGAAGAATTGGAGTTAGTTCTTTAAATATTTGGTAGAATTCAGCAATGAAGCCATCTGGTCCTGGACTTTTCTTTGTTGGGAAGGCCTTTATTACTGACTCAATTTCTTTCTTTCTTTTTTTTTTTTTTTTTTTTTTTTGACAGGCAGAGTAGACAGTGAGAGAGAAAGGTCTTCCTTTACCGTCGGTTCACCCTCCAATGGCTGCTGCGGACGGCGCACCACACTGATCTGAAGCCAGGAGCCAGGTGCTTCTCCTGGTCTCCCATGGGGTGCAGGGCCCAAGCACTTGGGGCATCCTCCACTGCATTCCTGGGCCACAGCAGAGAGCTGGCCTGGAAGAGGGGCAACCAGGACAGAATCCGGCACCCCGACCGGGACTAGAACCCAGTGTGCCAGCGCCGCAGGTGGAGGATTAGCCTATTGAGCCACGGCGCAGGCCCTGACTCAATTTCTGTCTCAGTTATGGATCTGTTTAGGTTTTTTGTGTCTTCATGGTACAGTTTAGGTAGGTTGTATGTGTCTGGGAATCTATCCATTTCTGATAGATTTCCCAGTTTGTTGGCATATAGCTCTTTGTAGTAATTTCTGATGATTCTTTTTATTTCTGTGGTGTCTGTTGTTACATTTCCTTTTTCATCTCTAATTTTATTGATTTAGGTCTTCTCCTTTTTTGGTTAGTTGTGCCAATGGTGTGTCAATTTTGTTTATTTTTTCAAAAAATCATTTCTTCGTTTTGCTGATCTTTTCTACTGTTTTGTTGATTTCTCTATTTTTATTTCTTTCCTTCTACTGGTTTTGGGTTTAGTTTGCTGTTTTTTTTTTTCTAGGTCCTTGAGGTTCATTTATTTGGTGCCTTTCCAGTTTCTGGATGTAGGCACCAATTACTATGAACTCTCCCCTTAACGCTGCTTTTGCTGTATCCTACAAATTTTGGTGTGTTGTATTGTCATCTTCATTTGTTTCCAGAAATTTTTTTATTTTTATTTTAATTTCTTCTATGATCCACTGTTCATTCAGGAGCATGTTGTTCATTCTCCATATGTTTGTATACGATGTAGGATTCTTGAGTTGTTGATTTCCAGCTTCATTGCATTGTGGTTCGTTAGTCTTATTAAAAATTGTTTTTTGGCATTTCCGATTCCTTTTATCTTTAATAAGTGTCTTGGGGCTTGTGGAGAGATTTCCCTCTGCTATGCGTCTGTGCGTTACCAGTGGAAATACGTAGCCCCACCTCTGGAAGTCCTGCTCGCTTCTGGATGGTGATGGGGGCAGAGAGCAGAGCTCTGGTGCACTAAGCCCCTCATACTTGGGCAGAGCTCTGTTGTGTGAAAAGAGCTAGGGATTTCAATGTTTGGAACTTTTCCCTGGCTTACTCATGTGGTGGTGGTGGGAAATGACTCTGAAATGTTGCAGTTCTTATTTCCAGGTGGAGTATGTGGTGAAGTGGCCCCACAATTGATAGGTGTGCACATGGAAGGCAAATATGGTAGGTAGCACTGTGTTTACATTCGGAGATGTAAACAGACAATATGGCTTCTCCCAGCCAGCTGCAGGTCCTATTGGGGGTAGGGTGAGACGTGGATGGGCAGAGGTATGCCTGAGTTCTCCGTCTGTTTCCCTATTCTTCCCCCTTGGAATTTCAAAGTTTGCCTGACTCTCCCACCCGCTACTAACACAGCTCAGCTGACTTGAAACCTCGCATCTCACCTGGTCCACCTTGGGAGAGGGGGAAGAGTGTGGCGTCAATTGCCCCATTCAGCTTTTTTTTTTTTTTTTTTTTTTTTGACAGGCAGAGTGGACAGTGAGAGAGAGAGACAGAGAGAAAGGTCTTCCTTTGCTGTTGGTTCACCCTCCAATGGCCACTGCGGCCGGCGCGCTGCGGCCGGCACACCGCACTGATCCAATGGCAGGAGCCAGGTACTTCTCCTGGTCTCCCATGGGGTGCAGGGCCCAAGCACTTGGGCCATCCTCCACTGCACTCCCTGGCCACAGCAGAGAGCTGGCCTGGAAGAGGGGCAACCGGGACAGAATCCGGCACCCCGACCAGGACTAGAACCCGGTGTGCCAGCGCCGCAAGGTGGAGGATTAGCCTAGTGAGCCGGCCCATTCAGCTTTTCCACGGCACTTCTGCTGTGTCTCAGTGACTCTTTGTTCCCTCTGTGTGGTCCTGCTCAGTCTCTGCTGCACTCCCGGGCTTCTCCACTCAAAACTCTCATGGCTCTGTCATCAGCCTGTATCCCCTTTCCTTATTCACTATTTTCCCCCTGAGACTCAGAATGTCTTGTTGCTATACTACCATCTTGGCTCCTGATCCTCCAGTAAATATTTGTAGCAAATGCAACAGCTATATAGTTGATGTCTGTGTTCATTCAAATTAACATTAAACCTATCTAGGATCTAAAATATAAATATAAAACAGTCAAATCACTTTGGAAGAATTGAAAATATAAAACAAAACTTGAAATAACTGAAAATTCTTGCTTCAGGCATAGCCTTTTTAGTGGTATTGCCTATAACCTTGACTTTGTATAGCCCATCCTGGAGTGCCTTTTCTCTTGTGTGTTATCTGTGAGTCTGGCTCACCTTGCACACCTCTCCACTGGACAGCTATATTCCAAACAACTTTCTTATTCCATGGTAGTCTCTGCCATTAACATCTTACTTCTGACAATGGATATTTGACTCCTGCACACTGTTAAAGGATAAGCAAATATTTAAATAGTTTGATGATAGAATTTATTCAATTTTTATCAGTTTCTCATAGATTTGGTGTTATATTCAGAAATAGATATGTTATGAAGGCACAATGTATCTAATACAAATATATAAAAATTTCTTCATTTATGGTCAATATATTTCTTATTTTGCTGTGTATTTTCCTTCTAGTTGCATTTTTTTTTTAAAACCAATGGTCTGTTTTAGTCTTTAATTGTTAACTTGATAGCTTTTTACACACTTAAACTATTTATAGAGATAGCACTTACACAGTATTCATTGATTTTTTTTACTGTGAAAGATGATCTAGATTAATACAGTAACCCTTCATCTCACCCATTCTTTCTCCTTTTAGCAGCCAACTTTGCAGTCAGTTATTCCACCACCAATTTTATAGATGATTATAATCCCTTTCTTTCAAAAATTCCCTTCATACTTTTAAATTGTAAATTTACTTTATCTCCTCATCTGTATTAAATGATAAGTCTCCAACAACAAAAGATGAGAAAGTCAAATGCCTATGCTATTAGTCCTTCCCTCTGTCTCCTCCAGATTTTTGTTAAATTATAATGAATTACAATGTTCTTTTCTATATCTAGAATTTATGAGGTGACTTAGCACTCATTCTGTGGTTGAAGAGATTCAGCATCCACTGCAGTTATTTTATTCATGTATTTTCTGTTGATCTTTTGGTAGACTCATTTTTGCTACCGGTGACTTTAGCGCACTATTTTGAGCTCATATCACTGATTTCCTCATTCTCAAACTTATATGAATGTGTTGCTTTTCTGTATGAACAACAGCTTGATGGGGTATACAAATTACCTATTTTCTTCCCCAGGTGACACTGTAGTCCTTTAAGTATCTTCTAGCACTAAATGTTGCTCCGATAAATTCTTGATGCTAACCTGATCTTTTCTCTTGGGCTCACCGGACACTTTGTCTACCAGCTTTACCAAGACAAGTCTTGTTGATTGTTTTTAAGATTTATTTATTTGAAAGGTAGAGTTACAGAGTGAGAGGGAGAGACACAGAGAGAAATACATTCTGTCTGCTGATACACTCCCCAAATGGCCACATGGCCAGAACTGAGCCAGACCAAAACCAGGAGCTTCTTCTGGGTCTCCTACATGGGTGCAGGGGCCCAAGGACTTGGGCCATCTTCTACTGCTTTCCCAGGCCATAGCAGAGAGCTAGATTGGAAGTAGAGCAGCCAGAACTCCAACCAGTACCCATATCGGGATACCAGGCATCTCAGGCAGAGTCTTTACCATCCTCTCCACAGCACCAACCCATTGTTGATCAATTGGTGATCAGTGCTGGCCCATTGTTCTTCATTAACTTTTCCTGATTAACTTTAAATTTTATTTATTTTTTGACAGGCAGAGTTAAACAGTGAGAGAGACAGAGAGAGTTATAGACAGTGAGTGACAGAGAAAGGTCTTCCTTCCGTTGGTTCACTCCCCTAATGGCCGCTATGGCAGGCGCTGCGCCGATCCGAAGCCAGGAGCCAGGTGCTTCCTCCTGGTCTCCCATGTGGGTGCAGGGACACCAAGCACTTGGGCCATCCTCCACTGCCCTCTTGAGCCACAGCAGAGAGCTGGACTGGAAGAGGAGCAATGGGGACAGAATCCTGCGCCCCAACCAGGACTAGAACCTGGGGTACCGGCGTCGCAGGCGGAGGATTAGCCAAGTGAGCCATGGCACCGGCCACCTTTTCAGTCTTTAGAGTCGGGTTTTTGCTTCAACAAATTTTTCTTCTAGTTTATCTGTATATAACTTGTGCCGTTTGGTCTTTTACTTTGAGTATCAGTTACACACATGGTGAATCTTCTTTGCCTTTCGAGACCATAAATTCTTTCATCTCCTCAGTTATATATTTTTTTTCAGGTTTTTTTCCCCCTCAGATCCCTAATCATGGTTTTGATAGTGTCTGCTTCTCCTCTTGCCTGCTTCTAGCTTGACTTCCTTCAGTGTTTTTGTTTTTCTTCCCTTCCATTTTTTTCTATGTTCTACTGGCTCAATTTCATCTTTTCCTCCAATATATCTTCTCTTATCCTATCAGTACTGCTTTTGGCTCTTAGTCTTTGCACTTCTATCTTAGAACCAGTTATTTTTAAGTTTGTTGCTGTCATGAAAACAAGTTAATAAATATTTTGGTATGATTTTTCTAATATGTACTTTCTTCCTGGCTTTCTATTTCTTTCTTTTTTTTTTTCTTTTTTTTTCTTTTTTTTTCTTTTTTTTTTCTTTTTTTTTTTTACAGGCAGAGTGGACAGTGAGAGAGAGAGACAGAGAGAAAGGTCTTCCTTGGCCGTTGGTTCACCCTCCAATGGCCGCCCCGGCTGGCGCGCTGTGGCCGGCGCACCGCGCTGATCCAATGGCAGGAGCCAGGTGCTTCTCCTGGTCTCCCATGGGGTGTAGGGCCCAAGCACTTGGGCCATCCTCCACTGCACTCCCTGGCCACAGCAGAGAGCTGGCCTGGAAGAGGGGCAACCGGGACAGAATCCGGCACCCCGACCGGAACTAGAATCCCGTGTGCCGGCGCCGCTAGGTGGAGAATTAGCCTATTCAGCCACGGCGCCGGCTTCTTCCTGGCTTTCATGATCAGTTTTGTCCATATTTTTCTTAAAGTATCTTTTTTGTATGTCATATGCTGGTTTTTTCTTGGTTTTCTGCTCCTCTTTAAATGAAACCTTTTTTTGTAGTGAGCTCAGTACAAAGTCAGTTTGGAGTTTGTTGTTTACCCAGAACTTTCTAATCAACACTGTGCCCCAGGATAATAACAGCATCCCTGACCTTGGGTACATTTTTGACCTAGATTATGTAGAGCACCTGTATGTTAAAGCTCCTGGGTGTGGCGATTTATCAGTTTCCTCTCTACATTGGACTCAAATGAGTAACATAGGGGCAGAGCTTCTTGCCTTCTAGTTTTTCCTCTCAAGGCTACTATACTGACAACCTGCTTTCTACACTCAGGGCCAGTCTGCACATTTTAATATTCAGTGCTAGTATTTTGCCATGGGAGCTAGGGACCAACCAGTAGCCCTCTAGCACACAGAGACCCACACATTCCCTGAAGGAACATTTGGAGTATGGGCTGCTAGATGCCAAATACCTGGGGTCAATAAAGTGCAGCACTCCAATTCTTCTCTAAACTAGGTCCTATCACACTTGGCTGTGACTGTTTCCTAACTGTATCAGAAATTATTACTCTTTTATTTCTGTCTTGTCATTTTAATTGTTTCAGAGGGGGAAATCAAGACAAATATGCATTTCCTCTGCCATCCTTAAGTAGCTACAATGGATTTTTAAATTATCTTTTTATTCTTCCTATCAGTTCAAATATAGAGAGACTAATTTAATACTCTTTGGGGGGAATTCTATTTTTCTGCAGGTGTTTTGTTTTACTGCATTTTACCTACCAAGAGGCATTATCGCTGTGCTCTGATTGCTCTTGAACATGGTGCAGATGTCAATAATTGTACCTATGAAGGAAAACCAGTATTCCTCAGAGCTTGTGAAGAGGCACATGATGTTAAAGAAGTGTGTCTGACATTTTTGGAAAAAGGAGCCAATCCAAATGCTGTCAACCCAGTAAGACTATTTGTGTGATTATAATAGTTCTGCTTTCAATTGCAAGTCATTAGTATAATTTTTTTGCATTTAAATATGATAAAATTATATTGATAGCTTATAGATTGTTCATTTATACTCAAACTTCCTGAAGATGATATACTTTTATTATATTTATTTTTTCATGATTCTGTAGCATATTTCCTAGTTATGTTTTGAAAATTCATGTATATTATCCATAACGTCATAATATTATAGGAAACAACAAAAAAGGCATCACTGATATTTAATAAAAATTTATCTTCTTAGAAAGAATGTAATTCTCCTGTTTCTGTTATACATTTCCTTTCCTGTTTCACTTGGCTAATACTGGGTTTTCTTCTGATTCTCATTTCTAGACACTAAAATTAAATTTTCTTTTCATTGGAAAATTTCTGTCTCTAAATTTTAGTAATTATGTACCCCATACTTTGTTTTCCCACTTGATACTGTTTTATTTTGCTAGAAGTGTATTTTTTTTAGCATAATGTTTTATAAGGTCATCCAGAGTAACCTTGATTCTGATTTGAAAATTCTGTATTTTGGACACTGATCCATTGTACTGGCTTAATTTTTCCCCTATTGTTACATGAAACTAAAAAAACAAAAATAAGCACATTTGTGTAAGTAGGGTCAAATGAATCTAGACCATGTTCACACTGTGCTATTTAATCTGACAGGTATAAGGGTGTTGAATCTGTTTCATGTTCAGTCCACAGGTCGCACGGCTTTAATGGAAGCATCAAGAGAAGGAGTACTAGAAATCGTTCGGGGAATACTAGAAAGAGGAGGGGAAGTGAACACATTTGACAATGAAAGACATCATGCTGCTCATTTTGCTGCCAAAGGAGGTTTTTTTGATGTAATAATCTGCTCTTTGCTTTGAATTTTTTTAAAGATTTAATTATTTGAAAGGCAAAGTTACAGAGAGGCAGAGGGAGAGAGAGAGAGAGTGAGCAAGCTTCCATCCACGGATTCCTCCCCAAATGGCAGCAACAGCTGGAGCTGAGCCAATCTGACGTCAGGAGCCAGGAGCTTCTTCTGGGTCTCCCATACGGGTGCAGGGGTGCAAGGACTTGGGCCATCTTCCACTGCTTTCCCAGGCCATAGCAGTGAGCTGGATTGGAAGTGGAGCAGCTAGGACTACAATCAGCACCCATATGGCATGCTGGCACTGCAGGCGGTGGTTTTACCCACTGTACCACAGCGCCAGCCTCCTTTGCTTTGAAATTTGTTGCTGAAACTATTTTCTCCTTTTTCTCAAAAAACTTTACATATTTTGTATAGGATAGACTAAGACAGTTTTTCTGAGTTACTATATTGTTTCTAGACAAATTCTTCAGAAGTCTAAAATTGAATCTTTTTAAACATACTCCAGCTCTTTGTTTAGTTGTATCAATTTGTTTAAATATTCATTTATATTGCTGATAACATTACTGGTAATATGCTACTTAGAATTTCTGCCAACTGGGACTGTCCTAGTCTATGCCTCCATTATGTATTAGGATTCTCAAAGTATGGCTATGATCCGGTTGTGGGAGATCAGTTCCACCATACATTTTTCTCCTTGGTATTTGTGTGCATCCCATGTTCTACTTGAATTTTAAGCTTGAATTTTATTCTGATTATCTGGACATATCTTTAGCAAAGGATATCTGGTAAAGTGACAAGCAAAATAAGAATTAGTGCTATCTTATTTTTTAAATTCTGAATTTAAAATTTCATTACTCAATTTTCTTCAACTTCTAGCACTTTACTTTCTCACTTTACTTTCTCTCTTCCATACAATAATATCATACCTAACAACAGAAGCCACATTTGGTAAAGAATTTGCTCCTCTTATGTTTTTGCCATATTTTGATACTTTCTTAAATTGCCTACACTTACCAAAATGATAGTTCTCTGGTGAGAATAGAGTTTTCTATACTCTAGACCATTGCTGTTTGATAGAATTTTGGGTGATGATGAAAACGAGTTATACAATATGGTACAATATAGTAGCTACATGTGTCTTTTTCAGTATTTTAAATGTGGCTAGTGAAACTAAGGATCTAAATTTTGAATTCTTTTAATTTAATTCATTTCAATTTTAATTTTCAGTAGCCACGTGTGTCTAGTAGGTAGTATGTTGAACCAAGCAGCTCTAAGTACCTTTTCTCATTTGTTTCTTATTGCTTGCCAATATGCATTATTTATTTTGCAGATACTGAAGCTTCTTTTTGCCTACAATGCAGACCTGGGGCTGATTGCAATGAATGGCAACACACCACTTCATTATGCAGCTATGGGTGGTTTTGCAGATTGCTGTAAATATATAGCTCAGCGAGGTAAAATTGCATAGCAATTCTGGGCTTAAAAGTGTTTATAATTTACCCATGTTGTAGCTGAGCTGAGAATACGGGTCTGTAACTTGTCAGCTGCTTATCTTTTTCAATAGCAAAACCTCACTCTGGTGTAGAAAGTAAATTTGACATTTTTTTAATACTTCTTTCTGTTAAATCATGAATCTGGTCATTAAAGTATTGAAAATCCATTTATCCATAATACTTAGGCTGTTAGAAACTGAAAGGAGATTGTTCTTGAGTAAACTAATTCTTAAAATGCTTATAATTAACTTCTTCATTTTAAAAATGCCTACATCAATTTAAGGAATGATAAACACTAAAAATCATTTCCTTTAGGCTGAATTTTGTTTTATTTATTTATTTTAAAAAAATATTTATTTATTTATTTGAACGAGTTATACAGACAGAGGAGGCAGAGAAAGAGAGAGAGAGAGAGAGAGAGAGAGAGAGAGACAGGTGTTCCATCCAATGGTTCACTCCCCAGTTGGCTGCAGTAGCTGTGCCGATCTGAAGCCAGGAGCCAGGAGCCTCCTCCGGGTCCCCTACATGGGTTCAGGGGCCCAAGGACTTGGGCCATCTTCTGCTGCTTTCCCAGGTCATAGCAGAGAGCTGGATCAGAAGTGGAGCAGCCAGGTCTCGAACCGGCACCCATATGGGATGCCAGCATTTTAGGCCGGGGCGTTAACCCGCTGCATCACAGCGCTGGCCTCTTGTTTTATTTTTTAAAGAGTGTTCTGTTATATTAAACAGATACATTTTCTGGATAATTTGAAATTATCATGGGAAATATTTTAGAGGGAAACACTTAATAAAATGAAAATTTTCATGGAAAATTTGAAATGTAAGCAACATTATTTTAGATTTTTCTGAGACTTTTATGTAACTTAATTTAGGAATATAAGCTGAACTATCTACAGCTTAATGGGTTCCTTAAAATGAAAATATTAGCTAATTAATTTAAAGATCTGGATTTACTTGTTGTTAATTCCATGCTAATTTTTTTTACTCTTTGTTAGAGACGGAACTGTATTTTATGGAAAAATATGTATTTCTAATTTATGAGAAATAAACAAAGAGTCCAACAACTCTGTGACAGAACAAAGAAAGTGATTTGTTTTCAGTCTTCTCTAAAAGCACAGAATTTGAGATGACACTCGTACCTAAAGATCCTAGACTGTAACCATTCACATTAAAATAAAATAAAACCATATGTCCATATAACTAGCAGTGTAGTACCTGATCCATTTTTTAAAAATGCACTTATTCTCTGGTTCCTCAGAGGAGTTTTTTTTTTTTTTTTTTTTTTTTTTTTTTTTTTTTTTAAGATTGATTTATTTAGAGAGGCAGAGGCAGAGAGAGAGAAAGGTCTTCCATCCACTGGTTCACTCTCCAGATAACTGCAATGGTCAGAGCTGTGCCGATCTGAAGCCAGGAGCCAGGAGCTTCTTTCGGGTCTACCACACAGGTGCAGGGACCCCAGGACTTGGGCCATCTTCCACTGCTTTCCCAGGCCATAGCAGAGAGTTGGATCGGAGTGGAGCAGCTGGGACTCGAACCAGTGCCCATATGGGATGCCAGTACTGCACACTGGGGCTTTAACCTGGTATGCCACAGTGCTGGCCCCCGATCCATTTTTATTTTTATAAGTTAATACTTTCTTTCTGCATCCCCACCAATAATAAACTTTTTTTTTTTAACAAACGAGGAAAGAAAAAGAGGTAAAATGTAATTTTTATTCATTTAAAATTGTCTTAGTCTTATTTTCAAATCTGTCACTATCAGCAGCTTATTATTATTATGGTATTTCATGTATTCCTTGTTACCCTTGTATATTTCTGAAATCCAAACATCTTCCCAGGTTGAGACAGCTCCTTCAGCTCTCACATGATGATTTTTTCATTTTAACACAAGTATCTCTACATAGACTTTCTATCGTTTATGTGTACCTGAGATAGTCACAGAAAGCCCAATGAGAAGCAGAGGGCCAGGGCTCAATAGAAAGGGTTGAACTTCCTGGAACAACCAGAAGACTACATTTCTAAAGCAAATGTCTGAAAATGTTCTGAATTCCATGGCATATTTGGAAGCATAACCACGTCATCAGATCCCTGTGTGGGTAACCCAGTTCCGCAGCAGAAGTGCTTTATTTCCAGTTTCAGAATCTTAGATCTAAGGCAATTGGAGCAGCAAGAAACCTTTGGTAATGCTGTGCTCATTTCTGAATAAACTCCATGCATTTAGTCTTTTCTGTACTTAATTCTAGAGCATTTGTTCTAGATGGATTCCTTTCCCATGTGGAAATATCTTGGGGCAAGTGTTTGGTACAGTGGTGAAAACGCCACTTGGGATGCCTGCATCCCTCATCATAGTGTCTTGGCTCAAGTCCCAGCTCCAGTTCCAATCCAGCTTCCTGCTAATGTGCACCCAAGGAAGCAGCAGGTGATGGCTCAAGTACTGGGACCCCTGCCGCCACATGGGAGACCTGGACTGAGTTCTGGGCTCTCTGCTTTGGCCTCACCCAATCCTGGTTGTTACAAGCATTTGGGGAACAAACGAGTGGATGAAAGATCTCTCTATCTTCTGTCTTTCTCTTACTGTCTCTCTGTATTTCAAATAAAGTAAAAATAAATTTAAAATTAAAATATTCTCAATATGCTTCTCTTTTGGCCACTGGCACAATTTACAGCTCCCTGTAATGTGAGCAGTGTGAGAAGCATACCCAAGGGGGAGGGGGAGAATTTGAGGATGTCGTTCTGAAGCCCCTCATGAGAGTTCTCCTCCTCAGGGGTCTTTGGCTCCTTGGATTTCAGCCAGCTGAAAGCTGGGTATCTTTAGCATGGAGGATGAATGAGGCTTCGGTGTCTGGGGTGGGAGGGTTCAGTTCCAATGTTGATATGAATATAAAAATCTGAGGATGCTCAAGCATCTTATATAAAATAGTGTAACATTTGGGTAGAACCTACGCACATCCTCCTGTGCACTTCAGATATGTCTGGATGACTTATGATAGCTAATGCAGTGTAAATGATTTGTAAGTCATCATATTGCTTAGGGAATAATGACAAGAAAAAAGTCTGTACATAGATGCAATTTTCTTTTCAAATATTTTCTTGGACGAGGGAGGTCAACTGTAGATGTAAAGGAGGAGACAGAGTCCCAAGTGAAAAGGAGAATTGCCTTCAGATGTCTCGGCTGAGATGAGGCAAGTCTTTTGTCCACAGAAAGGTTTCTAATTAGGAGGAAACAAAGTGGAAGACAGCAAGCTACAGCAGGTTTAAAATCCTGTGGTCCTTCCTGCTGGGGCGACATAGAAGTGACATGAGAAGGGGGTACATGAAACACCCAGACACAGGGATCCAGAGGACAGCTAAGTGGAAACAGTGTACCCTGAATGGCTATGGCATTGCACTATGGAATTGCTACTGTGTGCTGGAACTTCATTGTTGAGACCACTCTCAGGGTTTCTCCCATTAAGTCATTACTCTTAAGTGTCCAATACAGAAATTGTAGAATCTGCATTGCCTCAGTACCCTTTTGAGTTTTCTATCATTAATAAAATTATCAACCTTAGTATAAAAATTAATTTTTGAGAATATCAAAGAAAATATTAATCCTGAAAATATTAGTGATTATTTTGAGGAGGTTTCCATGTATCTTTTTTCTTCTGTCAAACACACAAAAATGGTATAACGTCATGAATCCTATAGTGCCCAGCATGGCAAGAAATTTCATGGCATGGAGTAAGATTTTCAGGTATTACAGGAGCATGTTTTATTTTTGCATATAGCTTCCTATATCCTTTGGTTGCTAGAGATACTGATTGGATTTCAGTACTTTTTGTTGTGATGTTGCCTAAACAATGTTGCCGTCTTCTAGAAAGACCATCTTCATAGGCCTAATTACTTATTTGTACATGTAATGAATTTTTAATATCTTAACACCACAGATAACACAGCCTTCTAGGTTACACTAGATTCTCTGATACATTCCAAAAAGCTTATTTCTTTGGAGAATTTTACAAATGTTTTCATCATTTTAATGGACCAAAAGGGAAATGAATTTTAATGTGTAACTTGCATACAAATATTATATACAAATATAATATTGCAGTCCTCAGATTTGATTACCAAATTAGTTTTTCCTCTGTCAATGTGGATCACATGACCTTACCACAAAGCAGCACAATAGTACAAATTACATTAGTTTAGTGAAGAATATAGATAAAATATTGCTTAAGATTATACACAAATTTATAATCTACATCATTCAGTAACAATGAGGTATCATTCATCATGCAAGGTCTTACCAAAACTGCTTAAATCCAGCTTATGTCTGTGTTCAAATATATCCTTGCTCTTTTTCTGTTGGTGTGAGTGTGCTTAAACAAGTATCCACATGGTTTCAGTTTTCATATAGGGATAAATTCCTATTCCTTTGTGGGCAGATATAATCTTCTTCAGAATTCACCTAAGTGAAGCTCATGGGAAAAAAAATCACAGCTTAAGTTTGTAATTATCATAGCTCAATAAGTTTATCTTCATATGCATAACAGCATAATATGGAAACAAATTTTTTTTTTGCTAATCACTATGCATCATGTTTGTGACCAAGTGGATAGTTAACTCTTCTAATTTGGAAACTTTAAGAGTTAAATATATACCAGGGAAATGCACACAAAATAGGGAGGATATATTAATATAATAAAGTGAAGAAAGAAGGTGTTATTATGAAAGGGACAAAACTCAATGAAGACAACATTTTTAACCTCCACATATAAGAGAAAATATGTGGTATTTGTATTTCTGTGACTTATTTCACATAGTATAATGATCTCCATTCCCATCCACATTATTGTAAATGCCGGGATTCAACACTTTTTTACAGCTGAGTAATATTCCATTGTCTGTATATACCACATTTGATTTCTTCATCCACTGATGGACATCTGGGTTGGTTGCATATCTTTGTTGTTGTGAGTGCCACTGCAATGAACGTGGGAATTTAGGTATCTTGTTCATATATGCTGACTTCTTTTCCTTCAGACATATTCCCAGAAGTAGGATAGCTGTGCCACGTGGCAGACCCATTTTTGGTTTTTTGAGGAACCTCCGCACTGTTTTCCATAATAGTTGTACTAATTGTCATTCCCACCAAAAGTGTAGTAGGATACCCTTTTTCTCTACAGCTTTGCCAACTTTTGTTATTTTCTGTCTTTTTGACAATAGCCATTCTAACTGGAGAGGGATGATACCTTATTGGGGTTTTAATTTGCACCCCATTGCTGACTAATGATACTGAGGATTTTTTCATGTGTTTGATGGCCATTTGTAGCTCTTCTTTTGAAAAATTTGAGGACAAACTTTTGACTTATCACTCAAAGTTAAGAAAGCAGTTGCATGAATGTCAGTTTTAGAGCTGTGCAGATGTCTTGGTATCGTTCCTAATAACAATGCTTCATGTTTTAGGATGTGACCTGAAATGGAAGAATTTAGAACATAAAACACCCAGGGCTGTGGCAAAGGACGGCGGCTTCAAAGCAGCAAGCAAGGAGATACGCCGAGCAGAGCGAATGGCTAATAAACTGGCCAAGCCAGGAGTCAAAAATCCTAATCCTCTTTGGGCCCTCAGGCTACACGACTGGTCCATAGAGCATGAGACTTTCCTTCGGGAAGGTTTCTCCTTCGTGGACCGTGGTGATGGGACAGTCACCAAAGAGGACTTTGTCTTGGTGCTGGAGGAGAGGCAGGATTTCGCAAGCTCAGAACAGCTGGCTTCTGTAGCTCAGCTGCACGAAAAATCCCGTGGAGGAGGGGTCAACATTAATGAATTCTTTAAAGGAACCAGATATTTAAGCAAGTCCTTTGTCTTGGGAGCTTTTGGGCCTAAGAAAAGGAAACGAGGGATGGGCCGCAAGGGAAGGAAAGGCAAGTTTGTTTTACCTCTCCCAATTTGCATCATACCCGAGTCTGAATTTCCACGGCGGCCAGACGGTGGACCACCGTATTACATGATTGAAACCTACCAGAATGTAACTGATTACAGTCGGTTTAATAGAGATCATCCACCTGAACATCCCATTCAGGATGACTCCGCTTGGTACATTGACGATCCAGCAAAAACGTTTTCAAATATTAATTTTATCACCAAGGCAGGAGACCTGGCTTCTCTGAAAAAAGCTTTTGAATTAGGAATTCCTGTGGACATGAAGGATAATTATTACAAAACGCCACTCATGACGGCTTGTGCAAGCGGAAACATAGATGTGGTCAAGTTTCTTCTGGAAAAGGGGTATGTGTTTGGATGAGGTTTGCATTTTCTCAGGTCTTCACACAGCAAGTAAAAGGAAGTCTTCAACAGACATCTAGCTCGAGGATTTTAGCGGTATAGGAAAGCGCTTCATTATTGAAATCCGTGATCTTACAGAGAAAACCAGGCGAATGGGGCACAGGATTGCATATGCACAGTTTGCCAACAACAATTATGTGCAAAATGTCCCAAAAAGGATTTTTAAAGATTTATATATTGATGTATTTAAAAGGCACAGAAAAGGGAGAATGAGGGATGTCTTCCATCTGCTGGTTTCTTCCTAAGTGGCCACAAGAGCCAAGATTGGGCCCGGCCAAAGCCAGAAGCAGAAACTCCATCAGGGTCTTCCACATGGATTGGCAGAGACTCAAGTGTTTGGGCTCCTCTTTCACTGCCTTCCCAGGCACCTAACAGGAAGCTGGATAGGAAGTGCAGCAACTGGTACTCAAACTGGCGCTCCAGTATTGGACGCTGGCATAACAAGCAGCAGCTTAATATGCTGTCCCATAACACAGGCCCAAAAAGCCAAAGCATTTTTCTTATGGGGTAGAAAGGGTTTGCTGATTGGGCGTCAGCAGCTTTCTGTCAATGGCAGGACATCTTGGATTGGTCTCAGAGCTTTACCTAGATGGTGTGAAGTTGCTTTTTAACCTGCCTCTTTTATTTATGGGGATCCCAACCTATTCAGACAAGTGGGATCGTGGCCATAATGACTAGAGTTTGGGTGCACAGGGGGTAGTCTTTTCTTCAATTCATTTGTAAATATTAAAATATCAAAACATGACATTTTTATTTAACTTTTTAACTAAAGCAGTTACTAAGGTTTACTTTCCTTCTTCTACCATAGTTGTCTAAGCTGTGGCAAGGTTTTTTTATTTTTTAACCTTCTTGTGTCTTGCTTTTCTCATTTATGTGAGAATTCTAATGAGACTCATCTCAAAATGTGTTGATTTAGTGAACTAAAATATGTAAAACATGAGGTTAGTAATTGTACCCTTAAGATATTAATAGTACTATAACTTTTGGTGTCAAAGAAAGATACAAATTTGTTTATTATCAAGAGAGGTACAAAGCAACTAAGGAGAATTTGAACTTTGAGACACTGAGTTTCTATAAATGACCATAACTTTAAATAATACATTGTACTGCTTAGAATTTTAATGATGAAAGCTCATTTAAAAATGTATAACATGCAGAGAAAGTAGACACAAGATGAAATAATACAACTTGTATATTTCCTGCTAGCTTTTATCTTTATTGAATTCAGGATTTTTCCTTTTTTATTTTAATCTTTGCAAAAATGCTAATTCCTTGTATCTAAGTGCTTTTTAAAGCTAAACTATGTGTATACATGAAGAAATTCTAAACTGTAAATAAAGCAGAATAAAGTAGTTTCGGAAAACACTATCCCACTAACATTACTCAGAGCACCTGTGGTTTAAACAACTTAAGGAAACTGTATTAAATCTTTGCGTTTTAGCTTACCATGCTTGGAACAACCCATATTTTTAGTGTATCTATCTATCTTATTTCGTAGGGCTAATGTTAATGCAACAGATAATTTTCTATGGACTCCACTTCATTTTGCATGCCATGCCGGCCAACAAGACATTGTTGAGCTTCTGATTAAGTCTGGAGCTTTAGTGGATGCTGTATCCATCAACAACTCGACTCCTTTAAGTAGAGCCATTGAAAGCTGTAGACTGGATACTGTGAAATATCTACTTGACATTGGTGCTAAATTCCAGCTAGAAAATAGAAAAGGTATGTGTTCAAATTGTTGATAGCTGGCGGGTGCCGTGGCTCAATAGGCTAATCCTCCACCTGCAGCACCAGCACCCTGGGTTCTAGTCCCCGTAGGGGCGCCGGATTCTGTCCCGGTTGCTCCTCTTCCAGTCTAGCTCTCTGCTGTGGCCCAGGAGGTCAGTGGAGGATGGCCCAAGTGCTTGGGCCCTGCACCTGCATGGGAGACCAGGAGAAGCACCTGGCTCCTGGCTTCGGATCAGTGCAGTGCACCAGCCACAGCGAACCGGCTGCAGCGGCCAGGGTGAGGTGAACCAACGGAAAAGGAAGACCTTTCTCTCTGTCTCTCTCACTGTCCACTCTGCCTGTCCAAAAAAAAAAAAAAAAAAAAAAAAATTGTTGATAGCTAGTGTTAGAATAGGAGAAGATACATTAGATTCCAAATCCCTTCTGATTGTGTCCTTGAAGGACCACATTTTCTCCTGGGTTCTTTGCACAGGCCTGAGTCAAATGCATGATGTCTGTCTTATAGTCCTGGGCTTCCCAAATCCCTAGTGTTGAAGGGCTAGTTCTTCATGTTTGAAATCTGATGCTGATTGATGCTTATGTAAAGTACAACAAAAAGTGATTTACTGCAAAAATGGAATGGAAAATGAATATAAAATAAAAACCCAAACTTTTTTTAATCATTAGATTCAAAGAACAGGAATTTATTGTTACATTGGAATGCAGTTTTCTGAATGCTGAATTTCTGGAGTTACTTCATTGTGTGTATCTATTAGTTTCTGGCCTTGCACCTGTTTGCACACTTTGAGTTATCACACTGTTACAACTATTAATTCCTAACTGCATAGTTTAAAGACTGCAGATTTTGGATTCCTCTTAAAACTGCAAAGGGATTCCTAAATTGAGGCTTCCTTGGCTAGGACGTAAACAATGGGCTACTTATGTGGGTCATAAATACCACATGGGAAGAATAAAATTTCATTTGAATGAATGTTTGAGCTCCTTGTTTGAAGGTGTTGTTTCCTTGTGTGGGAATCCATTACTTTCTTTGGCTCTGAGGGAGCATTATACTTCTGGCTGCTTCAGTCTGCCTCTGAATCACAGGTCGTATTGCACCAGGCCTGCCTCATGGTGTTACAGGTGACATAATGCCCAGCCATCTGACTTGCACATCTGTGACTACCAGCTTCTCCAGGCGTGTTTGAATTTCCATTGCTGTGTTATGGAAGGGAGAAGGAGAATGATATAAAATTATCACTCTAATGCAATGTGGGGAGCAGACCATCAATTAGATATTTAAAATGTACATTATTAGTATTTCCTATCTACTTTTTAAGAAACACAGTCAAGATATTAGGAAATAATTTGTTCTCATGCTATGAAGTGGCATTTTAAATCATGAGGGTCTACAGTTGGGCTCACCATAGGTTCTGTGAACTTATACTCATCATTTGCTTCAGTAACCACTCTGAAATGCTTACAGATGATATGCTGAGGTTTTGTTTTTCTACATTGCTATCGTTAACCTGTTTACTGTAACTGAATTTATGTTTATATCTGAAACAGGACATAGTGCTATGGATGTTGCAAAGGCATATGCTGATTATAGAATCATTGGCCTGATTAAAGAAAAGCTAGATAATTTGCCAAAACCAGCAGAAAATCAAAAAGTGAAAGGCAAACCACCCCCTAAACCAAAGACTGAAGGTGTTGAAATTAAGAAAGAAGAGGTAAGAAAAGAGGTTGAATACTCATTTGTCATTGGAATTCTTTAAAAAATTTAGTGGTGGTGGCCACCAGCAGTATTTATATATCATTATATTATTATACAACACAGGCAAAATCATATGCAATGCATACTTTCAGCATGATTATATAATACTCTTAAATATCTACCAAAAAATTCCTGCTACTATAGAGTATAGTAAGTGCTCATTATAAACAGAATCCACACAAAAGCCAAGTTGATTTGACCAACTACAATTAAGATATTGAAAAATAACTGAATTGGATTTGTGTATATTCTTAAGTTATACAGATTTGGTGAGATAGCTCAAACATGGAAGAAGGGTAGCCCTCATGGGAATGAATTAAGCATGGTTTCCCTTCATTTTGGTCTCATAATCTTTCACTGTCTACCTCCCCCATGCCCAGCTCTATTGAACTCTGGGATATGAAATTAGTTATAAGTTAGATATCTTGAGAAATGACTCGAGTTGACCATTCTGGTGTGTTGAGTTGTCAGGTTGACGATACATCAAGTTGACTGTTCTCGTAATCCAGAGTAGTTTAGGTTTCTTTAAACTAAACTACCAATGGAAGGTTGAGGCCATTGCCTGTGGAGATTACTGTGACATCAAGACTTCTCCCTTACCAGGGAAGCCGTAAGTTCATTTCTAGGCTGGACTCTTCCTTTAGAGAAGCGGAAAATTCACAGGAGATTCTTGGCAGACATAGGACAAGGAAACACTTTAATGCTGTCAGGTCGAAAAGGGTTGAGGGGACATAGATGGTAGGAAGTGGCTAGGGTGAAGGGATTTAGATAAAGGAGAGCATTATAAACATGGAGAACATTGGAGTGAAAGGAGATGAAGGCAGATTAATTGGCTAAATACTATGTATACTATTACAATTATAGTAGGATTCCATTCCCCTGATCAATGAATAACCATGGGTTGAGGATGAATACCTGAACATTTATGTGACCCGTCACTGATACTACTAAATAAGTAGAGTTAAAACAAGCAAACTAATATCTTCCTATCCAAAGTTATAATAATAGTCTATTTTGCCTAAACTTACAACTTGAATAGTAACGTGTTTAGAGTTTTTTTTCTGACTTCAGAATAAGACGTACAAAAACAAATAATGTGAGATGGTAACTGTAGGTTTTTGTATTTTACTTTTTGTCTTGTTTTCAGGAACAACTTTCATCCATTTATGCTGTACCAGCCATATCAGAGGAAAAGAAAATGCGTAAGGATAATGTGGTTTATCTCAATTCATTGATTACCAGTGGTTATACCAAGAAAGTGGATATCACATTTGTTCCACGAAGGGTAAGCACAATGGAAATATCTTCACAGCACTGTAGGAGCTCATCCTATCATTTTGCAAATGATTTTATTATGCCATTCATCCAAAGCCCAAAGTTTATCTTTCATAGTTACTATTTGTAAGTGTCCTTTTGCCAGGTCTTGATACTTTCAAATCAGTTCAATGTTAGCTCTCAACATCTTATTCCCATTTTGATATTGACATTTGAATTTTTCTTGAAAGACTGAAGGCTTCTTCGGTTAACAGCATTCCCTACAGCCATTTTGTCACCAAGTTCTAGATGCATTTTTCTTGGTATTTCCCAGACCCAACCCTTCCTTTCACTTAGAAATTTCACTAAAGCCAAGACTGGATTTATTGAGTCTCCTAAAATATCTCCAATTAATGAGGTTGGAGATGTCTTTTTGAGGAAAAGAGTTGTCTTTCTAGTGCCCTTCCAAACTTGCTGAGTAAGCAGTTCTTCCTGCCTTCTATTATGAAAGTATGTTTTACTTCAACATAAGACACAAAGGTAGTAAACTCAGATGACCTTCTAATTCCTTTACTTCCCGGTTTCAACATCCTAAAAGTGAACAGCAGCTGGCCTGAGGGTACTGGCCAGAGAAATGTAATAGAAAGAATATTCCAGATAGTCAGCATCAGAAGTAGTGATGCTGGCCAGTGCCACAGCTCAATAGGCTAATCCTCTGCCTTGCGGTGCCGGCACACCGGGTTCTAGTCCCAGTTGGGGCGCCGGATTCTGTCCCGGTTGCTCCTCTTGCAGGCCAGCTCTCTGCTGTGGCCAGGGAGTGCAGTGGAGGATGGCCCAAGTGCTTGGGCCCTGCATCCCATGGGAGACCAGGATAAGTACCTGGCTCCTGCTTTCAGATCGGCATGGTGCGCCTGCCACAGTGCGCTGGCTGCAGCTGCCACTGGGAGGTGAACCAATGGAAAAGGAAGACCTTTCTCTCTGTCTCTCTCTCACTGTCCACTCTGCCTGAAAAAAAAAAAAAAAGAAATAGTGATGCTAAGATAATCGCTGATGAAATGTAAGGGCGAAGGGGAGTTTCAGTGCATTTAGAAGCAAATTTGATAGTTTTAAGTTAAAACTATGGAATGAAATTGACCTGGATGCTGGCATATTTGTAGGCTGTATACTCATTGTGCTCTGGGTTTCACTATTTGTTTCAGATTTGGAGTCCTGAAGCCACCACAACAGAGCTGATCAGGAAGAGGGAGCTACAGCGGGAGAGGTTTACTTACGAGGTAGACTTCGAAGATTTCATGATGCCTTTTCAGAAGAACATCACAGAGAAAGCTCGGGCATTAGAAGCTGCCTTGAAGACCTAAGTTGCAACAGTTCCTTTTTGGAGTAAATGCTTTGAGGCCCACAAGAAAGAAAATGTAGAGAAAGCAGCTATTACCATCAAAGTCAAAGCAATCCATACATTAAAAAAGTGTTACCAAATATTTCCTTTTCCTTTAATAACTGTGCATATTCTGAGCTATTGACAGATGATGTATTTCATTTTGCAATGAATGGCAGATCATTCTGGCTGAATTCCCCCACTGTGCTTTAAGAATATAGTTGGATACAGTCATGTGAGTTATAAATGTTACTGTCAAAAATACTATGAAGATACTACTAGTCTTATTAAATATGAAATTCATGAAAACAATTAAATATTAGGAAAGAGAAGCAGTGCTTAATCTTTCTAGGAAGGAGTTTTTTTCTCAATGCCATTACAAATGATGTGTCTTAGAAATCTTGGGTCAAGTAAAATGTTAACACCTCTATGGTGTCTGCACTCCATCCACCTCCCCTCCGCAATGGAATTATAGTACTCTCAGGTCTGACTTCCACATTCCAGAGAGCTGCTAGAGATTTGTACAGCAGGGCAGAAGTGCCTGTGAGTTTGCATTGCTTTATAGGCAATTCTAAGCCAGTCATTGAACAGATTCAGTGTATTAATACCCCAGCTCCTTCACCCTTCTCGTGGAAATTCTGTGAAGTGCAGGCACACTCTCCCTGACTCCTACAGTGTCCAGTTGGAGTATGCTGATGTTTCCCACAGTGATAATCTACTTCACAACATACCCTCCATTGTCACTTTCCCTTCCTTGTCTCATTTTCCCCCTCCTCCTTCTCTGTCTCATTTTCCCCACCTCTTCCTCCTCTTTGTTGAGATTACCTTCCAAATATACCTAAATCCTGGTCTCAAGGTTGCTTCTGAAAGAGCCCAAACTGGGAAAACAAACAAACAAACAAACAAACAAAAAAACAAAAAAAACCTACAGTATTGTGATTAAGTCTCCTGGCAAAAAATTCTGAAAATATAATCCCTTACTTTCTGTTAATTACAAAATAAACATTCCCCAGCCTGGAGAATTTGTCCTTGTCTTCTGCATTTGAGAGGTGGTTTAAGTGCATTCGTACAGTAGCTACTACTTTGGACAAAATTTCATGATACCTGAAAGAAAATATGAAAATGACTAGATATTATATGTAACTTTCCTTTAAGACAAGTATGTTAAGGGCAGGAAAAAAATGAGATTTTAAAAGACCCACCATGAGGTGCCGGTGCCATGGCTCACTTGGCAAACCTTCCACCTAGCAGTGCCAGCATCCATATGGGCGCCGGGTTCTAGTCCCGGTTGCTCCTCTTCCAGTCCAGTGCTCAGCTGTGGCCCAGGAAGGCAGTGGAGGATGGCCCAAGTGCTTGGGCGCCTGCATCCATGTGGGATACCAGGAGGAAGCACCTGGCTCCTGGCTTTGGATTGGCGTAGCTCTGGCCGTAGTGGCCCTTTGAGGGGTGAACCAATGGAAGGAAGACCTTTCTCTCTCTGTCTCTCTCTCTCTCTCACTGTATAACTCTATCTGTCAAATATAAAAATAATAAAAAAAAAAAGGACCCACCATGAAACCTCATGAGTGCCTACTGGGATTGGACCTGTGTGTAGAAAGGATGTATGTGAGAATTTTGCCTGAGAATTAGGACCAGTTGGATGGGTGGATGGATGGATGGATAGATGTATAGATGGATGGAAGAATGGATGAATGGATAGGTAGGTAGAGGATAGATGGATAGATGATAGAGATCAATGATAGATACATATCTAGATAGATACAAAGATGGATTTATTGTAAGGAGTTGGAGTCCGTGATTGAGGAGGATGGCTGGCAAATCCTAAGTCTGTAGCATAAGCTGTCAGGAGGTGTAAATAGAAAGCTCCTGAGCAGGAACTATCCCTGAAGTACACAGGCAGAATTTCTTCAGGGAAACCTCCATTCTCCCTTAAATCCTTCAGTATGCACATCTTAAGAGCAAGGACATTCTTTTACATAACCATATTGCAATTGTCAAAATTTCTACTTTTGTTAAAGCATTGGATAAAACCAGGCCCACCCAGATCATTGGGAACTATCTTTTTTACATAAAATCAACTCATTACAGATGTAATTGCATCTACACAATTCTTTGACAGCAAACTGGTGCTTAACTGAGTCACTAGGTATTATAACCTAGCTGCTATGGTTTAAACATATTTGGCTCACCATAATTCATATAGATGTTTAAATGTAAAAGTCTTAAGTTGGGGGGCCAGCAATGTGGTTTAGTTGGTTAAGCCACTGACTGTAACACCAGCATCCCATTTGTGCACCAGTTCAAGTGCCAACTGTTCCATTTCCAATCATTTCCAATCCATTAGCTCCCTGTTAGTGTGCCTGGGACAACAGAAGAAGCTGGACAAAGTACTTGGGCCCCTGCCATTCATGTGGGAAACCTGGATTGAGTTCCCAGCTCCAAATTCAGTCTGGCCCAGACATGGTATTGCAGGCATTCGTGGAATGTGAGTGGATGGGAGATCTTAGTCTTTGTCACTTTTTTTTTTTTTTTGACAGGCAGAGTGGATAGTGAGAGAGAGAGAGACAGAGAGAAAGGTTTTCCTTTGCCGTTGGTTCACCCTCCAATGGCCACCACAGCTGGTGCGCTGTGGCCAGCGCACCGCGCTGATCCAATGGCAGGAGCCAGTTGCTTCTCCTGGTCTCCCATGGGGTGCAGGGCCCAAGCACTTGGGCCATCCTCCACTGCACTCCCGGGCCACAGCAGAGAGCTGGCCTGGAAGAGGGGCAACTGGGAAAGAATCCGGCGCCCGGACCGGGACTAGAACTTGGTGTGCCGGCGCCGCTAGGTGGAGGATTAGCCTAGTAGCCGTGGCGCCGGCCATGTTACTTTCCCAGTCTCTCACTCTCACTCTGACTTTTGAATAAATACATAAATAATGTTTAAAATGTCCTCCAGAAAGAGGGCTGATTAAATATAGAATCGTCACTAACTGAGAGCAGGCAGGCAGATTGCATATCTCCAGTTTCAGCCCCAGATAGGACCTCTCATCTATACAAGAGGTCTTCAGAGTCCATGAAAACTTCCTATTTTGAAAAAAAAAGCCTGCATAGATTTCTAATTTTTGTGTCAAAACACTTACCTATCTTTTAATGCCATTTTCCAGAAACTTTTTGAAGCTCTCCTCATATAACATATGCATGTCTGTTACAGATCGAAACCTTCCATTCTGCCAAATGCTAGATTGACTAGAGTGTTGAATTAATCAGCAAACCTTGTTCTGCCTGGTGTGGTTTCCTTAATTCATTCAGCAGATCTTTATTGAGCACAGATAATGAAAACACTGTCTGCTCCTTGTTCTTTCCTGCAGTGCATCACAGGAGAGTGACTCGTTCAGGTTGTATTTCCCGGATTTCTGCCTCTTCTGGCTTCCAAATAGATTCAAACAATGGAAAGAGATAAACAAGAAAGGAGAGGAGAAGACAACATGGTTTCTCATCCCCTCTTCACCTTCTACAGTGCACTAGGCAATTGCTATGTCTGTCTCCCCCACAGCTCCAGCCACTACCAGGTGACCTCTCCCCTGGGCTCTGGCAATACCACCCACTCCCTCGGTCCTTTTAGCCTGGGAAGGGTACCAGCTTCCTTTCTTGGTAGTTTCTCAGCCGCCTCACTGTGCCTTGGCCCCCTTACTCAGCCTCTTGCATCACCTGTGCAACCAAATCTTTGTATTATCATCTCTTCTGTAAGAAGTCAGAATGCTCTCTGCTTCCTTGATTTGATCCTCATTTACCTTGTATGAGGCACTATAGCATATCAGGAGAAAATGGAATGGAAAACCAACCATGTCATCTGCCCTCATGGAGTTTATAGTTTGGTAGGAGAGACATGTTTTAATTGAATAATCATAGCATGCACCTGATAATTACAGAATTGAAGATTAGCAAAAGATTTGCAAGAGTCCATGGTGTATATTTGCATAAGGTTTTAACACAGTGGAGGATACAATATGGCAGGACCAAAAGCATAATTATAGAAGCATCCAAGATTTCCACACACAATCCATAGTCCCCCAATGATGGGACACACTTCATCATCACGTTAGACACTATCAAGACAACTGTGAGCCTGGACATGTATTTATTACGAGGTCTTTTATGCCCACCAATCATGTAGTTAAATCTAGGCTGGAAACTTATTAAACCAGGGGTAAGCTGTCAATCTCTACATCCCTAAACAATGTAGACAAGCTCATATAGGTGGTCTCCAGGGGGGAATTTTGAGCTCTAAGCAGCATATGATAAAGTAATTATTCATACACTTAATTCTTATGTTTCTGACACATTGAAAAGATGGTAATCTCAATTCACACTATTTTAAAACTAATGATTGAGCATGGCTAAAAATAACATATATATGTTTTCAGTGCATAGTCTGGTATAGACAGAAGTTTATTCTTAACACAAATTCATCCCTGAGTTCCCACATCTGTTCTTGAGAATAGTTTGTTTTCTTCCTAATGGATTCCTTAGTCCTCCTGATTGCCACCAGTAACATAGCTATTTAGAACCATTGCAGTATTCTTCTATGTAGCTGCCTATGATCATTGCCATGAGGACAGGGAGGAGGGCTCCCTTACTCCACTGGCTTGAACTCCACACCAGGCCTCAGTAGACATAAACATTGCCAATCATTGTGAAGAAGTGAAATGATCGCAAATAAGCAAGGAAAAGCAGTTTTAAACACTCTTTACAGAGAAACTTATACCAGTTTTTCTTTCTTGGAAAACAGAGTGATGTGTATGACTTTCAGCGTAAGAAACATTCTAGTCACAGACCAGGTATCAGCAGATAAGTATGTGCCACAGCACTGAACTTGCTGTGTGGTACTCGTTCCTACATGTGTCAGGTGCCCAGAGCACATTACCTTCATTTTCCTCTGTCATAAACCCAGAGAACTGCACCATCATGAATTTGTTAACAACGTTGTTCCATGAAGTGTTCCATAAAGTCTTCAGCTTCACTTCATTTGAGATGTGTAAGACAGTTTGAAAAAACAAGAATGGACAATATTACCCAAGCCATTTGCTGAGAGATATCTGACAAAAATAATGTACTTATTGATTCAAATGCAGTAATTGGTTTAGTGGTTTTCTATATCATCCTTTGTACTTACAAAAATCACCTTGAATGGAGAAAAATGTTCTTAAACCTTTTATACCTTATTTTAAAAATCAATAGTAAAAAAAGTTACTCTTTTTCAAGCTTTTGGTAAAAAATAAAAATAAAAATTACCAGAATACCCAACCATAGCAAAGAGCTCATCTGAAATCCTCACTTAAAGACTAAAAGTCATTAATAAAATAGTCCATTTTTAATAAATATTAAGGATCTCCTATTTTCCAGTAGGCACTTGGTATAGGATATTGAGCAATGCTCTCTTGTCTCTTGCCACCATAATGGGAACATAGTAATTAAATACAAATATAGCAGCATACACCGTTAAGAATGTTATGATGAAAAAGTACTGAGCAGTGTTTTAGTGAGAGTCAGGGAGGATCTAACAGGGAGGACATGTCTAATCTGCAGAGAATGAATGGAAACTGCCAGATTGCGGGGAGAAATGAGGAGGAAATGTATACCTGAGGAGGCAGCATCTGCCAAGCCTTGGAAGTGGGAAGAGCCTGGCTTGGTGAAGAGCAAGAAGACCAGAGCAAAGACTTGAGTAAAGATGGTGACCAGAGGAAGAGAGCTGAGGATGCGGTTGAAAGGAAGAGCTGGACAGGGAATGGTAATGACTGTGAATTTCTTCCTAAGTTCCATGTAATGCATAGAAGAATTCAACCTGGGAAATGATAGTATCCTATTCACTTTATTAAAACAACTTCTGGCTGCTTTGCAGAAAAGGTTGGCATGAGGACAGAGTTAGAAGTGATATGAAGAAATCATCTTGTACTATCTTGGGTGAGAAATAATTGTGGCACAGTCTAGAGTGTTGACTGTTCTATCAGGCAGTCTCCAAATCAGCCTTTCTCCAGCATCACCTTCCGATTTCCGCATTTTGTCCTCATCGTCTCATATTGATTATGGCTAACCTGGATAACCGCAACAATCACACAAAAATGTTGGTGTGTGATTTCCAAAGGCAAACCATAAAAGACAACAAAGTCCTTTATTTGCACTCTAATAGATCACTTGCTTTGGAGCAGCCAACTTCCATGTTTTGAGGATACTCAAACAGCCCTATGAAAAGTCCCATGTGAAGAGTATCTGAAGTCTCCCACTAGCAACCAGCAAACTCTTCAGCCATGTGAGAGAGCCATCTTGGAAACAGATTTTCCCACTCCAGTCAAACTGTCAGTTGACTGCAGCCCTGGCTAATAATTGACTGCAATCTAACTAGTGACTTGTGACCAATCAT
Organism: Oryctolagus cuniculus; assembly: GCF_964237555.1. NCBI lineage: Eukaryota > Metazoa > Chordata > Mammalia > Lagomorpha > Leporidae > Oryctolagus > Oryctolagus cuniculus. Next base: position 34,983,350 of record NC_091442.1, read on the forward strand.
CTTAGGTAAGCTACTCCCACATCCTTGAGCCACAGACACTATATGAGATGGAAAACACTCATCGTCATGTTAAAGTAATAAGGTTTAGGACAAAGTGTGATACACAAGTGATGACTGATTTAGTTGTGGAGGCATTGAGAAGACAATGGATTTGCAGGATTGCTGTAGAGGTAGACTACATGGGATATGAGGAACATCTGGATTTTTTGATGAGGTCTGAGGAGGGAAGTATTGAGAATGCCTCCCAGGTTTCTGTCTTGTGCAGGGCAGGCATCACATCACACAATGAGAATGAGGAAAGCATCAAAAAGGAGCACATGGGGCCAGCACTCTGTTGGAGTGGGCTAAGCCTCCATATGGCGATGGCATCCCGTATGGGCGCTGGTTTGTGTCCCAGCAGCTCCTCTTCTGATTCAACTCTCTGTTATGACCTGGGAAAGCAGTGGAAGATGGCCCAAAGTGCTTGGGCCTGTGCACCCCCATGGGAGACCCAAAGGAAGTTCCTGGATCTGCCTCCAGATCCAGCCTTTGCGGCCATTTGGGGAGTGAACCAGTGGATGAAAAACGTTTCCCACTGTCTTTCCCTCTCTCTATAAATTCACCTCTCATATAAATAAATAAATCTTAAAAAAATTCGGATTCTTCAAAAAATAAAAAAGGAGTATACCTAGTGTTATAAATCTGGAAGTTTTTGTCCTACTGGTAATATTTAGAATCAAGGAATAAATTATGTCAACTAGACCAAGATGACAATTCTGCCCTTAGAGCTGAATTTCCACATAATGTAGATATCTAAAGAGGGGAAGTTAACACACAAGAGTGAGGGATGAAATGTTAGAGAAGTTAGAAGGAAAGCGAAGAACAAAAGAGTGTGGTGTCATAAAAGCCAAAATAATACAGTTTTCCAAGGTAGAAGAAGATGCCCATATCATAGTTTGCTGAGAAGTGAGGAGGAGGTTTGGCTTGGTGGTTAAGACTCCTACATTTTATATCAGAGTGTGTGGGTGTCGGTCTTGGATGTAGTTCCTGATTCCATCTTGCTGATAGTACACAACCTGTGAGGCAGCAGTGATGGCTCAAATAATTGGGTCTCTGTCAGCCTTGGGGGAGACCCAAAGTGAGTTCCAGATTCCTGACTTCAGCCTGGCCCAACTCTGCCTGTTGCAGGCATTTAGGGGAGTGAACCGGTAGATAGAACTATTTGTCTCTGTCTTTCAAATAGTAAGTTTATTACAAAGGTGGCAGAGAAGTTTAGTGTAATATTGACTGAAACGTGATTCATTGTTGTGATTGCATTTTGGAATCACTTAAAGAACGTTCAAAAAATAAGATGTTGGCTCTACATATAAAAGTTCTGATTTAATTGCACTTGAGTATTACCTAGTATCTGGATTTTTAAATCTGCCTGTGGAGTTCTTATGAAAAAAAGTTGAGAACCAGTGGTCTAATAGATTTGGCAATGTGGAACTAAGTATGGGCCTTGGCAAGGGCCATTGTGGAAGAGTGTTAAGTAGGTTAAGATGCCAAACTGGTTAGGTTAAGGAGTCAAAGCTATTAGAATTTATGTTTGTTTTTTGTTTTTTTTTGATACAGCAATGTTAAAGCCTTCCCATATTTCTTTTCCACTAAACAGAATTGCTTCATAGTCACCTTGTCTTAAAATATTTTTAAATGTTTCCCAAGTCTGTGGTTCTCAATCCTCATTACTATTAAAGCCATCTGGGGAACTATATAAAAGTGCTCATGGGCTGTCAATTAAATCAGATCCTGAGTGGGAATAGAGTAAGAGCACTGTTTTGAAAGCATTCCATGGTATTAATATGCAGCCAGGATAGAGACTACTTCCTGGATACCAAGGAGATGTGATGCCAATTTGTTGTTTATTTGGTCTATATGCCAAATAGACAAGTGCTAAGAAGCATATGGTGTTAAATGCTGAAAATGAAGTGATAGAAAGGAATTTCATTGGCTAAAACTCTCAGTGTAAATACAGTTTGTAGATACCTCGAGACTTTACTGATCAGGTATTTCTTCCCAGCACCTACTCATAAAAAGTGAAAGAACACTTCTAAGCTGAAATTCTTTAACATTTGTCTCCTAAAAGAAAGGGGTATTTTTACCAATGCATTGCACACCTCCAAAGGCCCCATTCACCTAGAATTCTATATAAAAAGTGTCCCAGAGAATTGTGTGATGCAACAACCCCGTCTATATTACATCTTGATGAAAAATGCACACCTTTGAGGAAGGTTGATTAGATAGTATCACCTCTTCCTGAGAGTCAGTTGGCTTCACAATGCTAACAAAATCTCCCAAGTGATTGCAAGTCTTGTTACTCTTAATCTTTAGAAAATCACCCTAGTGAATTACCTAGAACCTAGGGCCATGATAGTTTCCTAAAGGACTCAATTCTGATAGCAGAAAATCAGTAACTTCAGTCTCTAGCACTAGTCAGCTGTAAATAGAGCCAAAGGATTTCAGAGTTCACAAACATGAGACTAAAAGATACTGCTAATCTCTACTCAATCTCTAATTTTCCTGTTTGTTTCTAAATGACACAGAATTGGTAGACTTGGAATTTTCTTTAAAAATATTGTCAAAGACACATTTAGTGTTCTTTAATAGCATCTTAGTTCTTTTACTTATTTTGTTACGTGACTTGACAATCTGAACTCACTCAGATTCTGTGGTTTTGTGTGTGTATAAAATAGGGACACACAATTCCAGTGATTAGTGTTATTCACCAAATATTTCCTGTCCCCCTTCCCACTCCTGCCAGATGTAGAGTAGGATTGCATTCCCTGGCCTTCCTCCTTGTAGTTGGGTGATGCCAGGTGACAATTTCTGATCAATGAGTTGTGAGTGGGAATGATGTTTGCCAATTCCAAGCTGGAGCTTTTAACTGCAAATCTGAGACCCCCTGAAGTATTCTCTCCTCTGCTGCCAGCTGCTCTGTAAGCCTAGGAGGTACACAGCAGGATTCAGAGTTTTTCATCAATTGACATGGACATGGTATGCTATAGGCAACCAGGATTTCAGATTGCTGACTACCCTCACTGATAGAATTATTTCATAGGTTTATAGAAAAGACAATAGAATAATACACATTAGATAATTGCTATACAGTTGGCCTTCCTTATGCATGGGTTCTGCATCTATGATTCTACCCACCTGGAGTCAAAAACATTTAAAAAGAAAATTGCATTTGCCCTGAACAGACTTTTTTTCTTCTTATTATTCCCAAAACAATATAAAACAACTATTTATATAACATTTATATTGCACTGGGTATTATTAGTAATCTAAGGTGATTTAAAGTACACTTTAAATCTGGAGGGGGGCTGGAGCTGTGGCGCAGTGGGTTAAAGCCCTGGCCTGAGGTGCTGGCATCCCATATGGGCGCCCATTCTAGTCTCAGCTGCTCCTCTTCCAATCCAGCTTTCTGCTATGGCTTGGGAAAGCAGTAGAAGATGGCCCAAGTCCTTGGGCCCCTGCACCCACCTGGGAGACCTGGAAGAAGCTCCTTTCTCCTGGCTTCAGATCGGCGCAGCTCCTGCCATTGCGGCCATCTGGGGAGTGAACCAGCGGATGGAAGACCTTTCTCTTTGTCTCTACCTCTCTCTGTAACTCTGTCTTTCAAATCAATAAAATAAATCTTTTAAAAAAATAAAATATACAGGAGGACATATGTTGGTTACAGGCAAATGCTATGTCATTTTATATAAGGGACTTAAGCATTCTTAGATTTTGGTATCCTTGGGGAGAGGGGTGTCCAGGTCTAGGACGGAATGATATGAGTCATCCATAGAAGTATCTCCTCTGACATTTAATTATACATGAAAATATTGATCAAGTTTATAAATCATATTTTTGGCTCATGACCATTGATGATGGGTAGCAATCTCTAAGAACTTAACATGTTTGCTCAGAAAAGTAATCATAAAGGCTAAAAACCTAATTCTCCATTTCAATAGATAACAATATGCAGATAATTGACTCATCCCTTGCCAAATATACTTGCAGGAAATCTTAACCATTTGAAGAAGTGTTTAGTTTTAACTCATGATAAACACAGAACATATGAATTTAGAGAAGAAAATTAAAAGAGATATTATTCCAAAATAAGATTGGCTTCTTTCTCTCATTCCATTTTTTCAAACATGCTATAATGATAAATATGTACCTGTATAAATTATAACTATTTTGACTACTTTACAGTAAATCTTTTGCTGAATTTGTAGGATCTTAATCTCCAGTGTATTATGTACTAAAGGATAATAAGTTTGGCAGCAAAAGTGGGTAGCTATATCTCATTAAAAATCAACCCCATAATTCACAACTGGACTTAGGTTCTGCTCCCAGCCCAAGTATATGTGGCTTCTAAAATCTCTACAACAAATTTTCAGTTTTATAATTTCCAGAGTTGTATTTCCCCATTTTAAAAGATGAATATCAATATTAAATTGTTTTCCATATGTTCTTAGAATCACAGCTTAAATGACTTGTCAATAAATGAGATTTGATAAAATTCAGTAATTTCTTAATGAGAAGGAGTTTATTTTCAATAATGTCACTTATTTAACATTTTAATACTTCAATTTTTTCTTATAAAAGGAATTTATAATCAAACAAAAAAACCTGAAAATTAACAGAAAGGAAAAAAATCATTCCAACTCTACAGAAAATCAGTTAAACACTTGAAAATTTTACTCATTTTTTTGTTCTGCAAATATTTGCCACATAGGTACAATGAAAATACAAAAAAAAATAATGTCTTAAATCTTTGTTCCTGATTATTAATACAGCCTATAAGGCTCCTTAGAGGAAACTTTGAAAATATAAAAAATTATTAAGACAAAAACATAACCCAGGTTAAAAACTCAGAGTTAATCATCATTCACATTTTAGTGCTTCCAGTAAAAGCAACCATTACTTAGCTACTTTAAATTTCATTCAAAATGCATACCCTATAGAATGGTCTTTAGCAATACAAATGCATTTTTCCAGAATGCTAAATATATACTCACTTCTGCATTGGAGTACCTGCATTCATCATGCAATTGCAGTATGGCACAACCACTGTGTATTACATCCTTGTGTTAATAGATAGAAAAGACCAATCCTGTTCTCTCCAAGGCCTCCAGGTATGAAGAAGATGTAGGCTAGGAAACAATTACAATATAGAAAGGTTAATGCTAGGATTTGACATAGCTCAGGATGCAAGAGTGGCAGTAAATGGGATATGTTAAACAAAGCTTGTGTTTTCCATAAGTTCTGCTAAAGAACTTAGCTCATGAAGATAGATGAAGCCAAAGGCAGAGAGTAGGGACCTACTAGGGAAAAAATTCAGTCCAAATCAAACGTAATTCTGCAAAGTTAGAGGATAGAAACACTTATGACAAGAGAAGAGGTGAGAGATGCTGGTACCTGCTTTGTATTGATTCTAATACAGAAGACAAGCAATTAAAAAGCAAGGTGACATAATGAACACTTTGGCTTCCAATCCAGTTCCTGGTAATGCACCTGCCAAAGCCATGGAAGACAGCTCAAGTATTTGAGTCTCTGCAACCCACATGGGAGACTCAGACAGAGTTCCTGGCTCCTGACTTCAGGCTGGCCCAGCCCTAACTGTGGAAGCCTTTTGGGGAGTGAACCAGAGGATGAAAGATCTCTTTTTCTTTCTGTCATTCTGTTTTTTGAGTAAATAATTATTTAAAAATAATGATTTAAGCATTTCATTCATTCATCCATTATTGATAGGCAATTTCATGTTATTGGATATGCAAAAAATACATCATGTATAAAAGGCTATTAAAATTGTGTCAAATTACAATTTGTATACAGGCACCTACTGCTATTGGATAGCCTCAGCAATGAAAAAATCATTGATGTAAATAATCCACTATAGTACATGAAAGGAACGTTCAAAGGAACGAAAATTTTCTAGAATCTCTAGGAGATAGAAAACAATTGTATGCAGAGGTGATAACAACTCAAAACATGTCAGAAAAACTTATTCTTTCAAAAATAGAAATATTCAGAGAAACCCCAAGAGAGGGAAATGTTCTTGATGGGGAATATGTTGGAGGGTCCACCAGCATCATGGGATGGCAGGAGATGCTGGGATTTCTGGGAATCTAAGTGAGAATCTAATCTGGGAATCTAAGTGAGAGTGAGAGCTGAGCCACGTCATAATTCTTAAAGTGTTTAGTGTTTAATAATTCCTTGTAGGGGTCGGCACTGTGGCTCAACGGGTTAACGCCCTGGCCTGAAGCACGGGCATTCCATATGGGTGCCGGTTCTAGTCCCGGCTGCTCCTCTTCCAATACAGCTCTCTGCTATGGCCTGGGAAAGCAGTAGAAGATGGCCCACGTCCTTGAGCCCCTGCACCCATATGGGAGACCCAGAAGAAGCTCCTGGCTCCTGGCTTTGGATCAGCGCAGTTCCGGCCGTTTGTGGCCAACTGGGGAATAAAATATCAGATGCAAGACCTCTCTCTCTCTCTCTCTGCCTCTCCTCTCTCTGTGTAACTCTGACTTTCAAGTAAATAAATAAATCTTTAAAAAAGTAATTCCCTGTAGCACTACTTACTGGATTGTTTCAGGAATTTAGCCACATATCCCTTGGGAGTGTGCATTTGGACGGTGACAAGAAAAAAACAATCTGTGACTTGGGGCCTTCAGGGCTGAAATGTTGTCAAAAACTCATCTACTATTTTTCTTAGTGCCATGAGTTACTCAGAGAACAGAAAGATCCTGAGAAACTTTGGAACTAGTATCTGAGAAAGACAGAACCATCTTTTGCTTAAGAGGCCAAGGTTGGGGGTATTTTGTAACTAGAAAAGCTTGAGCAAGTCTAATCTCAGGCTGTTCTCTTCATCAGCAGCAGAGAAGATGGGTTTTTTCTGGGTCTTGAACGAGATTTTTCTTTCTTCTAAGGAAATACAGTTTCCACGTAACTCTGAGGAGGAGTATAGAAACCTAGTACGGATGATAGGGATTGTCAAAGCTGTGTTTGGTGAAAATGAGCTTGGAAATTTGACTAATGGGTAGGCAGAGAAGAACTGGTTAGACAAGAGGAATGTGAAGATTAAAATGGTATAAGATGGAAATTTTGAAATTTTATCCTGTAGCAGATGGCTAGAACGATTTTACTCTGATTGAGAACATAATTGCCAAAAATCAGTCTTCAAGCAATCTAAGATTCAAATTGCCTTGTTTTAGGCTCAGAATTTAAATGGAGAAAATGTAAGAGAAGATACTGAGTACTGTCCCTTCACTCTTCACATGACTGGTCTCTTCCCCTCTTCAAGCTTTCGATTTTAAGGTTTTCTCTGACAACATAGCGATGTGGCCTTAGTTGGTGCATTGAAATGCAACACCTGTTGTGTTTCAAGTGGTTAGAAGAAGATGGCCCTAAATACCATTCATGCAAATACGCTTCTACACCAGATGCTGTCAGCGCATCCACTTGCTGCCCAACTCCTCTTATTTTCTTCTGACTTCTCACTGACAGCCAGTTCCTGGGCACCATGACTGTCCCCGAGGGCTTTTCCTGGCTGCAGGAGCACACTGCAGTATGTAAGGAAGCTCTGTGCCATCTGTGAGTTGGTGACTCTAAAAGCAGCCTTCAACAAACAACAGATGGAAAATGCTGCGTAAAGACCCCAACTCCTCCCCATTTGGGCAGGGCAACACTGAAGCAAGTTCTGCAAAGTCTCCCCAGAGTCCTCAAGAGCCTGAGTCTCTGTTGACCCCAGCAAGAATTAGCACATGTGCTATTGATTCTCCTCCCTTCCCTGTCTTACTTCACTTTGGGTGATTTCTGGAAGCACATCCAAATAAGAAACTTGCACTCACATCCTTTCTGCAGACTGTACTTCTGGGGAGACCCAAACTCGGACAGCATTTCTCCACAGAGGAAAAGTAACCATATATAAAAGAAAATAGATGAAGAGGAATTTCAACCAACAATACTTGATGATTAATCAGAAAGAATAGCTGCAATTAAAAACAGGTAATAACTCCAGGGGTGCACAGATAAAAGCCCTGTTCATACTGTCGGCCTGTGCAGTGGTAGCAGACATTCTGCAGTAATGTGAAATACTCAGACTTAGGGGAAGCCAACTTTCATCAGAAGCCTAAATTACTTTTCTAAAATATTGTGCTGTATGAATACCAAATTTTACAAATAGTGAATTCCTAATATAGTAACCTACTGGTATGTAGCACTTTATTATGTATTTCAAAATGAAGTGGCATCATATGGCATATCATTCCCTCATAATAAGGAAAAAACTCTCAGGTTCTTTTATCAGGTTGAGCCCTTAAGACTCCTGAAACCCTCAGAGATACTGGAACACATTCTATTCTTGCACTAAATAGAGGCCACAGACACTGGCTAAAACTCCAGCAACCACAAGCAAATGCCCACTGCTTTCTTGGCAACCTGATCCTTGGACTAAAAATATATTAAACTGTAAGTTCCCAGTCCTTAAAAGAACAAACATACCTATAAGGGAAAAAGAGAAAAACACACAACAGCCTTACTGACCTTGAGTTTGATATTTACTCTTCTCTTTCTTGGGTCAAAGCTGCACAGTGTAAATTGGGCTGTTGCCAGATTATTAACATATTCCTTCAACAGTCATTTTTCAGGAAGTTTTGTTTCTGGAAAAGATAAGAAAACAGCTCCTGGGAGGAAACCAGCCATGTTTGTGTCACTAAGTGATTCTAATACTTTGGTGGGAGAGGGGACACACAGATGTTAAATAACCCACTATTGCCACAGTATGCCCTTTTTGATGGAGTTTTCTTACTCCGCTCCACCCAGAAACCTCCGTCCAGCTGCCTGTTAGTATTTGCAAATGTGTCTTTTCCTGTTAGAGTGTAAATGAGTTGAGGGTAAGGAATTGTCTAATTCACTTCCTCATCCCAGAACAGTGCCAGTCCAGGAGCAACACCCGTTTTCCTTGAAGGGTAAGCAGGAAAGGAGGAAACCTGAGGCAGAGCTTCCACTACAGCGCCCCCTGCAGTTCCACGGGTTTGGTCTGCCTTCATCATCTGTTTGGCTCCCCTCCCTTCCCTGTCTGGATTCCCACATTCTTTTCCTGTCTCCCTGGAGCCCTTTCTTAATAAACCACTTGCACATAATTCTCATCTCATGGCTTGCTTGTGGAGGATCCGAGCTATGACATCAACCCTCTTAATTAAAAAAATGAGAGCGCTGGAAGCCAAGTGGGTAATATGCAAATTAATACATGCCACCTTGGCTTACTTAGGGATTCTTCATTTCAACTCACATTAGGTTGAGTGAATAGTTTATGGAAGACTCTAAATTGCCAGAAGTACACCATAGTGGTGGAGGAATTAGAAAGTTGTCTTTACCTTGTAGGTCAATGGATTTTCTCTCTTTTGATTCTTCAACACTTGTAGTCACCTTTGCAGTTCAGTGTATCCTACTAACTTAGTTCATTTTGTGCTGCTATAACAAAAAACCTGAGGCTGGGTACTGTGTAAAGGAAGTAGATGCATTTAGCCCATAGTTTTGAAAATATAAGAGTATGATAACATTATTTTCTTCAGTCTGGGGAATGCCTTCTGTTATATTACAACATGGTAGATAGCATTGCAATGGTAGAACAATATGTGGGAAGAAATCACACACAAGACAAGGAAGTGAAAGAGATCTGAGATACCAAAATTTATTTTTTAACAATGCATTCTTGAAATAGTGAATCTCTTGAGGCCTTTGTTAATCTTTTCCAAGGGTGTTGCTCCTATGACTTAATAAACTTCCACCGGGCCCTACCTCTTAAAGTTGGACCACTTCAACTTTGCCATACTGCACAACAAGTTTCCAGCATATGAACCTTGGGGGACGCATTCAAACAGTAACATCTAAGATAATTTACTCTGCTATACTTGCACATATCTGTTGCTCACTAAGTGAAGGGGACATTTGCCCTGAATTTACAAGGAATCAGCTTATTGAATCCCTTAATGCCCTGGGTCCAAATGTCAACAACAACAACAACAAAAAAACAAAAAAAACAAAAAAACACCAGAATCTGGTGAGTCTCTCTGAGGTCAAGTGTCTGCCCTTCCAAATCAGATGTGGCCACAGAAGTAGGATCATTTGAAATGATGTGGCCCCTCCTGGAAGTCTTCAAAAGAAACTGAAGACTCAAGGCAGTAGTTAATATCTGTAGAACAATAACACATCAAGACTTTTTTGTTTTGCCTTCAAGCCCCACAATGTTGGCCTGCCCACCCGGGCAAATGTGAAGATTTCCATTCCTCTTGAATGTGTTACATCAAGTCTGTTTTATGGCTTCCTCATTGTCTAAGAACATGCTATGTTAGAATTGTCTCCATGCTTTTTCTCTCATCATTCCTAAAACTAGACAGACTTTGGCTTTGTTTCTGTAAACTCCTTCTTTCCTCCATTTCCTACCTTCTCCATGAAGACTTCCATAAGAATTCCAATGCTTCCCTAATGCTAATGTCATCTTATATTTTATCCATTTGCCCATTGTTGCATGGTAGAGTTGGGACTGCTGTCCTTACCTAGACAGCTGCTCAATATTAGGGAGAGATCAGGCCTTCTATTTCTTCTACATCCAGTACTTGGCATAATTCTGAGCACAAAGTCAGCAAAATGCAGTTGCTTCTGCCTGATGTACTGATTGAAGTAGTTAAGCTTTTATATAGCATCTGTTTCAGTGTCTTACACATGTCTAGAATAAGACTTCTTTTGTATTACTGTCCCTCAGGCGTGACTACTGCACTGGGAGCTTCCTCTATTTCCAACTGCCTGGATCTCTAACTCCTTGCTAGAGGGCTTTCTCCCAGCCAGCAGAATGCCTCCCTGGTGTCAGGTGCAGTAGGCTGCACAGTCTGGGATATGTATGCTGGCAGCACTCAGCCAGTGACCCTCAGGATCTGGTGGATATAAGCCAGCTCCCTTATGTTCATAGGTCAATTCTGAGTGTTCTACAAGCTCTCACAGAGTTCCCCAGTGGAACTGAGCTCCAACTGCACACAGTGATAACTTGTTAATGCACTCCTTGTGGCTACCTTCTCTTCCTGTCTCGTTTCCAAACTTCTCTACCAGTTTTTCCTGGGTTCTTTCCCAAACAAATCACTTACACTTGAATTCTTGTCTCAGAATTTGTTGAATTTGCTTTTAATGAAAAATAAATGAAGACAATATTCAATAAATACTTATGGAATGAATGAAAAGTTGATTTTTACCTTCCCCCTTACAGCAATGAAGACAGCCAGAGATAATGCTGGATTTGTTGAAACTAGGAGCATAGAGAGATCAACTCCCATTCTCTGTCTCAAAAAATGTAACACCTATTTGGAGGAGGCAGCATAGGAATCACTTTAAAACACAAAGCCCTGTATCCTTGGGAGCAGCCATGAAGTTTATTGCACTCAACTAGGTCTAGACAAGGCAGGCACTGGCAACGTAGCTGCCCACAATTTACTAGTTTTATTTGTGATGGGCCATATATACCTTAGCATCCCAGAAGCCAACCTCTATTTGTCACAATTTTTAATCCTAAAAAAGAAGGGGAAAATGATAACAACTATTTACTTTTTGCAAACTTTAGCAATGACTTGAGCTATGAAATTAGAGAAGTGTCCCTTTTTTGTATGTTAAATTGCATATCAAATTCTACCTGCTACAATAGGAATGACACAGACTAAAGTCACACAAATGTTTGGAGGATGATGGGGAAAGAACAGTTACTCTCCGCTCAGCTGGGAAGGCAGCTTGAACATTTTTCATGCTTGATTGCATAATTCCACTTCTTGAACATTTAGTGCATTATCCCTTTGGTGGCTGGAGGAATGCACTTGCTCAATGAAATGTGAAGAGATTTGACAAGCACTGTTCTCATGGTTATGTGCCAAGTTCTTGCTTTAACTTGGTTGCTTAATCAAATGTCTACTTGTGATCAGTTTGGGAGTTTCTGAACTTCATTAACCCTTTCCTTAAAAAGGAAGCTAACAGAAGGAAAGCTTATTCATCATATTTCAATGAACAATAGCACTTTGTATTAATTAGGTACAAACCCTGGTTTCTACATAACTATCCAGTTCAGCAAAATCTTAATTCACAGGAAACTGACCTATTTCAGTGTCTATGAAATATATCTCATAGAACAGTGTTAATTTGTCACTACAGTCAAAGTGATTTGCTAGAGCAAAGCAACAATTAGAGTGAATGGTGCCCATTCTTCATTGGAGGAAATCTAGAAGGAAGCTCTGTCATAACTTCAATTTGAGATCTGCCTGGTTATACTGATGAAAACCATCTTAATGAACATGTAAATTTCTCATTGTCTTCTATTGTAAAAAAAAATGCACAGCAAATTTCCTGTTCAACCATGCCTCATCAGAAGATGAACCCTCACGGCTGTGAATTTGAACTTGAAAAGAACTTGCTGTTTTTTCACAAAGATAGTGTGCCAGATGGAGCAGGGCCTTAGAAAATCCTTTAGGTTATAGTTGAAGGATATCTTCCTACTCTGAGTTATTATGGTAGGTGGAATGTTGGCCCCTTCCACATGATGTCCATATCCCAGTCCCTGGAAACTGAATATGTTACCTCACATAGCAAAAGGAGTTTGCAGGTGTAATTAAGGATTTTGAGATGGGGAGATTAGCTTGAATTATCCAGCTAGATCCAGACAAACCTAATCACAGAAGTCCTTAAAGGTTAAGGGGCTTTCCCAGCTGTGGTCAAAGGGAAATTCTGGCTTTGAAAACAGAGGAGGTTGCCCAAGCCAATAAATATGGATACCCTCCAGAAGCTGGAAAAGACAGACAGATTGTCTCCTAAAGTCTCTAGAAAGGACCCTGCCTGGCTGACACCTTAATTCTAGCCTCTAGAATTGTAAGATAATGAAATCATGTTGTTTAAATCACTGAAATTGGATTAATGTGTTACTGAAGCCACAGAAAACCAGTATTGTTGTAATAGTTAAATATTTCCTGAAAATATTTTCATAATGAAAAAAAAAAAAGGTGGGCTGACACTCTGGCAAAGCGGGTAAAGCTGTTGCCTTCAGTGCTGGCATTCCATATGGGCGCCAGTTTGAGTCCCGGCTGCTCCACTTCCAATCCAGCTCTTTTCTATGTCCTGGGAAAGTAGTAGAAGATGGTCCAAGTCCTTGGACACCTGCACCTGCGTGAGAGACATGGAAGAAGCTCCTGGCTCCTGGCTTCAGATCAGCACAGCTCCAGCTGTTGGGAGTAACCAGCAGACGAAGCCCTTTTTCTCTCTCTCTCTGTCTCTCTCTCTCTCTCCCCTCTTGCCTCTCTGTAACTCTGCTTTTCAAATAAATAAATAAACCTTTAAAAAAAGAAAGAAAAAGTGTATTATAGCAAAATTTCATTTCCTCTTCCTTGAAAATTGTCTAGGAGTGTTTCTTTTCTTTCTTTCTTTCTTCTTCTTTTTTTTTTTTTTTTGCTTTTCCCCCATCCAGAAATAACAGCTGTTAATACTTTGCCTTCTAACCTTCTATTCTGATGTGGAAAGAAGTAAAATATTCATTACAGATGACCATCAGGTTTCCTTTAGTCTTAAACCCTTCATCTTCTCTGACAACCATATTCACATTTTGACATGTCTTTTTATAATCCATATTAAAAACTACATGAAAATACACGATCAATCTATATACTATTTTGTATACACTTTCTAAAACTTTTGCATACAATGTCATAGAATGAAGGGTCCTGGTAAACAGGGGACACAATGGGGCTACCGGTGAAGACACAGTGTAAGAAATAAATTGACAATCCTCTGGCTTCTTACTGCTTTCCCTTTGCTCTCCTAATCACCCATCCAGAATCCCATTGGCTGGGGAATCTGGAAATGCAGTTTGCAGAATGCGTCCTCCTTGATGGGCAAGAGTGCATGGGAAGTGTGGAAAACAGATCTGAGAGCAAGCAGATGCTTGGCAAGCGCTTTGCTGGATTTGTACTGGATTTGTAATGAAGTGACTTTAAGAAAACATTCAAATTTTCAGGTTTCCTGGATGATTTGTGGTTGTTTGGTTTGTTTTGTTGTTTGCTTGGGATGAAGGACCTTGAGTGCTTAAAGGAAAATTCCAAAGGGAGTCCCTACCTTGGGAGTAAGGGCTCATTCTGCCTAGAATCCCATGTTTGGCAGCTTCCTAAGGCTCAAGTACAAAGGTAGACACTAGTCCTCATTGTCATTCTGCTATAACAAGATTTTCAGGCTTCTGAGCAGAAAGTAATAAAAGGAAGTTTCATGACCTCTGAAAGTAGGAGAAATGAAACAAAGTGGGTTTCCAGGGTTGTCAGGCTACTTCAACAAAAATATCATATATATGTGAGTGCAAAATTGACAAAAAAGCAACAAAAATGCAAGGTGGAAAGATTTATAGCAACATCTTTCATTTTGCATTAAATAGAACATTCTCACCTTTAGTTTTTAGAAACTCATGCTTTGTATCCTTGAACTAAAAATGTATCACGAAGAACAGCAGAATGAGCAAGAGTTTTTCATTCATCAAATAATGACATAAAAATGACAAAAGCTATTTAATTAGATTGTGCCAGATGTTTGTAAGGAAAATGAACAGAAGGTTGCTGACTCATTTCTTCAAGGTGTTTCCAGAGTGAAAGCTCAAATCCCAAACACTTTGAACAAAGCATGGCCTTAGGCATGGAGAATTTTACCTCCAGAATAGAAGGAGGGTCCTCAAATCACAGATTAGAAACACACTGTAGATCAGTGCTACCACTGTCCAACAGAAACATAGTATAAGCAGTACTTGAAGAAGTAAATGGACATTATACTGGACTGTCCTTTTGCCAGCCTTCCCATTGATGCCCCAGGCATAAAAATCTGTGATGCTTTCCCATTCTTTTCCCAGGAATTCCTCTGTCTTATGCCTTAGCAATGGGTCTGATCATATTTTAGGTCTCTTCGTTTAAAAAAAAAATGACGTTTATTTTCATTTTGTTTGAGAAGCAGAGACACACAGAGAGAAAGAGATCTTTCATCCACTGGTTCACTCGCCTAAATGTCAGCCACAGCCAAGACTGGGTCAGGCTGAAGCCAGGAGCACAGAACTCAATTCAAGTTCCAGAGGGATGGCAGGGACTCGAGAACTCTAGTGATGGGGTCGGTGCTGTGGCGCAGTGGGTTAACACCCTGGCCTGAAGTGCCGGCATCCCATATGGGTGCCGGCTTGAGAGCCGGCTGCTCCACTTCCCATCCAGCTCTCTGCTATGGCCTGGGAAAGCAGTAGAAGATGGCCCAAGTCCTTGGACCCCTGCACCTGTGTGGGAGACACAGAAGAAGCTCCTGGCTCCTGGCTTCGGATTGGCGCAGCTCTGGCCGTTGTGGCCAATTGGGGAGTGAACCAGTGGATGGAAGACATCCTTCTCTCTCTCCCTCCCCCTCCCCCTCCCTCTCTCCCTCTCCCTCTCCCTCTCCTCTTTCTGTGTAACTCTGACTTTCAAATAAATAAATAAATCTTAAAAAAAAAAAGGTCTCTAGTGATCACCTGCTGCCTCCCAGGGTGCACATTAACAGAAAGCTGGATCAGAAGAGGATTCGAGGCTTGAACCCATGGTCACACATGTGCAGAGGGAGCCCATTGCAAAGAACTATTGTTATATTTGGAACATCGAGTTACAGAAGATGCCAAAGTCTCAGGGCTGGATTACAGCTGCATGGTGGCATGTGCTCTCCAAATCTTGCAGCCCTGATTGAGCTCATGGGTAAGTTTATAAAGGCAAAAACCACATCTTGTTATAAGTTAATTACAAAGCCAAGCTTTGTTACAGAAGCTAGCGCAAGCAGGGTTATGCTTATCTTGGGGGTTTTCCAGCACTGCATGTAAACAAACCTTGCAGATAACATTCTTATAAGATTAGTTTATTAGTAGGTAGCAGCTGTTAAAAAAAAAATATAGAGGACACCCAGGGACAAAATGGAGTGACTCTGGTCAAGCCACAGCTCACTGGCACCTCACTCTATGTTATGCAACCTAAGCCCATGAAAAACAAGGAAAATCTCATTGCCAGACCCAGAGAAGCCAGCACGACACCTGAACTTGGTTACATCAGAACCTTTTCTCTTTAATTATGATTAATATAAAGAGAACAGACTTTGTGAATTTCATAGATACAATTCTGAGAAGGTAACATACTTTCAGAAGTGAGAGTTCCCTCAAGCACAGAAATCTGGAAATAAAAGTCCACCTCACTGTGCTGGTCTGATTCCAATCCTTTCTAGTCAACATCTGCTTCGCTGGATATTTCCACATATCATCTTTCTGCTGCCTAATCTATAGAGCCATCCCCCCAAACTCCAATACGGTAGGTAAATCTGAGACATATTCTCCTGCCTCCTTACTTGATTCGCTATTATTTATTAATAATAAAGTTAGTCTCTCCTCAAAGGCTGTGTCCCATGGAGTGAGGCTGTGAATAGTGGACAGAAACAGATGAAATTAATTTCAAGGATATATGTTATTTAACTGATACATCAAAAACACTTCAACATATAATCAATATTCAAATTAATTAAAGTATTTTGTTTTATAATTTTACTCTTTGAAATCTGATGTATATTTTTATGCTTACACCATTTCTCAATTCCGATATCAAAACTTATCAGAAATACTTTATCTGTATTTAGATCTCATAAAACTTAGAGTTGATACGGGAAATTGATATATTTGAGTCGTTCCAAGCATTGGGGGCTGGTGCTGTGGCATAGCAGGTAAAGCTGCCACTGAAGTGCCAGAATCCCATATGGGCACTGGTTCAATTCCCAGCTGCTCTACTTCCCATCCAGCTCTCTGCTATGGCCTGGGAAAGCAGTAGAAGATGGCTCAAGTCCTTGGGCCTCTGCACCTGCACTGGAGACCCAGAAGAAGCTCTAGGCTCCAGGCTTTGGATTGGCGTAGCTCTGGCCGTTGCAGCCATTTTCAGAGTGAGCCAGCAGATGGAAGACCTCTCTCTCTCTCTCTCTGCCTCTCTGTAACTCTGCCTTTCAAATGAATAAATAAATAAATCTTTTAAAAATGTTTTTCAAAAATTGAGTTGAATATGTTTTTAAATTATTTTTTAACCAAAATTAAGTTTATGGTTCAGTTTCTCAGTCACAGTTGTCACATTTTACATGCTCAGTAGACACCTGCAGCTCATAGCTATGGAAGCAGTGAACACCACCACACTACATCTGAGGCCATGACTTTAAAAACCTGATCTTTTTTCATGTTTATCATTTTTCATACTAATATTCTATGTGACCTATTTTCTCATAATATTAGAGGACACAAAGGGTCCATTTGCTTAGGATATTATCGAATATTCAGCCTCATAGGAGTTTGAGATGAAAGCTTTGCATGTGATAAGCAGAGGAGGCAGAGGACAGGGACAGCTCCCTGAAGAAACTGCCTCCCATCAAGCAGTTTCCCAGGGCTTTCCTGAGAAGGGTTAAGAAAGTACCAAGGACATAGAAAAGGAGTGGGAGGACCCTTCCTGCTCAAGTAACACACATCTTCATTCAGAAACCTGACTCCCACTGCTCTCTTGCAGCTTTTCCTTGGCAACCTGGTCCCCTCTGAGAACAATGTTGCAAGACAAGTGTGTCTGGAATACCCTCTGAAAAGCAAGATGGAGAGCATAAACTGTTCCACATTCAATGTGTAGATTCTGGTCCCTGCCTCTTGCTTAACACTCTTGCTTACAATAATGGCTACTTAGAAACCTTTAAATGAAAAGCATCAGGGCAGCATGCAGCAGGTTAAGCTGCTGTCTACAACACCATCATCCCATATGGACTCCAGTTCAAGCTCCAACTGCTCCACTTCCAATCTGGTTCCCTGATGATACACCTGGGAAAGCAGAGAAAGATGACCCAAGACGTTGGGCACCTGCACTCATGTGGAAGACCTGGATGAATTTCAGACACCTGGCTTCAGCCTGGCCCAGCCTTGGCTGTTGCAGCCATCTGGGGAGTGAACCAACAGAAAGAGAGAGAGATCAAAACAGCAGGTAGAAGACTGACCTCTCTCCCTGTCTCTCTCTGCCTCTCTCTATATAACTTTGCCTTTCAAATAAATAAATAAAGTCTTCAAAGCAATGAAAAGCAGAGGTGTTCTTGTCATTGGTATCAATAAAGGAGGGACCAAGGTTAGAGAAGGAGGGAAACTCCATGCAAACATGGGAGGCTGTTGATGGAAATTTTAGAGAAGGGAAATCAGCCTAAGTGTCCACTATCTGGGGCATGAAGACTGGAGGCTTCTGAGACAGCAGAAGACAGTCTTTGTTGCAAATGACAGAATCATGAGTCACACTGGCTTTGACAAAGAAAGTTCTCTATTGACTCAAGTAAGTAAGCAAAGTCTTCATGCTTTCTAATGAGAAGTTCAGCCAAGGCTAAATCCAAGGGCTCAAATACCACTAGAAGTTTATTTATTTTTCTTAATCTCTCAGTATTCCTGACCCAGAGATTCTTTGCCAATGAGAAGATGGCCACTAGCCAACCCACCATATGTCTTGTTGTTAACATTTCTATCATAAAACTCTGCTTCTTTTTTAAAATCCCTGGCCAAAAGATTCTCAATGGCCTCTGCTTTGGTCATATATTCATTCCCCAGCTAATCCCAGACCTTACCAATTTCCCAGGCTTGCAGATGGAAGGTTGGATCTGGACACTGAAATCACACAGAATAAATTAGGACAAGCATCTTTACCAGGGCAAATCAGATTGCTACAGTTGAGAGGAGAGAAAATGGTTGCTGGACAATAAGAAGCCCATCTATGTCAAATGAAGACTTCTCAAAGACGCCACTACTTGACTCCTTCAAAATGGTTGTGTTTACTCAGAGTTTGTATTTCATGAAGAAAATTGTATTATCTGCCAAGTGTCTCTTCTCCTTTCCCCAATAGTCATGTGGGAATCCATAGCATTTTTAACCTACTAAACCGTGCGAAAGTTATTTAATCTCACTGTGCTTTGAATTTTCCAAATCCCAAATCTGAATATTTTACATGCTTCTGTTAGAGAAAAAATTAAAGATGTAGGGAACACCCAGGGCAGTCAGAAAACCTGCGAGTATGATATTAAATACTTACTGTGACACACCATTGAGAGGTGGAGCAATTTCTTCAACAGTGTGATTGTGGTAATGGTCAACTAATAATACACCAGGTGTCAACTAAGAGACAACAAAGCTCAGAATGCCTTCATCACAGCAGGTAAAGTTTCCTGAAAGAGAAGATAGAATTTGTAGGAACTTCATTGCAGCCATTACCTATCCCAGCTCTTATTGTTTCTATAACTATAGAAACTAAAAAATGAAATGCTCAAGTTCCTTAGATTTCTTAGAGCTAGGGATGAACATATTATCCAGTTCTAACATGACATGTAAGTGTGGCTTGGCAGAAGACTCTTGAGAAAATTTTAGCTGTCTTGGTAAGAAGAAAAAGGACATCTACAAATGCCCTTCTCACTTTATACTTTGAAGGCGGTCATGATGCCTACACCCAATGCAACCATGCTGCAACAGGAAGTTAAAAAGCCAAATGCCAAAAAAAAAAAAAATGACCTAAATGAAAGATCTCTGTAAGTGAGATCCCAGCAGAAAGAAAAGGCCATCAAAGAAGGCAGTACCTTTCTCTGAAGGGAAGAGAGAACTTCCACTTTGACTATGACCTTGTCTAAATAAGATCAGAGTTGGCGAACTCAAGAGGCCTTGGCCGCTCATGACAAGAGCCTAGGGTGATTACTGACATCATAAATAAGAGTGTCAATTGTTAAATTAACAAGAGGAGTCACTGTGCACTTACTCCCCATGTAGGATCTCTGTCCTTAATGTGTTGTACAATGTGAAGTATAACTAGTACTCAAACAGTGCTTTATACTTCATGTTTCTGTGTGGGTGCAAACTGTTGAAATCTTTACTTAATATATGCTAAATTGATCTTCTGTATATAAAGATAATTGAAAATGAATCTTGATGAAGAATGGGAGGGAGAGGGAGTGGGAGATGGGATGGTTACGGGTGGGAGGGTGATTATGGGGGGGAAAGCCACTATAATCCAAAAGTTGTGCTTTGGAAATTTATATTTATTAAATAAAAGGTAAAAAAATAAAATATGTATAAGCCTCTCTGATAAAAAAAAAAAAGCCAAACGCATAAGATGGGCAGAGTTGGAAGAGGGAAAATGTCTGGCTCTTTGATGATGTCACTGAGTAGCTAAACAGCAGTAAATAAGTACCTACTATCTCTGTTCCTTGTTTTAGCAATTAGGATATGTTTTACTTAAGCCCCTGTTAGATGGGTGTTCTGATAAGGAAAATTAAATGGATTCCTACCTGATACACCTATTTTTACAGATTGAGTCCGGGCCAATCTAACTGAATCAAAAATATGATATCATTTTCTCATTGAATATTGGAAAAACTGAAAGAAAATAAAATTCTAAAGGTTTAGAGTTTCAGGGGTAGGGGAAGCAAGTACTAGTCTTTCCTCTAACATAAAATACATGTTCCCTAGGAACTGAGATGGGGGAAGCTTAAGTTAACTCCTCTCTCTGCCCTGACCTGTTAAAAAATAGAACTCCCCTACCATTCTTAGCCTCTTGCATGAAAATCCAGCCACAATGAACCATGACTCTCTCTGATTTCCTAGAGTTGTTTGCTTGTTTGTTTCTGGTCTATGTGTGCCCCTTAATTGACACATCACATCCATCGCTGCATGAGTCCAGCTCTGTAATGTGCTTTATCTTCCCTAAAAGGGCAGCTTTTTGGTCCCTGCAGAATCTCCTGTAGAATTTAGTAAATGTGCAGCATAACACGAGGCCTGTTATAACTAGTAACAATTAATTAAATAAAATGAATGTGAACTTGCTTTATAATATGCTTAGCATCACACCAATGCCTATGGGTATGTCTGGAAACCTAATTAGTGGTTGATAGCAAAAATATCTGAGCCAAGGATGCCTTCTACTGCAGAGGAAATAGATTAAGACAGAAAAGAGGACAACAGACTGGATAAAAAAAGAACAATTCAAAGTCATCCCTAAAGAGACCAGAGCTTTCTTACAATTTATTCCCTTTCAGGAGCATCCCTATTAGAAGTTCTCATGAAAATCAAGTCAGCAAGCTGGTATAGTTTTGCATTTTTGCATTTTTACTCTGTTCTGTAAAATATATGTTAGATTATTGAGATTGTTAGCGCCTACTTTAATTAAAATAAGGGAAATTCTAAGCTGAAAAATACTAGAATTTGTAATTGAGAAGGGGTAGTGTGTCTTAGATTGGTTCTCCAGAAGCCTAGTTCCATTAAAACAGCTGGGAAAATCTATCATATCCCATTTATCTTCATTGTCTCTAGATTTTAGAATGTTTTCAAAGTCAAGAGAAAAGGTATGGTTCAATGAGAATCTATAGTAAGAGATTTGGAACAAACCAGGTAGGGAGTCCTCAGGAAATAAAGTCCAGTCTAAAGAATGAAGCATGTAGGAGTTAAGCAGGCAAATGATAACTGGGCTTCTAATGAGGGTGCGAGAAGTAAAGATATTGGGCTCATTTTCAAAGTAAGGTGTTGAGCTGTGAGGAGACAGTGAGCTAGCCTAATGGCTTCCAATGTGTGGAAAGTTCCAAGTAGTTAGCTAGTATAAAACTAGGTTATAGGCACCTGGAAACCTCTTAGACAAGCAGGGCATCAGGAGTGTCCAAAATGGCTAAAGAGATTGTAACCCATTAGTATTGAGCCAGTGAGGAACTGGGGAGAGACCTGTGTAATAGGGAATGCACTTCTTGATGACAGCACCAGGTGCACTTGCCTACCTACCAAACATCCGATCTTGCAAGATGGTTGATAAACTCTCACTTTTGCTGCACATCCTGAACCCAAGGCCATCCTTTAAGTGTGGGTGAGATTATTTCTCACAGGGGTATAAGGTCACCATGTTGGAGTGTTGGAATGCAAACCTCTGCCCTCATATTTATTAACTTTTATGTTCTGTATTGGGGGAATAGACTATATCTATATACATCAGAATATCATGGATCTATGTAAAATTATGATTCACAAAGTTTTCAAAAAAGAGGATATATGTTTACCATTCAATGTTAAGTGCTTTTTAAAGAGACAAGATCTAAACTTATGTAGCCAGTAGGATTTCTTCACCATCAAAAACATGGGCTGAATGAATAGTGAAAGAAAATATCAATTTTTAAGAAGTTTTCAGGTGGTGTGCTTGTAATTACTTCTCTCTGTTTCCTTATAGTTTTCTAACCTTTATATATTCTCCACACCAAGAATGTACTACTGTTATGGCTTGCTCATAAAATCATTGAGAAGGTACAAGGTCTCTCATTGTCACTAATGACCCTACAATTGATGTTGCTGATTTGGCCCACCAGAACCTCTACCCTGAGATTCTGTTTAGCATTGTGCACTCAGGAGATCAACATTTTCAATTCTATCCTCTTAATTCCCCCAAGAAGCCCCTGTCACATTCCAAGTCAGCCAACATAGATGCATTAACTACTTAATAAATATGTACACAGGGCCTACTACATATCAAGATACTTCCTTAGGCATTAGAAAAACCAGCTATTGTTCCAGTTCTCATGGAGATATTTGTGTGCCTCTAAAAGGGCAGTAATTTTTTATTATTATTATTAATTTTTTGCTAAATTTGAGAGCAGAAAGGGGGAGAGAGAGACAGAGAGAGGACAAGGAGAACAAGTTCCCATGTGCTAATTCACTCCCCAAATGCCCACAATGGCCAGGGCAGAGCTGAGGTCAAAGCTAGAAGCCAAGAACTCAAACCAGGTCTCCCACATGGATGGTAGGAATTCAATTACTTGAGTCATCACTATTGCCCCCCAAGGTCTGCCTTAACAGAAAGCTAGAACCAGTAGCCAGAGTCCAGTATCAAACCCAGGTACTACAATGCGGAATGCAGATACTAAGCTAAAAATATCCACTCTTGTGGGGAGCAACCCGGACTAGACTGAGTTACTGGAATTAAGACTTATTCTATGCATCTGCTCTCCCACAATATGGCGCTGGGAGAGAAGTAAACAGCTTCCGCACAGCTGCCTCCAGTTCAACCAATTAACTGTAGGACTTGCTCCTGATTGGAGAGCAGCGTACTCGGCGTGTGGGCAGCCGAGTTGGGATTGGCGGAGGAGGACTATAAAGGAGGAGAGAGACGGCATGCACCAGGAACATCTATGGGGAACATCTATGGGGAACATCTAGCTGAAGGAACACCCGTGCAGCCCCCCAGAGAGCCGGCCGGCGGTGTGCCGCTCCCCTGCGGAAGTGGGGAATGCGGCCAGGGGGAACTGCCCTTCCACGGAGGTGGAAGGGATAGTAGCCAACCCGGGAAGAACCAGCAGCAAATCCGGGGAGGGCCGAGCAGACAGAAAGAACAGCGCAGGGTTTAGTGTCGTTCCCCCACGAAGACGGGGAGCGACACACTCTGAGTAATAAAATAGAATAAATAGAAAAATATATATTTGAATAGTGTATCCAGGAGAAATACATGACTCTATGAGAATCCACAGTGAGATATTGGGATCTTTTGGAGAAGGCTGCCCTCAGGAACTGAAATTCAACCTGAGTTCTGAAGGATACATGGGAGTCCACCAGGCAAATGCCAATTCAGAGTCTAATGGGTGTATGGGGTCACAGTTCTGGGCTCTTAGAGGGGCAAACCTCTGTACTTAAAGAAAGAGCCATCTTATTGTCAAACCAGAGTCAAATATCCCAAAATAATAGAAGAAAATAGTATTGAATTAAGGCATCCTGTGTCTGTAAGAAATTGAGGAGTTCAAAGGAATTGATGAGCAATAAGGGCTAAAGTAGTACCAAAGAAACTTTAGAGAAAACGCAACTTGGGACCTCTTTTACGTCAGTAAGAAGGAAAGTTTTGCCAAGCAAGGAAACCACATGAGCAAAAGCCCAGAGGAGTCAATGTCAGTGATACTTTAGGAGATAGAGAGATGGCCAGCATGAAAAGAGTAGAGGATAAGTGATGGGTGGAGTGGATGGGCTCTCCTTGGAAGCCAGATAAGGATGCTTGGAATTGATAGGATAGGAACCAGGGAGCATGAAATGACAAGATAAAAGTGGTATCCATGGAGGACTGATGATGCCACCTATACCACCTGGAGAGAGAAAGCCAGAGGGGCAGACCACAGTAAGCCAGACAGAAAGATGCATTAGGAAACTAGGATATAATTGGTTAACTGGGCTTTCAGCTTGTGAAAAGGAAATCGCCATGAGAATGAGAAGCATCACTGTGCTTCTTGTTATTACATGTTTTATCTCACTTCTTTGATCTGTCTTCTCCTACAGCTAAAGACATATGCCGAAACACAACCCCCTGCCTTCCTTTTCCAGAAAGAGGAAGCTGTGTGTGCAAGCCATGCAAGACTCAGCAATCCTAGAACAACGCACTGATGGGGGGACCTATCTCCCACTTTGGGAAGCCCCTGTTTCCTACTCCTCACACTTCCTCACCCACAAAAATTGCTGGCAGATGTGGAGTGAGGGTGAGGAGAGAGGTGGAGGTTGTGTTGGTAAAGGGTCTCTGGTCACCAAAATGCCTGGCTGACAGGGCTGCAGAGGCAAGGGGCAAGGGAAGGAAATCTCTTCCCCAAAAAAGGCAATGAGGAGACAGAGCACATCCTACCCCATCCTGTCCTCACCATTTCCCGGCCAGCAATTCCTCAGGTTGGAACCTATCTTGGTAGGTGTTTTCAATCACACGTCCCTGATTAGATAGTCTCTTCTGCTTTACAGAGCTCTCTTGGAAAGTGGGTTTCTAAACTCCTTTGTATTCTGTTTTACTGTGCACTTTAAGGATCTTTTAAGCAATACTCTTCAACTTCACCCCTGCTTTAATATTCATTGCAAAGCCCCAGTCACAACAGCTTTGGAACTCAACAGAGAAGGGATTAAAGTATGGGATCTAGTTACACAGTGGAATCTCGCTTGAGGCTTTATTTGTGTTGTCAGTTTGATGTTTATTTTAACTTAGTGTTCACTGGGGTAACACTTGGAAGTAAAAGGGCAAGAAGACCCACAGCACTCAAGCCTGCCCATTATACTACTACTTAGCCCCAAAACTAGGCTTCTGTTCCATTAGAGACCCTCTTAATAATTGCCCTGCACTCTCACCTCTGCTTTCTTAGATGCAGAAATGGCTTGTCAGTGGATAAATTGGTCATTTAATTATCTGACTTTGCTAACAGAGATGGCTACATCTTTCATATGAGGTGAGTGCCTGGTGAGAAGATTCTTAGGAATTGGGTTTACCCTAAGTATCCAATACAAGGCCTGTCCCAGCAAACGCCATGCCTTTTTCTGGATCTCTGGGGCCCTCTAGTGGTTGTCTTGGGCTGACATCAGAGGCCCTGCTAAAATTCACTCAGCCACTGAATTTAAAAAGAAACAAATCCTTTCTTCTGTTTTTCCTTAAAATACAAAGAGCAGATTGAGGCAGGCAGCCATTTGGCACAGTGAGTAAGGCACCACTTGGGATGCCCACATCGCATACTGGGGTGCCTAGGTGAGTCCCAGTTCCACCATAGTTTCCAGCTTCCTGCTAACGTGTGCCCCTGGGAAGCAGTGGGTCAGTCAGATACCTGGGTCTACCCCAACACAGAAGACCTGGCTTGAGTTCCAGACTTGTGGTTTCAGCCTGCCCAGCCCTGACTGTTTGGGAGTTAACCAGCAGATGGGGGAGCTCTTTTTGTCTCTTTCAACTAAATAAATATTTAAAAGAAAAAAGCAAATTTAGAGATTTTACTTTCTGGTACCATCAAGGTTCATCTGGTCTCTTAACATGCTCCTTGTTGATTTGGGTTTTAATGAGCTGTGACAGCTCCTTGCCTGCCCGCTTGTTCCCCAAATGCCCCCCCCCCCACCACCACATCTATCTTAAGGTCTGTTTCAGGATGCTGGATAGTCTTTCTCATGGAAACTCAAGAAGTGCCCAGCTGGGTCCTTTGTGTAGAGGAGGGTAAGGGTCCTCCCTTTGCAAAGGCTTTGAGGGCCTCAGACTCCAGGGCATCACAGAGATCATTGGCAGGGCCAGGAACTGGGATTGTCTTTTGTGACTTTGGTAAGGAGATAGATCTAGAGCCCAATTTGAAACTGACTATGTTGGTCATTTTTATTGATCCATTTGTACAAACCTATGTGAAGTGCTCCTAATATAAACAGCTTTGCATTATGCATTATGGCTGCATCACCTTCATCTGACCGCAGGGAGTGCTAAAGAAAAACCCAGCATGCTCACCTGGCCTCCAGCCCAACCAACCAATTAGGTCACTGGCCAGGGTGAGACTGCAGGAGGGGAGGGAGCCTACATGTCTGCGAACATCTGCTATTCCCTGTACTGAAAGGAGAAGCAAGAGAGAATGGCAATTTTCTGGGCATTTGCTAGCTGCTTACCCAATATCTCATAGTGGGGCAGGTGCAATCATTTGCATTGTACAGACAAGGAAAGTGAAACTCAAGTGAAATATGTTTCCCAAGATCACACAACTATGTAAGCACCAGGATCAGGATTCAAACCAGTTCGTACTCTCTCTAAACCCCACTCTTTATCCAGCCCATGCCTTTCACTTTACTTAGCATTGAGGTCCAGGTTCTTGACTCCTAATCTACGTCAGTTCTACCTTCTGGAGTTGGGCAGTGCACAGCATGCACATCTGTACAGAGTAGCTCAAGTCAGTTTCTGGTATGAAACCCATCCATGTTCAAGATTCTAGGCCTGGCCTGGCATCCAAAGCCTTGCATCTCAAAGTCAGATGCCCAAATCTGCAGCATGGGCTCTTTAGAAATATAAAGTATGGCCTTCTCCACCCCATATCTCATGGGCCGCCAACTCCAAGAATACAGCCTTTACATTGAGCTTCTTAACACTAATGTGTACTCTGTCACCTGGGGATTGGATTTAGGGGTCTGTGGAGAAGGAACTAGGCTTGGTCCTGGATGATACTGATGCTGTAAACTACACCTGGAAGAACTCAACTTTATAGCAGTAATTCTCAAACCTGAGCCTGTATTCAAATCACTTGATGGGAACTGTTAATACACAGACTGTTGGGCCCCACCTCAGAAGCTTCTGATTCAAAGGGTCTACCCCAGGGAACTTGCATTTCTACCAAGTTCCCTGGGGATGCTTAGGCTGCTGGCATAGGGACCCTACTTTGAGAATCACTGTTCTAGCCCACCAGAATGTTTAATTAGACAACTAATTCCATGCTTTCTGCCTTTTCATTTGCAGAAGGCTGCAAACGTCCTTGAATGCTAGCAAGTAAGGGTTAAAAGGGACATCAGAGACCACTCAGTCTCAGTTAAGGAAATGTAGGCCAAGGGCCTCATTCAAGGCCATACATTTAGCCAAGATGCAAAGCCAAGACGAAGCAATCTGACTCACTCTGTTCTATGTTGTGTACTCTGAAGACTGCTGGCTCCCAGGTCCATAAATTCTCTGGCATCCAGCAACTGCAGTATTTTTGGTGAGCTCTCCATCTTCAGCCAGCTTTGCAGGTGCTAGAATCCCTCTCAGACACATATGTCATCAGCACAATCCGTGCAAACGCAGTGCCCTCCTACCTAACAGCTCAGGGAAAAGAGGGCTTTGGAAAAAACCAGCAGCTATGCTGGCTGTCTTGGTGCAGAGGAAGCACAGCAGCAGCAAGCAAGCCCAGACAAGGTGAGTCAGCACAGAGGCCCTGGAGCTCAGAGATAAACGGGGATGCTGCCAACAGCTGGCACCCGAATTCCCCCGGGCCTCTCTGCCAAGGTCATTTAACCTCTCTGTGCCTGGAAACATTCTTTTCTTTAGCGAAAACAATGCCCTCATTGAAGAGAATGAACACAAATGGTTTCAAACATGAAATTGAAGTGTGGGGGGTTCTGTCAACTTCTATTATATGACAAATCACCCAATATTTATTGGTTTAAAATACAATAATATGTAACCATAATAAAGGCATCATCCTTTCCTACTTATTTTATACATTTATATATAATAGGAACCAGCTATTGATATTGTATATTAGTCTGTGCCTAGTCCAGTGAATTGTAACATTTGCATAACAAGTGCAGGAGCCTACTGAGGGAGCTGATTTGGAATGGCAGACTTTGACCTAGCTAAGGAAGGAGACTCCACCTAATGGATGCAAAGCCCAGGTCGTCAAGACACCCTGGACTTCCCCATGTAAGCTGGATGGACCCTCTTCAGTACGCAGTCTGAACATCTGCATAATTGCCAATTGAACAAACTCATTGTTTTATTTCTAACCTCACCTGTCACTATTGCTGTCTTTTTTAAAATACTTCTTGCTGTCTTGGGGGGCAGAAAGAGCACATTTTCCCCCAGGATGCCACCTTCTTCAAGCAAACTCTTTCCTCTTGCAAGGTCCCTTGAGGCTTGGGCTTGGAACTGGTGTGCCATCTTTTCTGCCATATTCTATTAGCCAAAGCAAACCCAGGACCAGCCTGTGTCTCTATGGGAGAAGCTATAACTTCACAAATAAAGATCAAAAAGACAGTGCAGGTTTGTAGCCATTTTTTCAATCTACCACTGAGGAGTTTACTTAGTCTTGGAAGCCCGGAGATCCCAAAGCAAATGGTTTACTTAATTACTTGGAAAGGAAAGGACATACTGGTAAGGGAGTGGGAACTTGAGACACAGATGGGAATAGTCAATAAAGGCTGCGTAACCATGTCAGCTGGCACTGTAGGCAGCGGCAGTTCAATCCCATCGGAGAACTGTGGGAGCTAGCATGGGACACAGACCTTATTATTATCCCACCTGAGAAGGGGAGCTGGGATGTTTTACATCAAGTCTTAAATCATTTCTTGAGGGCTGCTCCTAGGGGACACTAATTCCCCATCATTTCATCCTCCTGCAGTGGGCAACGTGGCTCGAGCAGTAAGAGCAAGTCCTTGGCAAAGAATTGCACCTGGCAGCTAGAAGCTGGACTACTATGCATGCAAGTGGTTAGGTAAGGGGATATAAGGGTAGGAGGATGTGGGTAAAACAGTCCCAGCATCACCTGCAGTATAAAGGTGATGAAGAAAGAAGAAGAAGAAGGAGAAAGAGAAAGAGAAGGAGGAGGAGGAGGAGAAGAAGAAAGTCTTAAGCTTCATGTTTAAGGTATTTTAGTCAAAACATCTTTTTTTTCTTTTTTCCCTTAAATCAGTTTGCTTTATTTTTGGTGAAGCTTTGGTTCTCTTGCTGGCAAAATTTGGGACACTAGATGGCATTGTATTGAGTTGAGCTATAGCTCAGGAAACAAAATGCCAACTGATGTTTCTAGTTGTCCTTGGAATTTAGCAGTAACCAGCATGAGTTGAGACCAAACAGCTGTCCCAGGCTTAGCAATGACAGTGCACTTCAGCTCTCCCTAGGCCACCATTCTGTCTTGAGCTGGCACCTTGAGAGCAACGCCACCAATCACTGAGGGCCAAATCACCAAGCAGCAGGCAGAGGTCGCTGGTATTTCCCAAGGATGAGAATTCATAAAAACTCCTGGGATGAGAAGCAGCGAAGCTTTCTACTCCCAGAAAGGTTTGAAATGCATCAAAAATGTCCTGGAAGGAAAAATAGCGAATGTATAGAACAAGAGAGCTTCAAAAGGTTTGTGGAAAAAAAATCGAATTAAAGATAAATTTATTTTGGTGCAAAAAAACCCCTGAAGTCCATACATAGTATTTTTATAACGTGCATTTCCATGAGTTTTTGACAGTCCTTTGTACTTATTTTGGGGGGTGAGCATAGAAATGGGAGAGCAGGACAAGGTTGGAAGCAAGAGTCAAAGACATTTAACATTTTAAATGAAATAATTTAAACAAATGAAATCTCAACACTGATCAGTTCTTCACAATAAATGTTAGGTGGCTGTCTTATTCTTAACCTCTATTTTAAATTACAATAAAGGAGAGGAGAGTATAGGATGCAGCCTGCACTTTGCAAAGCTGCACGTGTTCAAGAGGCAATACTGATCTCAATCTCCTGCAACATTTGAGAGGCCTCCTCATACTGAACTTCTACTTTCTTTAAAATTGGGAAAATAATACTGGAGATGCCAATGAATTGCTATACTCCTCAAATGAGTTACTGTACCCACGGGTGCAACACAATGAAAAATTAATTTAAAAACAGCAGAAAAATAAAATATCATAGTGGATATATTATCTGAAAAAAACACAACAACAACAAAAAAAAACCTCAACAGATGAGCTCAATAGCAGAATGGACAGGGCCAAGAAAAGAAACAATAATTAGAAGATAGAACAATGGAAATTAATGAATCTGGAAAATAGAAAGAAAAAACTGAAAAAAAAAAAAGGAGTTGGGGAACTATGGAACTGATACCAACAGATCCAATATACGTATCTTCAGAACTCTTGATGGTGAAGTGAAAGAGGGCAAGGCTGAAAGAGTATCTGAAAAAATAATAGCTTAAAAGTTCTCAGATTTGGAAAAAGACCTACTCCTACAGATTGAAGATTCTGAAAAACCCTTCTCAGGACAATCCCAAAGACACAGACATCAGGAACACCAAAGGCAAAGGAAATCTTGAAAGCAATGAGAGAGAAATGACAACCTATAGAATGAAAGTGAGTCCTCTGCCGGCACCGCAGCTCACTAGGCTAATCCTCTGCCTGTGGCGCCGGCACCCGGGGTTCCAGTCCCGGTTGGGGCGCCGGATTCTGTCCCAGTTGCCCCTCTTCCAGGCCAGCTCTCTGCTGTGGCCCGGGAAGGCAGTGGAGGATGGCCCAAGTGCTTGGGCCCTGCACCCCATGGGAGACCAGGAGAAACACCTGGCTCCTGGCTTCAGATCAGCGTGGTGCGCAGGCCGCAGCAGCCACTGGGAGGTGAACCAACAGAAAAGGAAGACCTTTCTCTCTGTCTCTCTCTCTCTCACTGTCCACTCTGCCTGTCAAAAAAAAAAAAAAAGAAAGAAAGAAAGAAAGGAAAAAAAAAAGTGAGTCCTCATAAGAAAAAACGAGGTCAGATGAAAGGATGAAAGTGTCCCAATATTTATCTAGTGCTGAAAGAAAGAACAGTCAAGATCCAAGACCCAAGATCCAGTGACATTCTTGAGCAATAAAGGGGAAATCAATAAATTCTCAGAAGGAAAGCTAAGAAAATGTGTCGAATCATACCTACCCTCAAAATAGAGGAAATGATACAGGAAAGAAACTTGGAACATCAGGAAGAAGGGAAGGCATACAGTGATAAATACACTGATAATGTAATAGACTCTCGGGGCCAGCGCCATGGCTCACTAGTAATCCTACACTTGCGGCATTGGCTCCCATATGGGCACCAGTTCTAGCCCCAGTTGCTCCTCTTCCACTCTAGCTCTCTGCTGTGGCCTGGGATAGCAGTGGAGGATGGCCCAAGTCCCTGGGACCCTGCACCCACGTGGGAGACCAGGAAGAGACTCCTGGCTCCTGGCTTCAGATCGGTGTAGCTCCAGCCATTGTGGCCATTTGGAGAGTGAACCAATGGAAGGAAGACCTTTCTCTTTCTCTCTCTCTCACTGTAAACTCTAATGTCAAAATAAATTTTAAAAAAAGTTTTAAAAAATGTAATAGACTCTCCTATTGAGACTTCTAAACTGCATTTGATGGTTGAAGCAAAAGTTTAACATTGTTGAACTGTGGTTTTAAATGTATGAACAGAAAATATTTAATAAAACTATATTATGAACAGAAGAGGGCATATGGACAGAAAGTAAACCCAGACTCTTTTTTTTTTTTTTAAGATTTATTTATTTGAAAGGAAGAGTTGAGAGAGGGAGATCTTCCATCTGCTGGTTCACTCCCAAAATAGCTGCAATGACTGTGCCAGGCCAGGCCAAAGCCAGGAGCTTCTTCCAGGTCTCCCACGTAGGTACAGGGGCCCAGTACTTAGGCCATCCTCTGCTGCTTTCCCAGGCACATTACTAGGGAGCTGGATTGGAATTGGAGTAGCCTGGACTCAAGCCAGCACCTATATAGGGTGCTGGTATTGCAGGCAGCAACTTTACTCACTGCACCACAATGCCAGCCTGGAAAAGTTTTTCTTTCTACACTTAATTCAAACTTTTAAAATGATAACACCAGTAGACTGTGAGACATTCAAAAGTACCACAAAAAGTTTGGAAAAGTAAAATTTAAACTTTATTCTAGCATTAAAAAAACTTTGAAATCCATGCATATTTTCTCATAATAAGCATTTTTCCATGAATATTCTGAAGGCCCCACATATATATCAACCACTATAAAGAGCTATATAAGTAGATACACTCAAAAAAACTATAGATAATTCAAAATTGGGTTCTTAAGCCAGCGCCGCGGCTCACCAGACTAATCCTCCGCCTGCAGCGCCGGCACCCTGGGTTCTAGTCCCAGTTGGAGCGCCGGTTCTGTCCCGGTTGCTCCTCTTCCAGTCCAGCTCTCTGCTGTGGCCTGGGAGGGCAGAGGAGGATGGCCCAAGTGCTTGGCCCTGCACCCCATGGGAGACCAGGAGGAAGCACCTGCTCCTGGCTTCGGATCAGCACAGCGCCAGCCATAGCGGCCATTTGGGGGGTGAACCAACGGAAGAAAGACCTTTCTCTCTGTCTCTCTCTCTCACTGTCTAACTCTGCCTGTCAAAAAAAAAAAAATGGTTCTTAAAAACTGTTCAAGTAATGTACATAAAGGCAGGAAAAAGAAAATGGGGCTGGTGTTGGTGTAGTGGCTGCTTGTGACCCTGGCATCTCATTTGAGTGCTGGCTTCTGTCCCCACTGCTCCCTGTTCCTGGAAGCTTCAGAAGATGGCCTGGGTACTTGTGTCTCTGCTACCCACATGGGAGACCAAGATGGAGTTCTGGGCTCCTGGTTTCAGACTGGCTGAGCACATGCCATTGCAGCCATTTGGGGAGTGAACTAATGGATGAAAAAATCTCTTTCTCATTCTGTCTCTCCCCATCTCTCTGCTGCATTGCCTTTCTTTTTCTTTCTTTTTTTTTTTCTTTTTTTTTTTTTTTTTGGACAGGCAGAGTTAGTGAGAGAGACAGACAGAGAGAAAGGTCTTCCTTTTTCCATTGGTCCACCCCCAAAATGGCCGCTATGGTTGGTGCGCTGTACCGATCCAAAGCCAGGAGCCAGGTGCTTCCTCCTGGTCTCCCATGCAGGTGCAGGGCCCAAGGACCTGGGCCATCCTCCACTGCACTCCCGGGCCACAGCAGAGAGCTGGACTGGAAGAGGAGCAACTGGGACAGAATCCGGTGCCCCAAGTGGGACTAGAACCCGGGGTGCCAGTGCCACAGGCAGAGGACTAGCCTAGTGAGCCGTGGCACCGGCCTGCATTGCCTTTCAAATAAATAGAATAAATATTTTTAAAAAATGTTATCACCAACTTGCTGGCAGGAACATAAAGTGGTATGACCATTCTGGAAAGAGTTTGGCAGTTGGTTAAAAATAAATAAATAGGTGCTGGCACTGTGGCGTAGTTGGTAAAGCCACTACCTGCAGTGCTGGCATCCCATATGGGCACCAGTTCGAGTCATAGCTGCTCCACTTCTGATCCAGCTCTCTGCTATGGTCTTGGAAAGCAGCGGAGGATGGCCCAAGTCCTTGGGCCCCTGCACCCGAGTGGGAGACTGGGAGGAAGTTCCTGGCTCCTGGCTTTGGATAGGCACAGCTCTGACCATTGCAGCCATTTGAGGAGTGAACCAGCAGATGGAAGACCTCTCTCTCTCTCTCTCTCTACCTCTTCCTCTATAACTCCACCATTCAAGTCAACAAATAAATCTTTAAAATAAATAAATAAATAAATACACCTACCATATGACCCAACAATTGTATTCCTAAGCACTTATCCCAGAGAATTAAAAATTTATGTTCACACAAAACCCTACACACGAATATCTAGATAAGCTCTATTCATAATAGCCAAAAAGTGCAAGCAACTCAGAGAGCCTTCAAGAGATGAATGATTAAACAAACCATTCCATACCACAAAAGACTACTAAGTGATGCAATTACTGATACACAAAACAACCTAGGTGGCTCCCCAGAAATTATGGCTAGTGGGAAAAAAGTTAATACTAAAAAGTTTCCTAATACATGACTCTCTTTATAGAGTACTCTTGAAATGACAAAATTAAAGAAATATAAATAGAAAACAAATTAGTAGTTGCCATGGGTTAAGGTGCAGTAAAAGTTGAAGGGAAATTGATGTGATTATAATATATAGCATGAATGATCCCTAAAGTGATAGAAATATTCTGTATCTTGGCTATGTTAATATCAATATACTGACTGTGATATTATATATAATTTTGTAAAATATCAATATTGGGGTATTATATACAAAACTATCATTATAACTTAATATGAATAATAATTAATAACTTCATATGAATTTATAATTATATCAATTGTTTTTAAATGTGAAAGGGATCAAGTCAAAAAACAATTAAAAAGAGCACTGGAACTAGGAATCAGAAGTCCAAGATTCAAGTCTTCATTCACCCAACTTTGGCAAATCAAACTCCTTGTCACAAATCATTTGTATAACGCAATTGATGAGACCTGCAACTGCTACCTCCCAGTTGATAATAGGCACACATTACATTCATTTAAAAATGTTAGAATCAAGGCTAATCTAAATGTCAAGTATTTGAAAGCTTTTGTTATAGAATTGATGCCTCAAAGTCCATTTCTCCAGATAGAACATGAATCTAATCAAGTTGCTAATACTACTAATTTTATTTTCACTACCCATCATTAAATCCCCCATAAAGCAGCGAAAAACAACACTGGACAAGAGAAGAGAAGAGCCAGATCTCTTTTGCATCCTATAACATACTTACAGGTCCAGAAATATGCCAGATGTTCTCTTTCTTCCTCTCTCCTGCTGCAAAGGGTGCTGTCGAATGCTTTGTTTAGTCAGTGATGTACAGAATGGAGCATCTAAGGCTGAAATCTTGCTTCATACGTTTTCTATTTCAGGACTGGCTTGGAGAAATTGCACAGAGTTCATCCCATGATCCTTCACGTGAGAGGGAAACCATTCGGACTTTTATAGCCTAAGGAGGAAGAGTTAGAAAGGATAAAGCTAATTTTGGCTATGGCTGCTTTGGGGGCAGAGAGAAGGAATCATGCACCCAGTTAAAGGCATTTGAAACTGTTGACATGCCTTTTGCAATCATTAACTTTGTTGTTCTAATACACTCCACACTAGCTTTTTAAATGAGGTAATGTATAATCTCATTTAATGGGAAATTTTGTAGGAGTTGGCTGATCCAGCATCCCATTGTTATTATCTAGGGCTTAGGTAATCTACATGTCTAGTCTCTTCTACTCACAAGGTTGATTTTATTTTTAAGGCTCATTTACCCTGGGGTCAATTGTGGATTATCCATCTTCATTCAAATCTGAAGAAAGAAGAGGGGGAGAGAAAGAAAGAGAGAAGGAGAGAAGGAGAAAAAGAGAGAAAGAGAGAGAGAGAGAGAGAGAGAGAGAGACAGAAATAGCTTATTCTTAAGAGCAAGCCAGAATTTTGAATTCTCCAATGGAACTCTCACCACATCATTGGCCAGAGCTGGGTCACATGACTTCACAAACCAATCACAGACCTGGGGGAATGCAATAATACTTAGTCCAATCAGATTAAATCCTGAAGTTGAGAAGATTCTTCTGAGTCACATGGGTACAGGAAGAAGGGACACCCGAAAGAAACTTGGATTCTATTATAAAGAGAAGGAGTAGAAGCTGTGTAGGCAGTTGGTACTCAGTAATCACCCTATTTAACTCCACTAACAGTACTATGTGACGTTTTCTGAGCACTCTGATACTATATGGTGCAAAATAGGACAGAGTTGAACTTTTCTAGTTTTGAGTCTTTCTTTAAGCTCTCTGTGATACTTTGGGTAAGCTAAATTCTTGGACCCACATTTCTGAAAGGAACTGGAACTGTGTGACCCTGGGCAAATTGCTTTTTATGCATCAGCTTCCTAATCTGTGGATCTCTCCTCTAAGACTGATAACACTTTATGTGTAAGGTTCTGAATTTCTTCACTAGGGCTCCTAACAAAGCACCACAGGCTTGCAGCTTAAACAACAAAGTTATTTTCTCAGGATTCTGGAGACGACAAGTCCAAGATGAAGGCGTTAGTGCAGAGGGTCTATTCTGAAGACATTTCTTCTTGGCTGATGGGTGGCCAAATTCTCTATCTCAATCTGATCTTTATTCTCTGTGAGGTAAACTCCTAATTTCCTCTTCTTACAAAGACACCAGTACTAATGAATTCATTTCACCTTTTTAGAGACTGTGTCTCCAAATAGGTCATATTCTGAAGTACCAGACATTAGTACTTCAACAAATGAATCTCTGGGTGGGACAATTCTAGGTGATGTGAGCAATAAATTATCCAAAAGAATGACCTCTTCAAAAGTAAAGGCGAAGACACATTTTAAAAGCAATGAGGGGCCGGCGCTGTGGTATAGCGGGTTAATGCCCTGGCCTGAAGTGCTGGCAGCCCATATGGGCACCTATTCAAGACTTGGCTGCTCCTCTTCCGATTCAGCTCTTTGCTATGGCCTGGGAAAGAAGTGGAAGTTGGCCCAAGTCCTTGGGCCCCTGCACCTGTGTGGGAGACTTGAAAGATGCTCCTAGCTCCTGGCTTTGGATTGCTGCAGCTCCAGCTGTTGCAGCGAATTGGGGAGTGAACCATCAGATGGAAGACCTTTCTCTCTCTGCCTCTCCTCTCTCTGTGTAACTCTGACTTTCAAATAAATAAATAAACTTTTTTTTTTACAAAAAGTACTTCTAAAAAAAAGCAAGTGATATACAATGGAATAGTTTTTGTATTGTATTACTCCAATTTTTATGGCTATGTAATATAGAATGTCAAATGTAATGGTTTATGGGATAAGCATTTGGTGTGACAATTAAGATGCCACTTGGGATATTTGTATCTCATTTCAATGTGTTGGTTCAAGTCCTGGCTCTGCTTCCCATGCCAGCTTCCTGCTAATGTGTACTCTGGGAGGCAGCAGGTGATAGTTCAATTACTTGGGTTCTTGTCACCCATGTGGGAGATTTGGATTGAATTACTAACTAACTCCTGGCTTTGGCTTGGCCCAGGGCAAGATGTTGTAGACATTTGGGGAGATCTCTCTCTCTCTCTCTCCTTCACTTTGTCTGCCTTTCAAGTAAATAGGTTTTAAATGTAGTGGTTTAAATCAACAGCATTTCTCTTCTTCATAAATCTTCAGTTTTTATAGGGCTCAATGAGGATAGATTACTCAGACTACCCAGGTCATTAGCTGGGACAGTTGAAAGTCTCACTCACAGGCAGATGCCAGCTGTCAGCTGAGACCTCAGCTAAACTCATGCATGGAACCACTCCAGATGGTCTGGGCTTCCACACAACATGATGGCTGGGCTCCAGGGGAGAATACCATGAAAGAGAAAAGTAGAAACCATGGTGTTTTTTTAACCACCTAACCTCAAAAGTCACCCAAAATTGCTACTGTTGCATTTGTTCACATAGGCATTTATAAAGACTGTCAAGGTTCAGAAAAGTGGAAACAGACTCTCCTTTTGGTGAGGAGCACCAAGATCTGGATGAGCATGTAGAGAGAGATTATACTGATCATTTTTGAAAAATATAATCTTCATACATTCCTACTTCCCCACATGAAGATCCTTCTTAGGGAGTTTTCTCTCCAGCACTTTGGGGTTTGTGATTTTGTTTTAACCAGAATTGGGTCCTTATAATATTCTAGTAGATTCCCAAGGAGTTGAGAATAAAATGGCACATTTGGTAGAAAACTTTTGCGAAGAACTACATCAAAGAGAACTCCATAAACCAAGGTTTGATGCACATCACAGTTCTCTTCCAATCAGGAACACATAGAAAACAAGTTGACTCTGATTTCCAGATGATCTTCCTTTTTATAACTCTGACACAATCATGTTTCAGTCCTGAATGGGGAACTCAGATTTGTGTCTGTGAAATGAGAGCTAAGAGATTAAGTAGGACTGAAACACTTTCATCAGCATTAATGTTCTACAAAAACAAGAGGAAAAAAAAGAGTGAATCAAGAAAATGTAAAAGCATTAGGCTGGGTCCATCAAAGAAGCTGAGCTGTTGCTTGCTGGGTATTTGAATGCAGGGCATCATTTTCATGATGGCAATAATAATTTATTGTCAAAATGCTTTCATTGAGTTGCCTTTACTGAAGAGGCCCTGCATGCTTTTTCGCCAGCTTGCTACAATTAAAAGCAGCAGTAAACAGAGACTTTCCATTTAGACTGAAAAGCGACAATTAAGCTTGCCCAGCTATAAATAGGGAGCAGCTTCACATCTAGGGCCTCAACTGTGCACATTAAAGACTCCAGCTACAAATGCCCCCAGTTTATTTCTACAGGACAAACCAATAAACTGTCAAACTCTGACCTTGAAACTGACAATTTCTTCGTGAATCAAAGTAGGTAAATTATGCATAATTCTAGATAATTACTGAGATGTCTACGAGGCCAGGAAACCAGCACACATGCTGGAAATCTGAATGTACAGGCTTTTGGCTTTTTCATGTTACCATTATCAAGCCATGTTTTGCCTTGGGCAGTTGTCAGGGTTAGCACTCTTTTGCTTAGGATGCAGGGAAGAAAATAATGGTTTTAAGAATTAGGGTAGGGAGGATGTAAAATATTTTTTTTAAATCAAGATTTCCATTAGTTCTAGAGATTCACCAAAAATGCCAGTATACAGACAATCAGTGTTAAATATTTTTGAATAAAAAAAGTTAATGAGGGGCCGGTGCTGTGGCGCAGCAGGTTAATGTCCTGGCCTGAAGCATGGGCATCCCATATGGGCGCCGGTTCTAGTCCCAGCTGCTCCTCTTCCAATCCAGCTCTCTGCTATGGCCTGGGAAAGAAGTGGAAGATGGCCAAAGTCCTTGGGCCCCTGTACACACATGGGAGACCTGGAGGAGGCTCATGGCTCCTGGCTTCGGATTGGCTCAGCTTCGGCCGGAGCAGCCATCTGGGGAGTGAACCATCAGATGGAAGACCTTTCTTTCTCTCTGCCTCTCCTCTCTCTGTGTAACTCTGACTTTCAAGTAAATAATAAATAAATCTTAAAAAAAGTTAATGAAAATAATTGGTATCACTTGTAGATAGATATCTGCATTTTCAGTGTTGATCAATCCCTTCATTTTCTGCAGAAGAACAACTGGAGGATAAGGAAGCCATGTGAATTGTCCAACATCACAGAACTTGACGTGGTAGACCTAGAACTCGATGGGTTTCCTGACTGCCACTCTAGTGTCCATTGAATGAGAAAATTCATCCTCTCCTCATTTTTTTAGCCCAAAAGTAATAAAAAGTCTAAAGGGTATTATATTTCTTTGAGGGTAAAAAAATGCTTTGAAAAGTAAAAGGATTTTCCTAAATAGAGATGCTTTGTTCCTTCTGCCTATGTATCCCTCATCTGAGCCAACAGCCCAAATAGAATGAGTTTCTAAAATATGTCTTGAATGATCACATCATCTTCAAGTTTTGAATTCTCTTGGTTTTTGATTGCATGTGTCCTGTGCCTCCCAGTGATTTTCCACCTGCTTGTGTGCACCCTGGAGTGATCTGCTCAGTATTTTCTGCTACCTCTTCTCACCTTCTCCACTCAGTTCTGAACCCAGGAGACTAGCATTTATGTACTCATCAATGTTACCCGTATTCTTTGACTACTGTGAGTTTGGCTACTGGGGAGACCAATTGAAGACTGGATGGAAGGATAAAGAAGCCAACATCTTTATTTCCCTTTCCATTGCCTGCAACATGAGCAGTGCTTCCAGCTAACTCCAGTCTAGAGTAGTCCAACCCCAGAAACATAAGTGACAGTGAATGACTGTTATATTAAACCATTCAGTTTTCAGGAGTGTTTCTTTTTTTTAATGTGGCAATTGCTGTCTGGCACAAAATAAATTATGTAAAAGGAAGAATTTAAGACAATGTAAGCATCCTAAAATGAATGTAAACATCTCTGAAGACAAGAAATAGACATAAACTTGGAAAAATAAATGGGACTGAGTTTACAGGCTGCCTTAACTCCAGACCTAGAAGGAAACAGACAGCTGGGCTCCTGTAGAATAGCAAAGCTAAAAGTACCTAATGAGAAATAGGAGACACTTTCTTCAAACTCATTGTTTGAAATCCAAAACAAGTTTGAGATTCTCTCACCCATGAAAAGAACTGAAATAAGCTCTTAAAACCACAGTCTGGATGGCTATTTTGTACAGCTGGATAGCAGGGAAACTGTAAGAAATACCGAATTTCATCCTGGAAGTCTGCTTAACTGTTGACTTGGTAGCTCAGTTAGTGATAATCACAGTGTCAGTGAGTTTTGGGAGCCTTGTACTACCAATATAAGATGCTTTTTTTGATTAAATGTTCTCGGGGGGTAACAAGAGATTAGATATAAACCTATAAGACTATGAGACATAAGCATGGAGGTGGGAGAAGGAGAGAGAGAAAGAGAGAGGAGAAGGGAGGAATAGTAAACTTCCAAAACACAAAAGAAATAATGGTGAGAAAGACAGCCACAAAACGGACAACTGGAAATGAGTTCACTCCAGAAGAAATGGAAAAAATAAGATTATTACCCATAGATTTTCATTAAAATAATTGCTAAAAAATGTACTTTGACAAAAAAAAAAAAACATCCTGGGAGATATAGAAGAATATAGTGGAGTAAAAAAAAAAAACAAAACCCAATATTATCAAATTTGGTAGTATGCTAATGAGTTTTATTTACGAGTCACCCATTAAAAACAATGATAGGGACATATGTTTGGCACTACTTGGGATGCATGCATCCCATATCTAAGAGCTGATTTGAGTCCTGGTTGCTCTGCTTTAGACACATATTCCTGCTAATGCACACACTGGGAGGCAGCACATGGTGACTCAAATACTTGGGTCACTGCCACCCTTGTGGGAGATGTGGATTGAGTTCCAGGCTCCTGGCTTCTGCCTGGCTTTTCCCTGGCTGTTGTGGGCATTTTGGTGACTGAACCAGTAGATTGGAAATTTTATGTCTCTTTCACATTTTATGTCTCTTTGCCCCCAAAGAGAATGAAAATAAATAAAAACAGCATTTTTCACATATCTAGACAGAATTCAAATAACACCAAGAAAGATATAGTTTAGAAAGGTGTCCAGTGAATAGCTAAAACATATTGTTGTTGCATTATTTAGACAAGGTCACAGACCAAATTACTTAAATTCTGTTAAGAATTTTTAGACAGAAGTAAATATTGAATCAATCAAACAGAAAGAAAGAAGAGAGAAGGTAAACATAAAACAAAAAGTTGAGCTTCATCCATAATCAAAATAAATGTAAATAAATTCAGCTCATCTATAAAAACAAGATTTTCAGACCACATTTTTTAAAAAAATTAAACTATGTGTGGTTTTCATTAGACACACCTCAAACATAATGATTGTGAAAGTTGAAAATAGAAGAATAGGAAAAAAATCAAGTAAGGCAATCACTAACAAAAGGAAAGCTGATATGGCAATATTAATTTGGGGTGACATTGGATTTAGGCCAAAATGCATAAAGATAGACATAACATAGTGACAAAAGGAACAATCCTGTATTTGAAAGGATAATATTATGGCTTGAAATACTCAGATGGGTAGGGGGTAAGACAATTTAAAAATATGCCATCCTACTTGAGGCTTTTTAAAAATTTATTAATTTGTTTATTTGAAAGGCAAACCGTCAGAGAGAGGAGGACAGATAGACATGTCTTCTATTTACTTTTTCACTCCCCAAGTAACTGCAGCAGCCAAGGCAGAGCCATACCGAAGTCAGGAGCCAGGAATTCCATCTAGGCCTCCCACATACTTAGCAGGGGCCCAAGCTTTAATCTGCTGCATTCCCAGGCTTATTAGCAGGGAGTTGGATTGGAAGCAGAGAAGCTGGGGCTCAAACCACAACTCCAATATACTGTGCCAGCAAAAGCTATAGCCCAACTGGCTCTTCTATTTGAGATTTTAAAACACTAACATAAAAAACCAATGGAGGGGTGGGCCCATATTCCATATAGGAGTGCCAGAGTACAAGTCCTGGATTCTGCTTTTAATTCTAGTTTCCTGCTAATGCATACCCTGGGATGCAGGACATGATGGCTCAAGAAATTGGGTTCTTGTAAATCATGTGGGAAACGTGGATTAAGTTTCCTGGCGTCCAGCTTCTGTCTTACCCAGCCCTGGCAATTGCAGTTGTTTGGGGAGTTAATCAGTGGTTTGAAGTACACACACACACACACACACTCTCTATCTCTTTGTCTTTCAAAAATGATTAAATAGATAAATATTTTTCAAAAAGCCAGTGAAGCCAGTAATCAAATAACGCAAATATTAAAATATTAATTTGTATTATAAAGATCAAAAATAATAAGCAGATTTTGTAGATACAGGAACTGGGGTCCAGGGAAGTTGAGTGATTTCACCTGTGGTTCATATAATTCATATTCCTAAGACTCACACCTTCTAACCCTAAATCCCATGGCCTCCTCATTTTATAATATTAGCACACATGCAGTAAGCTGCCTATTTTCAGAAACAACTTTTTCCAGGGTCTTAAAATAATCCTGAAGACGGCAGCATATTTGTCACTGTTCCACTGAGATTCCTTTGGATCCC
This sequence comes from Oryctolagus cuniculus, assembly GCF_964237555.1. Taxonomy (NCBI): domain Eukaryota; kingdom Metazoa; phylum Chordata; class Mammalia; order Lagomorpha; family Leporidae; genus Oryctolagus; species Oryctolagus cuniculus. The sequence goes on from NC_091442.1 coordinate 35,026,102, forward strand.
ATGGACACTTTCCGTGTGCCTTTCTTTGCCTTCTGAGTGTTTGATTTCTAAATATCTTCTCCATAGCTCTCTATGGAGAATCATCCAAAGGGGTGGCTAGTGAGAGACAGAAGTTCCAGGCATTTAATGTCCTCAGGAGAGGCTCTCATTCATGGACTGACTGGTGTGGGAAGATGAAAGCCCAGTCTTTGCTTTGGAGTTGGCAGAAACCTTAAGGTGTAGTTTACACTCCCACCCTCCCCTTTGGGATTACACTTAGGCTGGACTTCCCCTTAAATTCTCCCCTTTTCTTTCATGCCTTCCATGCCCAATTATTCCTGAGAAATCTTTCTTAATAAATTAATTTGCATGTGAATTATCTCCTGTAGATTTATACTAGAAATATGAAGTAGCAGGCAAGTGAACCAGGGAAGGAATATTTGAGTGGGTAAGGATTCCTACTGGCTCTTTGGGAATATCCAGTTTGATCTGGACACAGGGAATCTGGCCTTCTGATTGTAACATCTGACAACTGCAGCCTTTAGGTCAATAATATTGACTGGCCAACTTTCTGTTCCAACAGACTCTCCTGAGTCCAATTTTGGATTAATAATGGCCAGTTGTGGAAGATTTTTGGCTTTCAAATCCTTTCTCTGCCCCCAACCTCTCAATGTAGTAGCTCACTTCCCTTGAGATGCAAAAAGGCAACACAGGGCTTCTGGGCCTTAACATTCAGGAACATGGGTACCATGCAAACAACACCATGTACTTTCCAGTTCATCTGGCCAATATTGCAACTTCCATTCCATATCCTATAGCTTTGCAGTTCTTTGTTTTCTAAGTCTGACTTGGGCCTGATCTAGAAATCCAGGTGCACTTTATATCAGAAAAAAAAGATTCCATTATCCACTGTGGCTTAAAACAATATTTATATTGTAAAATATTTACTATTTTTTGAGTGCATACTAAATGACATGTTGTCGATGAAGAGACCGAGAAATGAAGCTTAACTTGCCCAGAGTCACGCGACTAGTAAGTGAGTGGGTCTTACCACAAAAAGGTCAAGAAATTGGGGTTCAAACAGAAACACAGATCCTCCAAGTATTCTACCATCATAGCATTTCCTGCTCTTGGATTTGCTGATCTGGGCTCTGGCACGGGTTTTGTCTTTAATTCTCTTAACATGTGTTCTAGTTGTAGTTCTATAGTTAAGTTCTTGACAGCCATTTTCTGCCCACTCATTTTTCCTGGGAGCTGACTCTTGCTCCTCAAATATGTCGTAGCCTCTACTTGCCATCTTCCACATAGCCAAGAGGATGCACTACACATCTCTGGGAAGCCCTGATCACTTCCTGGCAGGCTGAGCCATAGCACTGGGGGCCTAAATCTCTGTGCTGAATTAGGTTCAGTTTCCCAGAAACAGAGTCAAGGACAGGGAAAATCAGATGCACATGGTTTATTGAAGTGGGGATTTTCAGGAAAAGCATCCAAAGGAGGCAAGCCAATGGCATAGGGAGAGGAAGAAGCCAAACAAACACATGTGCTAAGGTAAAAGCTAAACTTGGCCTAACCCATGAGAGGTTCTAGAACATAAATCAGAACGTTGACTTTTCAATCCCTACTTTTAGCCAAAGGGGCTGGCCTCTTGCACACTTGTATCAATAAGTCATTGCTATTGGCATCTCTTTATGTGAAGGTATAGGGAATACAACCTTATGAGCATCAGTTGAGGGCAATTCTAGGGAAAAGGGTCTCTGTGAGTCCTTAGCAGCCACCACTAACAGGAACTGTGGCCTGGGCCCCTGCCCATCCAACAGCATCTACTACAATTGCCTAAACCTTGGGCACAGAACATGGAACTTCAGCAATCAGATTCTGTTTCTCACTCTGCCTCCCTGCTCCTGACCTCCTCCTGCACCCCCCCTCCCCATTTTCCCATATGGCTGCTCACCCATGCCAGCTGCCTATCCACATGTTGCTAGATTTTAGTACCTGCACAAAGTCAACTGTATTGGCGCCTGACATTTTATTAGTGTTCTGAATCTTTGTTGACAGTTACCAAGACTCCCCAGGTGGCAGCAAAAAAGTCAACAAGGAAATAAAACTCCACCAGCTGGTGTATAGACTGGGGATAAACTCACCCAACAAGTAATGCTGGGTTTGTGCCCAGAGATTTCAAGACATTGCTGGCCCTGGAGCTGTTTTGATCTCTTTTCCAGCCTGTCTGTGTATGTGTGTTCCTCTGCACCTTCTAGCTCCTTTGAACATGAGAGCTTCTCAAAGCTGAGGCAGTAATGAGCTTTGAAGCTGTTCTATTGCCTTTGTCAGCCCCCGGGTTGGTCGTTTGATACAATTGCTTTCTGCAACCTCCAGCCATCTCTTGGCAAAATCTGTGTCATCATGTCCCATTGATTCCTTATGCTAAAACCAGCTTCTTCTGATGTTAAATTCTATGTGCTGCCTATTGTAGGAGATTAACACTTTAAAGTAGCCCTGAAAAACTGGCCAGTCCATCTGTACTGGTTTGAATATAGCTTGTTCCTTCCATAACTCATGATGAAATTTAATACTCATCATGAAATATTGAGAGTGGGACCAGGTGGGACTTTTAAGAGGTGATTAGGACTCTGATATTATGAATGGATTAATCCATTCTTACCATTAATGATTAAGGTGTTAATGAGTTATCTGGAGTGTGGGTCCGCTGCATTCATAAAAGCCAGTTTGGTATACCCCTGTTGCTCCTTCAGGTGTTATTTTGCCTCCTTCAGGATTCTGCCTTCAGGGAAGCCATTACCAGATGTGGTCCCTCAATCTATTATCTGCAGTATTGTATTGTTAGCAGCAGAAAATAGAAGAAGCCACCATCTTTCCTGGAACCAAATAAATTAGAGCAAATCCAAAGGAAGCTGTATAGAGGGACCAAGAGAATTATGATATCCATTGCCATTCCTGCTCCATCCTTGCTGGTTTGACATCTAAGACCTCATGCATGAAGCCTATGTGTTGAAGATCCCGTGAGTGTAGCATTGAGCTAGGGTCTTGGAGCTTGTGTTTGAATCCTGATTCCAAGAAGCCAGAGAGCTGGATAACTTGAGGCAAGTGACTTGAAATCTTTATGCATCAAATTTCTCCTTATAAAATAATCACATCTTGCGCATAATTGCTGTGAGGGTGACATTTCAAAATACACATTAAATACTCAGTTCCAACTCACTCTAGATTTGGTGGGGCCTGACATTTATACAAATCTATCTCCTTCAAGTAGAAAATCTCTTAACAATTTGCATTTGCAAATGCTGTGACCCTGTGAATATGCTAAGGCCCCTTCCAAGGCAGTGAAAAAGGCTGGTGCATGGGAGGAGCCTTAAGCCTGAGCTTCATTAACTTCATGAACAATTTGCCTTTACTTAACACAATGACTAGTACACAGCCAGTGTTCACTACATGTTACTATTGCCAATTTGGCATTGGAAGGAAAAGACCTCTGCTTCCTACATATGCGTTTCTTATTAAACCCATTGCCCCTTGGGTTTGAGCCAAAGACCCATCCAGGTGATCTGGTATTCTAAGGAAATTTAAAATTATGTCTGTAGGCTATATAGCATAGCCCCTTAGAAAAAGAATGTGATGGAGCTGGAATTTTGGTGTGGTAGTTTCAGCCACTGTATGCAATACCAGTATTCTATACCAGAGTACTGGTTCAAGTCCTGGCTGTACTGCTCTGCTTCTGATCCAGCTCTGTGCTAATGCACAGGAAAGCAGCACAAGATGGTCCAAATACTTGGAACCCTGCCACTCATGTGGGAGACCCAGATGGAATTCCTGTGTCTTGGCTTCATTCTGTCTAGCCTATGCTATCGTAGCCATTTGGGGAGTAAACCAGAAGATGGAAAATTTTCTCTCTCTCTCTCTCTCTCCTCCACCCATCACTTTTACTTTAAAATAAGTAAATAAATCTTTGTTTAAAGGAATGTGGCTGACTGTATTACCTAGGGTGAATAATGTTAACTGCTATAACAGAAAATTTATCAAATTTCAGTAATGCAGCAATACAAATCTTTATTTCTAATTCATACGAAGTCCAATGTGGATTCTACTGGTAGTCCCAGGTTGCTTCATTTCACAAATTCTAATCCTTCATTAGAATTCTGCCCCCCCAAAGGGGGGAGCAGGACCGTGGCTCACTAGGTTAATCCTCTGCCTGTGGTGCTGGCATCCCATATGGGCGTCGGGTTCTAGTCCTGGTTGCTCCTCCTCCAGTCCAGCTCTCTGCTGTGGCCCAGGAAGGCAATGGAGGATGGCCCAAGTGCTTGGGCTCCTGCACCCACATGGGAGACCAGGAGGAAGCACCTGGCTCCTGGCTTCAGATCGGCACAGCGCGCCAGCCATAGCAGCCATTTGGGGGGTGAACCAGCAGAAGGAAGACCTTTCTCTCTGTCTCTCTCTCACTGTCTAACTCTGCCTATCTAATTAAAAAAAAAAAAAGAATTCTGCCCACTCAAATGGTCCAAGGGAAAAACAAAAAATGGAAGATAACCCTTGGGAGATATTCATGGCCAACTTTCCACTGACTAGAACTCTTGACACATAGATGGACTAACTATAGAAGAGTCTTGGAAAGGTAGTCTAACTGTATAGCCAGGATGAAAGGGAAATGGATTTGGTGAGCCAAGTTAGTCTCTGCCAAGCCAACTTTTCACTAGGTTTGGCCAAGAGGACACAAAACTGGGCAAAAATTTGCTAAAGCCCAATAAGGACAGAGCACTGTCCACAGACTGAGAAGTGGAAAAGAGCTAGAAGAACCATGGCGAGAAGGAATCATGGGAAACAGGTCTATTACTGCAAAAATCAGTGATGTCTCTTGTTTAACTTTGATTGATGCTACTGAAAGATGTATTCTATGATAAGACAAGGGGAAGCTTCTTGAGTTCCAGCATGTGCAAGAACAGCATCTGCTAGGATACTGGAAGATAACCCTGGATCAAACCATGCAGACCCCTTGAAGACTGGAGCAAAGGGTGGGGAGAAATTGCCACTCTTAAGAGCTAGAAAGCACTTAATGTTCAAAGGAAAGCTCAGAGTTTTGGAGTTTTAGTTTCTAGACCAGAGTATCAGAGAAGAAGCAGAAGTCATTATATTGTTAGGTTGAGGGAAAAGTGGCAAAACTTACAGTGAGAGAGAGTCAAATCTCCCTTGGCCATAGCATCCCAGAAGAGAAGAGAAATCTGAAAGTATTCCACAACCACAGCTTTAACCAGGATTAATGGGCCCTGTCATGTTAGGACACACAGCAATTTCCCCCAGAAAGAATTGCCAAGCTCTGGAACAACCTCATGAGCCAACGGTGAGAATATCTTTACAACAAAGATAAGAAGTAAACAATGTTAAGACTTTTGATTTTTATGGAAACTGAGAGACCGTGGGACACTCAGGACTTAGGGTTACTCTCACTTGCCTACTTCAGAACAGAAAATAGCATGTTTAGCCTAGTGGTCAAGATGCCACTTGAGATACCTATACCATATATTGGAATGTCTGGTTTCAAATCCCAGTTCTACTCTCAATTACAGCTTACTGCTCATTTGCACCCCAAGAGAAAGCAGGTCCTGCCTTCTACATGGAAGACCTGGATTGCATTCCTAGCTCCTGGCTTCAGTCTGCCCCAGAACCCGTTATTGTGACAATTTGGGCATGAACCAATAGATGGAAAATCTCTCTATATATCAAATAAATAAATAATTTTTGAGGAAAAAAACACTGAATTGTGTTGTATGTGTGTCTGTTGGTGAGTGTATATATGTGTGGGCATACATGTTTAAATCCATTCATGTTTATGCAAATGTTTAAGACACATTGATGACAGCTTGAGTGATATAGGAAGCAAGGACCCTGTACCTTCACCTCACAGAATTAAATCATTTTGTTCTGAAAACTAGTGGGCCCCAAAGTTAAGTTTGTCAAGTCTTCCTGCTTCTGAGCTTCCACATCTCTCCTGAGCAGCTGTTGGGCCTCATCAGTCAGCTCAGCTTTACTCATTTCTTGAGGATCAATCTTTCCTACGTAGGAAGAAGAACTGAGCTTTCATGGTATCATTTTTTCCTCAATGCTCTGATTCTGAACTGTATGTAACCCCATTTAAATAGCTTGATCAACTCTCTCCATATACATCCCACTACTGGTTCACTCAGCATCAACAGAGTATTTGCTGCTGCTAGTCACCTGAACCCATGGACCTCTGTTTCAGCTTTTCTCACTGCATCTTTTGCTTTACCCTTGCACTTCCTCTGCCTGAAACATTCTTCCCACAGGTCTTTGTGCAGCTCATTGCTGCATACTGTTTAGATGCAGCTTAAATCTTAACCCTCATAGAGTCCTCTTGTTACTAACTGATCTGAAATACTACCTCTGTCATAGTCTTCCAACTTACTCTGATTTATTTACATTTATAGCATTTATCACTACTTATTATTGTACCATTTGTTTGCACTATTTATTATCTATCGCCCATACATGAATCCAAAATTCACAAGAGATTCACTTTGTATTATTTTCCATAGTAACTCCAGTACTTATGGAAACTTAATAAATATTTGTTGATTGAATGATACTACAGTTTATCTTCCCATTGATTTTTTTTTCCAGCAAATACATGTTGGTCTTTACATTTTTAAGCCTTAGCTCAAATCTTTGTGTGTGTGTGTGTGTGTGTGTGTGTGTTTTAGCTCAAATTTAATAACTTCTGGCCAGTGCCAAGGCTCACTTGGCTAATCCTCCACCTGCGGCCACCAGTACCCCGGGTTCTAGTCCCAGTTTCTCCTCTTCCAGTCCAGCTCTCTGCTGTGGCCTGAGAAGGCAGTGGAGTATGGCTCAAGTGCTTGGGTGCCTACACCCACATGGGAGACCAGGAGGAAGCACCTGGCTCCTGGCTTCGGATCTGCACAGCGCACCGGCCATAGCGGCCATTTTAGGAGTGAACCAACGGAAAAAAGACCTTTCTCTCTGTCTCTCTCTCTCTCTCTCACTGTCTAACTCTGTCTGTCAAAAAAAAATTTTAATAACTTCATCCCGGCTCCATCACGAGAAACAAAATTTTGCACATTAATAGAGAAGTACATGCATGAACTTGAACAAATATTTGTGATTTTCTATTTTGGGGAAATTGAACTTATTGGTCCAGATTTCCAGAAACATTTGTTATTGTATCTACCTCTTCTTGATTTTTCCATACTTTTCCTCGAAAGTATGGCTATGACTAGGGGGAAAGCAGGAGCAGAATTCAGTGAGATTCCGTTCATTATAAGCTATCAAGTTCATGAGACTCCCCATTGTTCTCTCTCTAGGTTTTATAGGCAAAATGAATAATGTATAGATATCCACCCACTCTCCCACTGAGGTTCTTCTAGAAAGACATAATGCTAAGCTGTTAGTTCCATACATCAAAACTATTGCTGGATTGTTCATTTCGATAAGCCAGCTACCTAACAGCCCCTGGCATGTAATTGCTGCTCAATAAATGCACAGTGAATGCCTGTTAAATGGACCCAGTGACCAGATATCATAAATGTTTGCTACTTAACTTGACAGTATTAAGCCTTAAGAAGAAAGTAGTTGGCCATAGTATCCCAGAGTTATTGCTGCCAGAATTACTAGGAATAGATTTCTGGAGGACCGAATGTGAGCACACGAAGGAGTAGAAGGTTAGAGAGCATTTTTGCTAATTTTATAATTTTATCTAGTGTTCTTTGCTCAGCAATACTTAGTATCTGATGACAAGCCCATTCTGTAATGTAGATTTAATTCTTCCAATATTTGAAAGTACTTAAGGACCAATAACAGGTGTTAAGCTGGACTAGGTGTCAGAAATTAAAATTGACACAAATTTTGTGTTTTGACAATCCCTTCACACTTCTATCCATGCACTCTCCTTTCTTAAACAGCCTTGCAAAAATGTGAGAACCAGGATTTCATAATCCACTTCTCCCAGAAGGCCACGTAAGTGCAGTACCAGCTCTCTTTCTCTTGCCTTCTGATTATTCATATCCTCTGTGATCCTCAAAGGGATGGAGCTGCAGAGCGTTAAGCTTTAGTGCTCTCACATGCCTATGTGTTTTCCCTTTTCCCTTGCTTATGAGATCACGCTGAAGTCTGCAATTAACGTGGGAGCTCACCTGGAAGATAGCATCATCTTTCTTCCTGAAGTTGCTCAAATTGCTGGTAATAACATCAGGTTGTATCACAGTCTCTTCAGGGTGCCTCATTGCTTTCAATTAGTAAGTGGTAAAGCAAATGTCTTTCCTCACTCTACCTGTATTCCATAGCTAATGCCTCAGATGCACAGGGTGAGGCATTGCTATATGTTTATAAGCATTCAAAAGGATCACAGCTATTCAAAATAAGTCACTGTGCCCAGACAGACTATTGCATTTGCATATCATCTCTAAGCCTCTTTTCAGCACACATTTAAGAAGCCACTTTTCTTGCTATGCCTCCGTAATCTCACCTCCTGCAAACTCATTTCCATCGAGACTAGGACAGAATCATCACAGCATGAGCAGGGATAATCTCTAAACTGTGATTTCAGATAGAAAAGTGTGACATGGTTTATCAGAGACCTGGAAGGTACACATTGTTTGGCAAGTTGTCCCGAAGCCATCTTCAGGAGGTCTGAAGCTTTTAGGAAGGCTACACATGTGGGCTTTGCAAGGGTAGTGGAAGTAACACTTTGTGGCTCTAAAGGTTAGGCCTAAAAATATTTGTCCTGCAGCCTCCTCCTCATTCTCCAGGAACACTAAATCTTGGTATGCTCTGCCATGTAAGAAACCCAACTATCCTGGGCTGTCCTGCTGGAGGTCCCATGTGGTGAGAGGGCGGGGCAGGGTACAGCAAGCCGTAGCTATTTCAGCCCTGGCTGTTTGAATCTTTCCAATCCAGTCATTATATTATACACGTGAATGATGCTGCCATCAAGACAACACTACCAAGTTGCTATCCAATTGTAACTACATAGAACCCAAGCTGGAAACACCTGGAGAAGCCCAGCTGACCCAAGAACTGTGAGAGATACTAATATATTCTTATAATGTTAAGTCTCTATGTTGTGAAGATGTTTGTTCCAATGCAATACATAATCAGAACATGAAGTAAACTACATGCAGTGTGAGGAAGAACTAAACCCAGGAAAATCTTGTGCCCACTTCCAGATACATGCCAAGAATAGCACTGTTGTGGGTGCACAGAGACAAGGCAGTGCCTCCCAGAACAGTAGAATTGGTGGATGTATGCATATTGTGGTTTGAGGGGAACACGATGTTACCTCCTTCAGCGGACTGCTGAAGCTCTCATTTCTTTCATAGCAATTGCTTTTATAGGATTCAACACCTTGGAAACCTGCCAAATGTTAGAAATCACATCTAGTGGGTTCCAAATTCAAAACACTACAGATTTTGAGAAAGCACTACCAAAAGGTACAGTGGAGAACAAGCCTAGTAGGTACCCCTTATTCCCTTTCTTCCAAGTCTCAAAGATGGAACATATCACCCGAAGTGCAGATCCGCATGACCTCTGGCCATTGTGATTAGTGTAGGACTGGGCATGTGGTCCAGGCCAGGTCATTCAAAGTGAATGCATCCCAGGTAAAACTATGAAAAAGATGCTCACTCTTTTTCACTAGATTGGAATTTAGAAGGACATTGCTCTGAATGCTGCTGGCAGACATCCTGTGATGAAGAGGAAGAGAGGCAGAGAATCACAGAACTGGAGTAGAAAGGCAAGAAGCAGAATGAAGAGGAAACAGAAAATAAAATTGACCATAATGATTTTGAACTCAATATTCAATTATTGTTGATGCTTATCATCCTTAGAGGTTTTTTAAAGTGCGATCACAAATTTATTGTTGGCTGATTTAAGCAAGTAGAATTTTTTAAAAATCAATGAGTGCATATATATTTAGAATCTCTTGATATCCATGCTTGAAGAATGATATCTACTGCTAAAAATATATTTGGAAACAGCTGACTTTAGTTTGATTGATCTTGATCTTTTTTATTTTGTAAAAGGAAGTAGTAAAATCAGAATTAGAACTCTGGTCATCTGACATAACCCCATGTGCTGATGATAATGATGATATTAATGTTCACAGAGAACCAGTCCTGGCCAAGACACTATTCTAAGTGTTGTGAATAAATCAGCTCATTTAATCATGGTCATGATATTATAAGGTACCCAACTGAAGTACAGAAAGGATGATTGTCAGCCCTCAGACAACATAGGTAGTAAGTAGTGAAACTAGGATTGAACCCAGTTGCTCACTTAACCACAATGTACATTGCCTCTGACAAGTACAGTGCTTTTCCATCAATCCCTGGATTTCAGACTCTTCTCACAGTGGCTCCATTCTTAAGCATACAGCCCAGAATGTCCTATTAAATGTAAGTGAGAGGATTTCCAACACTCTGGGCTGGCCTCTATCATCTATTCTTATTCCATCCACAAAATAACTGACTTACTCATGTCTGCTTGGTTCTGACATCTTTAATAGGGATGAGATAATGCAGAGATCAAAGGGAAAGGAAGATTGTGTCAGCCTGCTTCTGCTTCCAAAAATTTTCATGCCTAAAATTGGGACACAGTGCTTTAGTCTTCAAAAGAGAAAAAATAAAATTGTAGTTGACTCCAACTCAGTTCCACTTGGGTCAAGATTCAGTCTCGGTAAGTACAAGTTCTTCCTGCCCATCCCACAGTCTGCCAAATGACCCAAGCAACATAGGGTTTGGGAGTAGGGGCTATGTCCCCCTGTTATCTGGTCACCATGTAGGCACATTATGCAGAGGTATATAGTTCCTGGAAGGAAGGTAGCTCTGACAGTTGGGTCAGAGGTCTTGGGTACTAAGCACCTTGCTGAGGCTCTTTTACCAGAGCCTGGTCTCAAGCTTCCCTTTGTGGGTCTTAACACCCATTCTATTCAAAGAGATTCTAGGGTTCAAGATCAGAAACTACCACTCCTCTCTTTGTCTCCACTAATCTCCATGTCTCTGCCTTTGCTGTTTCCAACTATGATTTCCTTCTGGTGAAAAACATAAACACCCTTATTATCCTTCTCCATTCTTTGTAGAGTTTTCATATTGCATGAGTTTCTGCCTAAATTAAAGTGTGCCATTAAAAGAATGTTGAGGCTTTTAGACATTCAAGCATCATTTTTTTTAATATCCCCTTAAAAACACTTTGAAAAATTTCTTAGAAGTCCAGTTGATTTAAGGGTTAGCATGCTTTTTAATTAACCATTCAATTTCAAATAAATGTGGAGGAAATTATAATCCTCTTCAACAGTTCAACAACCATTTAAGGAGAATGAAACCCTGATTGAAACCATTAGGAACTTAGAAACCAGACTCTGATGTGGTCAAAGGAAACAATCCAGGAATTTGCAAATTCTGTCTCATTTTGCTTTTAAGAAAAACTTTTAAACCATAAAATTGGGAAATATATTTTCTTTTTTTTTATTTGACAGATAGAGTTAGACAGTGTGAGAGAGAGAGACAGAGAGAAAGGTCTTCCTTCCATTGGTTCACTCCCCAAATGGCTGCTACAGCCAGCGCTGCGCCGATCCAAAGCCAGGAGCCAGGTTCTTCTTCCTGGTCTTCCATGCAGGTGCAGGACTCAAACACTTGGGCCATCCTCCACTGCATTCGCGGGCCACAGCAGAGAGCTGGACTGGAAGAGGAGCAACCGGGACTAGAACCAGCACCCATATGGGATGCCAGCGCTGCAGGAGGAGGATTAACCAAGTAAGCCACGGTGCTGGCTCCAGGAAATATATTTTCCAAAATTATGAAACCACTAAATCAGATTAATACAGTTAATTTAATTTGACATTGAGAAATATTAGTAACCAATTTTTTTTAGAGATTTATTTATTTGAAAGGCAGAGAGAGAAAGAGAGAGAGAGAGAGAGAGAGAGAGAGAGAGAGAATCTTCCATCCACTGGTTCATTCCCCAAATGACTACAACAGCTGGGGCTGGGTCAGGCTGAAACCAGGACCAGGAGCTTCTTCCAGGTCTCCCACATGAATACAGAGGCCCAAAGACTTGGGCCATCTTTCACTGCTTTCCCAGGCCATTAACAGGGAGTTGGATAAGAAGTGGATCAGCAGGGACTCAAACCAGCACTCATATGGGATGCTGACACCACAGGCAGAAGTTTAACCTGCTGTGCTACAGCGCTGGAAACAGTAACCAAAATTTCAACTTTTAAAATAAAATTTTAAAAAAGATAGCTTTCACCTAGACTGAAGGCTTGAGGCTTGGAAACCAAACATTTCAATATCGTGTCTTTTACTAACATATGTCGGCCAACCCACACAATCAAATTCCTGAACACATCAACCATCTGCAAACTCCTTTCTCTATCAGCCCCATTTTGCTGATCCTGTTAGGGATCTATAGTCATAAGTAGGGATGACCCAAATGTGCCGCCAAGAAGGGTCTGAAAACAGGCTAATGGCTTGAAAGCTGCCCTGGTAAGCGGACAGTCAAATTACAAATAAGAATGAACAAATAGAAAGGAGATCCCCTATGTGTCAGGCATTGTGTCAAGGCTACTTCATAAACCTTCATGTTTGCTATTACCAACCCTGTGAAAAAAGGACCAGCAAATGAGAATTATGTAGCATATAGAAGATTAGTGACTTGGTGAAGATCATATCATTAGTGGTGTAATTAGAACTTAAGTATTTGTTCATTCACTAATCATCTACCAGGATCCTGGGACCTTGCTGGCTACTGGTACATCTCAAAGTTTAGTGCTCACCAGAATCACCTGGATGACTTGTGAAATAGATTCCTGGGCCCCACTTTCAGAGATTTGGTTTCAGTACGTCTGAGATGAGCCCCAAGAATTAGCATTTTTAGCAAGTTCTCAGCTGATGTTGATGCTGTGGGGAAAGAAGCCCATTTTGAGTGAAATAGCCACTTACATGAGTGAACAACAAATGTCACTACTGCCTTCTCAGAGCTCAAGGCTGTATAGGAGAAAAACCCATCAAAAGATACTAATTACTACACACCCTGTGGAGGGGCTGACAGTAGAGTCTAAGGCAGAACCCAGGAGGGGCATCCACCTGAAGTTTGGGAATCAGGTTTCCTTGGGGGAAAGATTCAGATCAGGCTGAGAACTTTATAGCCTAGTGGTTAAGACACTGGCTAGAATGCCCATATTCCAAATCATATGCCTGGGTTTGGTCCCTAGCTCCAGTTCATGATGCTGGTTTCCTACTAATGTTATCTCTGAGTGGGCAACAATGATCCCTCAAGTATTTGGGTTCCTGCCCACCTAGATGTGAAACATGGATTGAGTTCCTGGCTTATGATTATTTTTGCTCAATAAATGCATTTTTAGAAGCTGGTGTTGTGACACAGTGCGTTAAGCCACCACCTGTGATACCAGCATCCCACGTGGGTGCTGATTCAAGTCCTGGCTATTCCACTTCCAATCCAGCTCCCCACTAACATACCTGGGAAAGCAGTAGAAGATAGCTCAAGTTCCTGGGCCCCTTCACCCATGTGGAAGGCCCAGATGAGTCTCTTGAATCCTGGTTTCAGCCTGGCCCAGCCCCAGTCCTGGATGGTATGGCCATCTGGGGAATGGGCCAGTGTATGAAAGATGCCTCTCGCTCTCTGTCTCAGTAATTCTGACTTTCAAATAAAGTGAATAATTTTTTTAAAAAATGTATTTTTAATAATGACTACCCTGTTCTGTGTATTCTCAAAAACATCTTAAACTATTTGGGCCTTATAATTGGGGAAGATTCTGCTTCATCCCTAATTGGGGAGACACAGGGAGTATGAAGGACAGAAGGTCAATACGACCACATCTTGGGGGCAGCTGGAAAATCCAGATTTGGGACATCCCTTTTTGCTTCTCTATAAATAACCTTTAACTTCTTTTCCTCAAGATTGATTGCTAAATTTTGGAGGAGGACCTTGGAGATTGCCCATAAATTTTCTATGTTTAAAGGAAGATTTTTATCATTGAATATTCTGGAGTGAACATGAGTCAGAGAGAATGACTCAGGCCATCTTCTCAGAGGTGGCTGGTCATAAATCAGCATTTGCAGAATATTAATCTCCCCTCTCTCCTTTGAAAAGTTAGCAATTATTACTAGATGATATGAAAGAGAGTCTTCAAAAGAGAAACGGTAAGACAATGTCACCTTGAGTTCTTCCCAACTCACTGATATCAGAGAAGAGAAAAGCTGTTCTCTTAAAGGAACTTTGCAGGAGACAGGTGCTGGCAGGCACATGGGAAAAAAAAAAAAGGAGTTGCCTTAAACCCACTATGATTAATGTCCTGGACCCCCAGAAATACCCTAGTACCTTTAGGAGAAGAAATGATTTCATAAAGATATTTGACCCAACAATGGATTGCTTTTATCCATTGCTGGACTACAGAGAATGTCTTGAAAATATTTATCCAATCATTTTGAGGGTTTGACTATCTGGCACCCAATAGCTGGATATAAATAACATTCAGTGTAATCACAGAATCAAGAGATTCAAGAAATGGACATTAAAGTATCACCCACCATAAGCCCTCACTTGAGGGAAGGATACACTGAAACCATCACATACAGATTTTCTTTCTTTCTGCACACCTCTGCTGGTGGGCTCTTAAAGTGTGATTCCTAGGGCAGGGGCAGGTACATCTTCAGGGAGCTTGTTAAAAGTGTACATTCTCAGGCCTCTCCTAAGATTTACTGAATTGGAACGTCTGGGGCTGGGACTTGGCCATCTGTGTTTCAGTAAGTCCTCCTGGTGATTCTGATGCTGATTAAGGTCTGAGAACCACTGCTCTGACTATGGCCAGTAGTAAAGCTACTTTAAGAAGTAGGTAAATAAGGCCGGCGCCGTGGCTCACTAGGCTAGTCCTCCGCCTCGCGGCCCCGGCACACCGGGTTCTAGTCCCGGTCGGGGCGCCGGATTCTGTCCCGGTTGCCCCTCTTCCAGGCCAGCTCTCTGCTGTGGCCAGGGAGTGCAGTGGAGGATGGCCCAAGTGCTTGGGCCCTGCACCACATAGGAGACCAGGAAAAGCACCTGGCTCCTGGCTCCTGCCATCGGATCAGCGCGGTGCGCCGGCCGCGGCGGCCATTGGAAGGTGAACCAAAGGCAAAGGAAGACCTTTCTCTCTGTCTCTCTCTCTCACTGTCCACTCTGCCTGTCAAAAAAAAAAAAAAAAAGTAGGTAAATATACCAGTTGGGGTTAGTTAGGGTGCAGAGAACAGAAATAGTTGGGGTTAGTTAGGGTGCAGAGAACAGAAATGGAATTATAAGGATCTAACTAAGCAAGAGTTTGGTTTTTTGTCAATAATTCTGGGCTAATGCTGCAAAATCATGATGCTACCTCTGTCCCAGACACCTTCTACCTTTGTACTCTGCCAAACTTGGCCAATGGCTTTTGTCCTCAGATTCAAAACCTCAAGGTCCCAAGAAAGCTATTTAACCTCTCCCTCTCATTCATGTACAAGACAAGAAGAAGAATGATGAAGGCAATGGGGATAAAAGTACATATCAGCTGGTTCTTACACATCTAAAAGATTTTGTAGAAAGTTCTGCTAGTGACTACCATTCACAGTTCATTGGCTGGGACTGGCAGCTGACCAGCTGCAAGGAAGGTAGAGTGGTAGGCATTTTAACTGAGTACTTAATTGCTTTGAAAGATATTCAGGATCCTAGTGCTGGTGTTGTTGTGTAGTGGGTTAAAATGCTACCTGCGATGCCAGCATCCCATATGGGAGACAGTGCCTGTCCCAGCTGCTCCACTTCCAATCCAGCTCCTTGCTAATGCACGTGGGAAAGCATCAGAAAATGGCCTAAGCACTTGGGCCCCTGCCAGCTTTGTGGGAGATCCAGACGAAGCTCTTGGCTTCAGCCTGTCCCAGCCCTGGCCATTGTGCCTATTTGGGGAGTGAACTAGTGGATGGGAGATATCTGTCTCTGTCTCTCTCTTTGATACTCTATCTCTGTATCTCTGCCTTTAAAATAAATAAATAAACCTTTAAAAACAAAGAAAACTATTCATGGTTCAGTTAGTAGAAACAAAAGTGGAGAAAGGATATGGGTAAGGGATGCAGAGTTGCTACCTATGCTTGGTAAAGAGAAACTGAATACTTTTAGTCAACATAAATACTAATCCATCATATTAACATATAGCGTATGATAATAAAATATATATGTATACTATCAGGACTGGAAAGAACTATAAGAGAGGACAAAGGGTTTAGAAGGAGTGGCTAGCTACTTTTATTAGATAAGTTTCCACTCTAATAAAATTTTTATAAAATGCTTGATTTTATTTTGGAACTTAGTCCTCTTAGTATCAGAAAATACAACATTTACAGTTGTATTTAAATCTTCCTTTATTATTTCTTTATCCCTGGATGACATTCTTGATAAAAATTCAGAAGTTCAATGGCTAGCACCGAATATGATGCTTACCTGTAGTGCTGGACCACTGTGTGCAAGTAAGGTGGCTTCTGTCACTTCCTGGCTAACATAATTTCATTTGGCTGTATGGCTTGTTGGTTTGTTTCATATCACAGTGTTACTTCCAGACTAGGAATTTTAGTTTATAACTAAGTCAAATACCTTTATAACAGAGAAGTACTTTTAAATCCACTTTGAAATATATGACTTTCATCAGCTACTTTTTGACAGTGAAGATTTCACTCTAACTGAGAAATATCCCACTTGCATTTACAATAGACACCATCCTTGCCGGCTCTTCTCTAAGTCCCAAATAAAACTATGCAATACTCATCACTGCTTATAATCATCCTAATGAGGTGTTCCTCTCTACCAACCCCTGACCCCAGTCAGCACACATGGAATGGGATGGCGAGAGGGAGAAGCTAAATCTATAAACTTATTGCTGAAAATGTGGTCTTCTCACCAGTAGCATCAGCATCACCCGGGAGCTTTTTAGACATGCAGGATCTCAGGTGTCATCCTAGATCTACTGAATCAGAACCCACCTTTTAAAAAGATCTCTAGTGATTGGTACACACATATGCTTAAATAGCATTGCCCTAAAGCAATGATTCCAGACCAGCAATGTAAGTATTTCCTGGAAATTTGTTAGCAATGTAGAAATCTCAGGCCTGGTCCTAAGCTATTGAATCTGACATTCTGAGGGTACAGCCCATAATCTGTGTTTTGAACAAGCCTCTAGGTGATTCTGATGTAAGCTAAAGTCTGAAAACTGCTGCCCCAGAACAATGATACTCAACCTTAATTACACAGAGAGATCACCTGGGGCTTTAGAATTACAGCTATCTATCTCCTGCCTTGAGAAATTTGGATTTTATTGATCTGTGGAGCAGCTGGACAGTGGGATTTTTAAAGGCCCTCAGGTGGTTTTATTGTGCAGCCTGATTAGAGGCATGAGAGAAATTCTATTGTTCTCTGTATAAAGACCCACACATTTGACAGTATATCTCTGATGAGACTCAAACCAGTACCAGATAGTGGATTTTTGAGGGGAAATGCATACTTAGTCTTCTTTCTTCTTAGGGACTATCTTGAACTATCTTTTAAGGTCTATTTTCTCTCTCTCTTTCTCTGGCTGGTGCTACATATGTACCAATGCCCCGCTAGCCTGAGCCCAGAGCTGAAAGTTATGAAGAAGGGTTTGGGTACAAAACCCTATGTTTAGAGAAGTGTACTTGCCCTGAAAATCCACATTTTGTAACTCTCTTTTGGACTTCTGGCCATAATACAAAGGACTCAAAGATGTGGATGTCCCAGCTGTCATCTCTTTATTTCTTTGAAGAAACTACCCACTGTCCTGTATTATCTGCCCACCAAATGGTGCTCAGCCTCATTTTCCTTTTGTCTTGGGAAACTCATTGCTCCCAAGGAAAGCATTTTTGATTTCAGATTATTCTAGTCATACAAATCTTTCTCAACAGTCAGTCCCACTATGGATCCTACGTCTTCCCACAAGACAGAGTTCCTTAGATGATGTCACAATCCATGAAACATTTAAAGACAGTTATCAGGACTTCTCTAAATGTTCTCTAGTTCTTTGAGTTCAGAATTCATTTTCTAAATAGCGGCCATCTGTAGTAGATACAGTTGGGAATCCAGCCCAGACCCCTTTTCTGGGCCATATTCCCATTCCCCACTCTCTGAGTGTTGGATGTTTAAGAGCTCAAGATACCCCCAATCTGGAACATTGCTCTAGGATGGTGAGAGCCTGAGCAATGGGGATATTGTGCCAGTCCTCACCCCCAGGGGAAGCCACAGACAATAACTCATTATTATGGAGTCAGAAAAGCATTGTGGTGCAGCAGGTTAACTTGTTATTTGGGACACCCACATCCCATATTGGAGTGCTAGCTTGAGTCTCAGCTACCCCATTTCTGATCCAGCTTCCTACTAATGCATTCTGGAAGGCAGCAGGTGATGGTTAAAGTAGAGATACAAATGGAGTCCTGAGCTCCTGGCTTTGGCATGGCCCAACCTCGCTGTTGTGGACAGTTGTGGAATGAACCAGTGCATGGAGGATCTCTCTCTCTCTCTCCCTCTCCCTCTCCCTCCCCCCGCCCTCTGAGATAAAAATAAAGAAACATTTTTAAAAGGTGTCCTTGTCTCAGGATGTTGCAATTATGAGCTCCATGAAAAACATAGCTATACCTAGCCCTTCCTCCTCTTCTGAGAACCCCCCTCAACAAACCACTTGACAAAAATCCACATTACAGGCTCTTCTAGGAAATTTGACCTAAAACACCCTTATAATGAGTAGAAATATTGAAATTCTTCCTTTTGTGTGCTCACCTAATTGCCACAAATTTCTTTAACCAGTCAAGGTTTAAATAGCCTCCTGGTTCAACATTCACAAACTAATATACATCAATAGAATGAAGAACAAATGCCATATATGATCATTTCAATAGATGCAGAGAAAGTATTTCATAAGATTCAACTTCCCTTCACGATAAAAAATGCTATCAATACATTAGGTATAGAAGAAACCTACCTCAAATTTATAAAGGCTATATATGACAAATCAATATTATACTCAGAACTGGAATAAGACAGGGATGTCCATTTAATCACTTGCTCAATACAGTATTGGAAGTATTAGCAAGAAAAGTTAGAGAAAAGAAATAAAGGACATCAGAATTGTAAAAGAGGAAGTAAAAATATCCATGCTTGCAGATGACATATTTTTATACATAGAAAAACCTAAATACTCCACCAAAAAAGCTGTTTGAACTGGTAAAACCCATTCTGTATCACAGATACAGAACTAACATACAAAAATAGTATTTTATAAACCAATAATGATCTTGCTAAAAACGAAATAAAGAAAGAAGTCCCATTCAAAACAGCTTAAAACTTTTTAGGAATAAATTTAACCAAAAAAGTGAAAGAGCTCTACAATGAAAATTATAAAGCACTTGTAAAATATATCATCAAGAACATAAAAAATGGAAAAGTAACTTTTGTTCATGAACTGGGAGAATTAATATTAAAATGTCTATACCACCTAAAGTAATCTGTACATTCAATGCAATCCCTATCAAAATACCAATGACATCTTAATAGAATTGGAAAAACAGGGGGCGGAGCCAAGATGGCGGAATAGTGAGGGCGCGCACCGATAGTCCGGGAAAATTTAGTTTAATAAAAGGGGAGTTACGGTAGCCTCAGAAAAAAGAACCAGGAAAATATTGCAGACAAAACTCTTCTGGATCCAGTGGGCGTGAATCGGAGGACCTACTGGGAGAACAAGGTCGCCCACCGCGCGCAAAAGCCGAACCGCAGGACCGAGCCGCGGGACGGAGCCGCGGAAGCTGAGCCGCGGGACTGAGCTGCGCAAGCTGCAGGGGCTGTGCGCAAGTGCTCGAAGGGGAGTGCAACAGTGGGGAGACTTGGGAAGTCCAGGGCTCCGAGTCCACACATCGGCGCTGGAAGGGGAGTGGACCTGCGTGGAGAGCGTGGGAGCCCACAGTTCGGGACATCAGCGGCAGACTCAACACACCAGCGCTGGAACGCGAGGTGAGCCGAACCTCAATAACCCGAGACACCGGCAGGCAAGCGGAGAGAGAAGACTAGAGGGAACGACCCCCGGGGCGGGGGGGACTTCACCAAGCTAACTGGAAGAGAGAGAGAGGGAAAAAAAAAAAGGTGACTGGTACGGACACGGGTTTCTCTCTCTCCGCTCACCTCTCAAGGGCGAGCAAGACAAAGAGCAGGCGCCATCTTGCACACACGTCATAAGCAGAGCGACCTCAGGTCTGCACCGGCCCTGAGCCTAGCAGTAAAACCTGACTCTGGGTGGGGCGAATTAACAGGAGATTAGGACTTAGTAAATTTATGGTGCTACTGAACTGAGACTGTGAAAAAAGAGACGGTGGGGGAGAGAACTCATGGAATTCACGTGAGCACTCTCCAGAGACGCTACAATTCCGTAACTTTGGCAACCCAGTGGGAGACTGAAGGAGAATTTGAGCCCACTCTAAGGGCCGAACAGATTCCCTGTGTGGTCCTTGGGAAAGAGCTTCTGATCTCTGGCTCCTGTGGGTATATCATTTGCCTGCTAACTACCTCCAACTTTGTTCAGCTGTGCAGAATAACTTCCCTGTTGAATCAAAAAAAAAAAAAAGAGAGAGAGAGAGAGAGAGAGGTTTACCACGCCTAACCTGGGAGTGTCACCTTTGGGACACCAAACAGAGCTCTCAGGCCACACCCATCTCAAGCCCTAAGGCTCCATCAAAAACAGATAGTCCACTTAATCTAGAGTCATAGTATAACAAGAAAAAGCACCACAGTGAAGAAACCAAATATCTCCAATATGACAAATAACAAACGCAAAAACCAAGGTAATAAAAACAAGGAAGTCACCATGAAGCCCTCAAATGAAAAAGACACCCCAATTCAAGATTATGAGGATGATGACATAGAAGAAATGCAAGAAGCAGATCTCAAAAAATTGATAAGAACATTAAGAAGTTCTCAAAAACAAATTCTTGAACTACAGAAATCCTTAATGGACAAGATAGAAAATCTCTCTCATGAAAATGAAATATTAAGGAGGAATCAAAATGAAACGAAACAACTAGTACAACAGGAAACTGGGATAGTGACTGAAGTGAAGAATTCAATAGATCAAATGAAAAACACAATAGAGAGCCTTACAAACAGAATGGGAGAAGCAGAAGAGAGAATATCGGACTTAGAAGACAGAGAACAGGAAAGGATACAGTCAGACCAAAGAAAAGAAGAGGAAATTAGGAATCTAAAACATATTGTCGGGAATCTTCAGGATACTATTAAAAAACCCAACATTCGGGTTCTAGGAGTTCCTGAAGGCATGGAGAGGGAGAAAGGATTAGAAGGCCTTTTTAGTGAGATATTAGCAGAAAATTTCCCAGGTTTGGAGAAGGACAGAGAAATCCTAGTACAGGAAGCTCACAGAACCCCTAATAAACACGACCAAAAGAGACCCTCACCACGGCACGTTGTAATTAAACTCTCCACAGTGAAACATAAAGAAAAGATCCTAAAATGTGCAAGAGAGAAACATCAGATTACTCTCAGAGGATCTCCAATCAGACTCACAGCTGACTTCTCATCAGAAACTCTACAAGCTAGGAGGGAATGGCAAGATATAGCCCAGGTACTAAGAGAGAACAACTGCCAGCCCAGAATATTATATCCTGCAAAGCTATCATTTGTGAATGAAGGTGAAATAAAGACTTTTCATAACAAACAGAAATTGAAAGAATTTGTTGCCACTCGTCCAGCCCTGCAAAAGATGCTTAAAGATGTGTTACACACAGAAACAAAGAAACATGGTCATCAATATGAAAGAAGGTAAAGGAAGGAAACCAAGGAAGGAAAGCTCACAGCAAAAGATCACAGGGAATTCAAAGCATATATTAGAACTTATCTTTGGCAAATGGCAGGGCAAAGTTACCACTTATCATTAATCACATTGAACGTGAATGGCCTGAACTGTCCAGTTAAAAGACACCGTTTGGCTGATTGGGTTAAAAAACAAAACCCATCTATTTGCTGCTTACAAGAAACACATCTTTCCAACAAAGATCCATACAGACTGAAAGTGAAAGGCTGGAAAAAGATATACCATGCCAACAGAAATGAAAAAAGAGCAGGCGTAGCCATCTTAATATCAGACACCATAAACTTTACCACAAAAACCATTAAGAGAGACAAAGAGGGACACTACATAATGATTAAGGGATCAATTCAACAGGAAGATATAACAATTATCAATGTATATGCACCTAACTACAGGGCACCGGTTTATCTAAAAGAGTTGTTAACGGACTTAAAGGGAGACTTAGACCCCAATACAATAGTACTGGGGGACTTCAATACTCCACTCTCAGAAATAGACAGATCAATAGGACAGAAGATCAACAAGGATACAGTAGATTTAAACGACACTATAGCCCAAATGGATCTAACAGATATATACAGAACTTTCAATCCTACGGCTAAAGATTATACATTCTTCTCAGCAGTACATGGAACCTTCTCTAGGATTGACCACATACTAGGCCATAAAGCAAGTCTCAGCAAATTCAAAAGAATTAGAATCATACCATGCAGCTTCTCAGACCATAAAGGAATGAAGTTGGAAATGAACAACTCAGGAATCCCTAGAGCATACGCAAACACATGGAGATTGAACAACATGCTCCTGAATGAACAATGGGTCATAGAAGAAATCAAAAGAGAAATCAAAAACTTTCTGGAAGTAAATGAGGATAACAGCACAACATACCAAAACTTATGGGACGCAGCAAAAGCAGTGTTAAGAGGAAAGTTTATATCAATAGGTGCCTACATCAAGAAATTGGAAAGGCACCAAATAGATGAGCTTTCTATTCACCTCAAGGATCTAGAAAACCTACAGCAAACCAGACCCAAATCTAGTAGGAGAAGAGAAATAATTAAAATCAGAGAAGAAATCAACAGGATTGAATCAAGAAAAACATTACAAAAAATCAGCCAAACGAGGAGCTGGTTTTTTGAAAAAATAAACAAAATTGACACCCCATTGGCCCAACTAACTAAAAAAAGAAGAGAAAAGACCCAAATCAATAAAATCAGAGATGAAAAAGGAAATGTAACAACAGACACCACAGAAATAAAAAGAATCATCAGAAATTACTACAAGGACTTGTATGCCAGCAAACAGGGAAACCTATCAGAAATGGATAGATTCCTGGACACATGCAACCTACCTAAATTGAACCAGGAAGACATCGAAAACCTAAACAGACCCATAACTGAGACAGAAATTGAAACAGTAATAAAGGCCCTCCCAACAAAGAAAAGCCCAGGACCAGATGGATTCACTGCTGAATTCTACCAGACATTTAAAGAAGAACTAACTCCAATTCTTCTCAAACTATTCAGAACAATTGAAGAAGAGGGAATCCTCCCAAATTCTTTCTATGAAGCCAGCATCACCTTAATTCCTAAGCCGGGAAAAGATGCAGCACTGAAAGAGAATTACAGACCAATATCCCTGATGAACATAGATGCAAAAATCCTCAATAAAATTCTCGCCAATAGAATGCAACAACACATCAGAAAGATCATCCACCCAGACCAAGTGGGATTTATCCCTGGTATGCAGGGATGGTTTAATGTGCGCAAGACAATCAATGTGATACACCACATTAACAGACTGCAGAAGAAAAACCATATGATTCTCTCAATAGATGCCGAGAAAGCATTTGATAAAATACAACACCCGTTCATGATGAAAACTCTAAGCAAACTGGGTTTGGAAGGAACATTCCTCAATACAATCAAAGCAATCTATGAAAAACCCACAGCCAACATCCTATTGAATGGGGAAAAGTTGGAAGCATTTCCACTGAGATCTGGGACCAGACAGGGATGTCCACTCTCACCACTGCTATTCAATATAGTTCTGGAGGTTCTAGCCAGAGCTATTAGGCAAGAAAAAGAAATTAAAGGGATACAAATTGGGAAGGAAGAACTCAAACTATCCCTCTTTGCAGATGACATGATTCTTTATTTAGGGGACCCAAAGAACTCTACCAAGAGACTATTGGAACTCATAGAAGAGTTTGGCAAAGTAGCAGGGTATAAAATCAATGCACAAAAATCAACAGCCTTTGTATACACAGACAATGCCATGGCTGAGGAAGAACTTCTAAGATCAATCCCATTCACAATAGCTACAAAAACAATCAAATACCTTGGAATAAACTTAACCAAGGACGTTAAAGATCTCTACGATGAAAATTACAAAACCTTAAAGAAAGAAATAGAAGAGGATACCAAGAAATGGAAAAATCTTCCATGCTCATGGATTGGAAGAATCAATATCATCAAAATGTCCATTCTCCCAAAAGCAATTTATAGATTCAATGCAATACCAATCAAGATACCGAAGACCTTCTTCTCAGATCTGGAAAAATTGGTGCTGAAATTTATATGGAGGCACAAGAGACCTCGAATAGCTAAAGCAATCTTGTACAACAAAAACAAAGCCGGAGGCATCACAATACCAGATTTCAGGACATACTACAGGGCAGTTGTAATCAAAACAGCATGGTACTGGTACAGAAACAGATGGATAGACCAATGGAACAGAATTGAAATACCAGAAATCAACCCAAACATCTACAGCCAACTTATATTTGATCAAGGATCTAAAACTAATTCCTTGAGCAAGGACAGTCTATTCAATAAATGGTGCTGGGAAAATTGGATTTCCATGTGCAGAATCATGAAGCAAGACCCCTACCTTACACCTTACACAAAAATCCACTCAACATGGATTAAAGACCTAAATCTACGACCTGACACCATCAAGTTACTAGAGAACATTGGAGAAACCCTTCAAGATATTGGCACAGGCAAAGAGTTTCTGGAAAAGACCCGGGAGGCACAGGCAGTCAAAGCCAAAATTAACTATTGGGATTGCATCAAATTGAGAAGTTTCTGTACTGCAAAAGAAACAGTCAGGAGAGTGAAGAGACAACCGTCAGAATGGGAAAAAATATTTGCAAACTATGCAACAGATAAAGGGTTAATAACCAGAATCTACAAAGAGATCAAGAAACTCCACAAAAACAAAACCAACAACCCAATTAAGAGATGGGCCAAGGACCTCAATAGACATTTTTCAAAAGAGGAAATCCAAATGGCCAACAGGCACATGAAAAAATGTTCAAGGTCATTAGCAATCAGAGAAATGCAAATCAAAACCACAATGAGGTTCCACCTCACCCCGGTTAGAATGGCTCACATTCAGAAATCTACCAACAACAGATGCTGGCGAGGATGTGGGGAAAAAGGGACACTAACCCACTGTTGGTGGGAATGCAAACTGGTCAAGCCACTATGGAAATCAGTCTGGAGATTCCTCAGAAACCTGAAGATAACCCTACCGTTCGACCCAGCCATCCCACTCCTTGGAATTTACCCAAAGGAATTTAAATTGGCAAACAAAAAAGCGGTCTGCAGCCTAATGTTTATTGCAGCACAATTCACAATAGCTAAGACCTGGAACCAACCTAAATGCCCATCAACGGTAGACTGGATAAAGAAATTATGGGATATGTACTCTTTAGAATACTATACTGCAGTAAGAAACAACGAAATCCAGTCATTTGCAACAAAATGGAGGAATCTGGAACACATCATGTTGAGTGAAGTAAGCCAGTCCCAAAGGGACAAATACCATATGTTCTCCCTGATCGGTGACAACTGACTGAACACCAAAAACGAAACTTGTTGAAGTGAAAGGGACACTATGGGAAACGGTGACTTGATCAGCATAGCCCTGACTGTTAATGAACAACTTAATACATTATCCCTCTTAGTAGTTTTTTTGTCTGTTCTACTTAATATGACTGATTTAATTCTGTAATTAATACACAGTTATTCTTAAGTGTTGAAATTTAACTGAAATGTGATCCCTGTTAAACATAAGAGTAGGAATAAGAGAGGGAAGAGATATATAATTTGGGACATGCTCAAGCTGACTTGCCCCAAATGGTAGAGTTAGAAACATACCAGGGGACTCCAATTTAATCCCATCAAGGTGGCATGTACCAATGCCATCTCACTAGTCCAAGTGATCAATTTCAGTTCACAATTGATCATAATGAAAGGACTAAGAGTCAAAGGGAGCACATAAGCAAGTCTAGTACCTGCTAACACTAACCGATAGAATAAATAAAGGGGAGAGTGATCCAACATGGGAAGTGAGATACTCAGCAGACTCATAGAATGGCAGATGCCCTAAATAGCACTCTGGCCTCAGAATCAGCCCTAAAGGCATTCAGATCTGGCTGAAAAGCCCATGAGAGTAGTTCAGGCATGGAAAGCCAAGACACTCTGGCAAAAGATCTCTGTGAGTGAGATCTCAGTGGAAAGAACAGGTCTTCAAAGAAGGAGGTACCTTTCTCTGAAGGGAGGAGAGAACCTCCACTTTGACTATGACCTTGTCTAAACAAGATAAGAGTCGGAGAACTCAAGGGGCTTCCATAGCCTTGGAAACTCATGACTGGAGCATAGGGAGATTACTGATGCCATAGACAGGAGTG
Organism: Oryctolagus cuniculus; assembly: GCF_964237555.1. Classification (NCBI taxonomy): domain Eukaryota; kingdom Metazoa; phylum Chordata; class Mammalia; order Lagomorpha; family Leporidae; genus Oryctolagus; species Oryctolagus cuniculus. The sequence goes on from NC_091442.1 coordinate 35,052,705, forward strand.
TCAATTGGTAAAGTCAACAACAGGAGTCACTGTGCACTTACTCCTCGTGTAGGATCTCTGTCCTTAATGTGCTGTGCATTGAGATTTAATGCTATAACGAGTACTCAAATAATATATTTCACTTTGTGTTTCTATGGGGGTGCAAACTGTTGAAATCTTTACTTAATGCATACTAAACTGATCCTCTGTAAAAAAAAAAAAAAAAAGAAAAGAAAAGAAAAGAAACTATCAACTCCCAACTTGACTCTCACTGGGATTAAACATGACAATAGGTCTGATCTGATTTCATCATCATTAAAAAAAATCATCTATTATTTTTCACTTTATGTTTCTGTGTGGGAGCAAACTGTTGAAATCCTTACTTAATGTATACTAAGCTGATCTTCTGTATATTAAGATAATCGAAAATGAATCTTGATGTGAATGGAAGGGGAGAGGGAGTGGGAAAGGGGAGGGTTGTGGGTGGGAGGGACGGTATGGGGGGGAAGCTATAGTAATCCATTATTCGTACTTTGGAAACGTATATTCATTAAATAAAAGTCAAAAAAAAAAAAGATGAAAATAAAAAAAAAAAAAAAAAGAATTGGAAAAACAACTCTAAAATTTATATTGAACCACAGAAGAGCCAAAATAGCAAATGTGATCCTGAGAAAAAAGTAAAAAAATTCATGCAGGGAACATCACAAAGAGCATACTACACAACTATAGCAATTAAAACAGCATGGTACTGGCATAGAAAGTGACACATAGAACAATGAAACAGAGCACAGGCCCAGAAATCAATCCAAATACATACAGCTGACTGATTTTTTTTTTTAAAAAAAAGGTGCTAAGAACATACATTGGAGAAAGGATTGTCTTTCCAGTAAAGATTCCTACTTCTCACTGTATATGAGAATCAACTTAAGATGAATCAGACTTAAATGTAAGTCCTGAAACTATGAAATTGCTAGAAGAAAACATAGAACTACTTTAAGACATTAGTGTAAACAATGATTTTTAAAAAAAAAAAACCTTAAAGTGTAAGAAACAAAAAGCAAAACTAGAAAAATGACATTATACCAAACTCAAAAGCTTCTGCACAGCAAAAGAAATAATGAATAGATTGAAGGGACACTCAACAGAATGGGACAAAGTATCTGCATGCTACTTATCTGAAAAGTATTAATATCCAGATTATATCAGGAACTCAAAAGCTTCAACAACAGCCAGCTAAAAAATGGACAAAACACCTGAATAGACAGTTCTCAAAAGGAAAAATAAAAATCAACAAATATATGAAAAAAGTTTAATATCACTAGCCACAAGGAATTGCAAATTAAAACCACAATGAGATATCACCTCAACACTGTTATAGCTACTACTGTCAAAAAGACAGAAAGTAACAAATGCTGGTAAGGATGTGGAGAAAGGGGCACTCTTATGCACTCTTGGTGGGAATGTAAATTAACACAACCACTATGGAAAACAGTAGAGAAATTTCTTTAAAAAGATAAAAAAAAAAAAACACTTGAAGCAGAACTGTCAAATGACCCAGCAATCCCATTACTGGGTATATACATCCAAAAGACATTAAATCATTTTTTTAAACTTTTATTTAATGAATATAAATTTCCAAAATACAGCTTATGGATTACGATGGCTCCCCCCCCCATAACTTCCCTCCCACTTGCAACCCTCCCCTTTCTCGTTCCTTCCCTCCTTCCATTAACATCGAGATTCATTTTCATTTCTCTTATATACTGAAGATCAGTTTAGTATATATTAAGTAAAGATTTCAACAGTTTGCTCCCACATAGAAACACAAAGTAAAAAATACTGTTTGAGTACTAGTTATAGCATTAAATCACAATGTACGGCACATTAAGGAGAGAGATCCTACATGAGGAGTAAGTGCACAGTGACTCCTGTTGTTGACTTAACAAATTGACACTCTTGTTTATGGCATCAGTAATCTCCCGAGGCTCCAGTCATGAGTTGCCAAGGCTATGGAAGCCTTTTGAGTTCACCGACTCTTATCATATTTAGACAAGGTCATAGTCAAAGTGGAAGTTCTCTCCTCCCTTCAGAGAAAGGTACCTCCTTCTTTGATGGCCCGTTCTTTCCACTGGGATCTCACGCACAGAAATCTTTCATTTAGGTCATTTTTTTGCCAGAGTGTTTTGGCTTTCCATGCCTAAAATACTCTTATGGGCTCTAGAGCCAGATCCGAGTGCCTTACGGGCTGATTCTGAGGCCAGCGTGCTGTTCAGGACAACTGCCATTCTATGAGTCTGCTGTGTATCCCACTTCCCATGTTGGATCGTTCTCTCCCTTTTTTGTTCTATCAGTTAGTATTAGCAGACACTAGAAAGACATTAAATCATAATATTAAAGATAAATCCATTCTATCCTGTTTATTGCAGCACTGGCAGCACTGTTCACTATAGCCAAGATATGGAATTAACCAAGGTATCCCATCATTGGATGAATGGATAAAGAAAATGTGGCATATATACATAATAGAATACTAGTCATCCATAAAAAAAGAATAAAATCCTGTTGTTTGCAGACAAATAGAACTGGAAGACATCATGTTAAGCGAAATAAGTTAGATACAGAAAGACAGAGATACATATGTTCTCCCTCATGTGTGGGAGCTAACAAAGAAATCTGCATTTAAACACAGGATGATGACAACAGAGGCTAAGAGAGGTGGGGAGATAGAGTTCGGATTAAAAAAAAAACACAAGAAAATGGATGTGGTTCATTAATTGCAACAAATAAACCATATTCATGAGATATTAATAATAATGGAGCCAGGTATAGTTTATTAATGGTGACAAATGCACCAATAAAGGATGTTAAAATAGGGAAGGTTGGGTGAGAGGTATATAAGAACTCTTTGTACTACTTCAAAATATTTTTTTTAAGATTTTTTATGGGGCTGGCACTATGGCACAGTAGGTTAATCTTCCACTTGTGGTGCTGACATCCGTATGGGCATTGGTTCGAGTCCCGGCTGCTCCTCTTCCAATCCAACTTTCTGCTGTGGCCTGGGAAAGCAGTAGGAGATGGCCCAAATCCTTGGGCCACTGCACTCACATGGGAGACCTGGAAGAAGCTCTGAGCTCCTGACTTTGGATTGGCCTGCTCCAGCCTTTGGGGCCATTTGGGGAGTGAACCAGAGGATAGAAGATATTTCTCTCTGTCTCTCTCTCTCTCACTGTCTATAACTCTACCTCTCAAATAAATAAATGTAATCTTTTAAAAGATTTGAAAGTCAGAGTTACAGAGAGAGAGGTCTTCCATCTGCTGGTTCGCTCCCCAGATAACTGCAATGGCTGGAGCTGGGCCAGGCCAAAATCAGTAGCCAGAAACTTCTTCAAGGTCTCCCACAAGGGTAGTAGGGGTTCAAGTACGTGGGCCATCTTCTCCTGCTTTCCCCAGGCCATTAGCAGGAAGATGGATCGGAAATGGAGCAGCTGGGGCCGAAACCAGTGCCGGTATGGGATGCTGGCATTGCAGGCAGCAGCTTTATCTGCTATGCCACCATGTCAGCCCCTACTTCAGAATCTTTCTTTTGTAAACTTAGAACTACTCTGAAATTAAAAGCTTATTTAAAAACAACCACCACCACCAAACAAAATACATAGTCTTCTGGGTGCCCAAGCAGTAATACATGAAAGAAGGTTGAAGAAGAGCTTTGATTGGCTCCGTAAGGTCAGTGTCAGGACTGCAGCCTGGGAGGCCTAGACAGCAGCTGCTATCTCAACACAGATATGCTGTGGGAGGGAGGGAGGAAGAAGATCTAATTCTCAACACCATTATCTTATTGCCCCAGCCACAGGTAGCATATTGATTACAAAAAAAAGGGGGGGGGGTCCTGGTTTTCTACTCCTCGCTCTATTCTTTGTAGGGTGGTTTTACCATTCTTACAATCCAGAGGTAGACGATGTTTCCCATGTTCTTGAATCTATAAGTTGTTTTGGTCCATAGGATGTGCAGGAAGGGATGATTTGCAAGTTTTAGACCTGACCTCCGGAGCCCTTGAGAAACTCTCGTCTTCCTCCTGGACCCGTAGCCAGCACCATGACAGATGCTCAGAACAGAACAGCCTGCTGGAGGATGAAAGATGTAAGGCCCAGCACATCCTCCCTCTAGAACAGTAGCCAGCTGACTCCAAATGTGGGTGAGTCCATCCTAGAGCACCCATCCTGTGGATAATCAATGACTCCCGAGTAAGCCCAGCTGAGATCTACAGGGCAGATCAGAAAGACCACTCAGCTGACTTGTAAACTTGAGAAAGAATACTGGTCGTCGTTGTTTGCAGACATGGGTTTTGGTGGCTTATTGGGTAGCATTATTGTGACCAACTGATGCCCCAGAGCTTTCAAACCCTTCTTGGAAAAACTCATATACAGGACAGAAGCAATAACTACAAGATATAAAGAGCTCTGCACACCTGACCCTTGGCTCGGCTAGGTAGATTTGCAGCTTGGGGCCAAGGAGGATGCACAGGCTTTGGTAGCCAAGAAACAGAACCCGAGGCAGGCAGGCTTAGAGTCGAAGTGGGCCTTTGTGAGCCTTCTGTGAAATCACAGGGGGAGGAAGTGATGAGAAGGCAGGTTCTATTTTTGTCATGTAGTCTGGAAAAAGAAACCAGGAAGCCAGCAGGGAGCAAACTGACTGACGGGGCCAACACAGCTTCCATTTCATGAGGATGTGGAAGAGAAGGGCCCCCAAAATATGAGATTTGGGGTATAATTAGAACTAGGCCTTTTCTTTTGTGCCATTAACATTTTGCTTTATTAGAGTGTAACAAACATTCAGTAAATCACGCAAATTTGAAGAGTTCATCTCAGTGAATTGGTGGCGTCAGTTCCCATGTCAGCTTCCAGCACTTGGAAGGCTCCCTAGTGCCCATTCCTGGTCATTATCACCCCTCCCCAAGAAGCAACCCCTTCTCTGATTTATACTACTGTAGATTCTTTTCAACTATTTTTAAACCACATATAATTGAAATCACGCAGTATTTTCTCTGAAGCCTGGTTTTTTCTGCTCATCACTTTGGCTACAAGGAGTTTCATGCACAGGGGTACATGTTATAGTAAGTCTTTTTTGTTGTTGTGTAGTATTCCATTTATTGCTCAATTTTTTTATTCTATTATTATTTCTATTATTTTCTATTCTATTATTAGCTATTTAGGTTTTTTCCATCTTTGACTTTATGAATAATGCTGCCAGGCATAGTCTTGTTAGGTGACATTATTGTGATCAGCACAACTTTCAGACCCTTCTTGGAGAAACACAAATATAGGACAGAGCATTGAACTCCAATCAGCTTTGCACACCTGTCTCTGAACTTTTGGTAGGTGGATTTGCAGCTCAGGACAACGGAGGAGTCCCTCCTACCTTCACAGTCTCTCCTGTCGACATTCAAGGTGCCTAAAATAATCACATTCACTGGCAATAAAGATGCGATGGATCCTTTTAGCTTTCAAGTATGCTTTTTTAGGACAAATATATAAAATAGTTAGAATGTCACATTCATCTGGGGCTTCATGCTGTCAAATCATTCATTTTATGAGCCCCCTCACCACTCAGTGATCGTCAGATCACCAGCAGCATCCACCAAGCTAGGATTTTGCTACAAAGAATAAAAAGATAAACGTGATGTGCCAAGGGCACTTGTCTACTTCTGTGCCAGGGGAAGGTCCCACGTCCCTCAGTGGAAGCTCTGTTGATTCTGAACACAGATATTTCCATTGTTTCGCACTGATATCCCTTAACATGCTGAGTACTTCATCAGGTCAGCCAACCTGTTTTTCCCTAGAGAGCAGTATCCTGAGGGCATGCACTTTGGCCTGAGTAGTTGGCATGAGTTGGGGGTTGGCATGAGGAATCACTGTTAAGGACATAATGCCACAATGTTAAGGGGCGGGGTTGCTAAGTGGTGGAGTGTAAAACCCATTAGGACTCCCACTACCGCATGAATAGCAGAGAAGGGCCCAGAAAGAGGAATGAAGCAACACTAGGGACATATTTCAAGTCCCTGCCTTTCCTGTGTGTTCCTCCCTTGCCTGCAAGCAAGAGGCTTGTGCTGTGACGCAGTCTGTAAGAGGCTGTTGGCAGCCAGCCCAGAGCTGGCCCATGGCCCTCACTGCAGAGCTCTCTCGGCTCTGCAGGGAGACTGGAAGCTTCCCAGTGCACCTTGGCTGCCCTGTAAAGCATCAACACCACCTGTACCAAAGGGCACAGAGCTCTGCAGTAAAGCCAGTCAGGCTGCAGAGCAGACTGGAAAGCTGGGTACAGTAACTCAAGACAGGAGCAGTGCAGTGCATGCCCTTGCACGGCTACAGGGGCTGAGGACCCTGGGGCTTCACACCTCCTTTCTGCCCCAGTAGGGAGCAGCTCCAGGTTGTTGACTTGTTCTGTTTATTCTAGATAGGTCTGGATGTTTCCCTTTAACCTTCAGCCTTGTGATGGTCCCTAGAGTCCATGGCTTCTCTTCAAGTCCAGCTAGAGGTGGCTGAAAAATGCATTAGGACTCTACTGGTCCATGTTCTGGACAGGAAGACTCTGAGAAAACATGCAGCCTTCCCAACCTGCAGTTAACAGTGGTCTTCCAGTGCCAATGTTGGATATGTTTCCTAACCCAGGAAGGATGGTTTTAATTGAACAGTCATAGGGAAAGGGCTACCACAGGCTGTAAGACGGCTGCTTAGTGCAGGTGAAGAAACTTGTGGGGCTGGAAAACCACAATGTATAGTGAGTTGCCTTAGTGGAATGTGCACCCAATCAACTCCCCAGGTCTGAAGAGTAGGAATCCTGTTACTGTATTTACCTGAATACTTTCTGGTTCACACAGTTGCCCAATTTACTTCCATAAATGTCAACACTCTGCCATCAATGGCTCTCCTTCTGATATATTTGGGGATGGATGCCTCTCTCTGAAAATAGCTGTGGCCTTTACCAGTAGTGTGGGCAAGGGCATGGAATCCAAACTCCAAACTGTGCAAGGGGATTCAAGTTTCCAGGCCAAGGTCCTGAAAGTGTTCTGAGTCTCCTGTGTGTTGGTGGGTGGTCTGAGGCAGCCCAGGACTGCCTTCCCATGGAACTTTGCCCAGGTGAATACTTCTTGCCTTCTTTCCCTACCCCTGCTGCGAGCTTCACACAGCAACCACTAGCTAAAAGGTCCAGCAATGCATCAGATGCTGCAAGGTGAGGGTGCAAATGAGTTCATTACAGACACATTTCTCCTACCTTTCATTGAAGCTGACAGAAGTAAAAATCCCACTAAGATTTAGTCTCCTCTTTTTTGTCTCCTCTCACTAGCTACCTAAATACTGGCAGTACCTTTATTCATTTGATTATTACTAAGTTCATTTCGTGTATGAGTCATGGTGCTAGGGAGGAATCAACACACTTTGTTCCACATAGGAATTCACTTAGTCTACAAACATTTGTTGACAACTGCCTGGTTAGTGGTGTTGGGGGGACTATAAAGGAAGAAGGCAAATAAACCCTCAATAAGCTGTGAGGACATTTGGAGAAAAGAGCAAGATTACTACAAGACAACTCATTATCACTGCCAAAGAAATGTACCCTGGCTGTAGACATGTGCATTGCCTGGGACCTTGTTAGAGACCCCAGACCTGCTAGATCAGAACCTGTGCTTTAAAGAGATCCCCAGAAGATTCCAAGTACATGAAAGGCTGAGAGACACTGAGCCAGACAAGAGAAGTTCTAGGAGTTCATACACTCTGATGATGAAAAAAATCCATGCAGGAGTCTGCCTTTGAAGAATGATTGAGCTTTGGCTGGAAGACAGAGAGCTCAAGGAATAATAATTTCCCACCTCCACTGAGTTTAAAAAAAATATGTCTGCAAACTGCAGAAAGCAGTAAAATTCTGCAGGCACATTTTCCACAACAGCAAAAGCTTTGAGCCAGGTAGGATGAGTCTGCAAATTCTCGTGGCTGTTGGTGTCAGGATCCCCAAATGGCAGCTTGCCCAGCCTGGACAGTTTCAAGGTCAGATTGCAGGCTGCCCTTGAAAGAACCAGCCTGCACAAGATCCTTGGCCTTTCCGTCAGTCAAGGAGATCAACCAATTAGGAATAGACTCATTATTTTCCAGCAACTACTCAGCCAATTGGCAGCTCCCAGCAAATTGAATCCTGGAATGGCATCATATGAATGTTGATGGAGTGGCTGCTTTATCAAGCCAGGCCAGCAGAGCAGATAAATCACTGTGAAGTTGCAATTAGAGGCTGTTTGCACCATGACAATGGTTTCATATTGGATCAGCCTGAGTGGATACCTCAATTATTCTTGCACTCACTCTTTCCGCATTCAATTTAAAATTAAGCTTTTGTTTTAAATATGAAAACTTAAACAACTTAATAAATAGACCAAAACATGAGTCTTCTGGTGTCTCCAGTTTCTACCTACCACCTACCAAGTTTGTCCAATAACTGAAACAGAAAAGGATGCTACAGAACTTCACAGCTGCACAATTTTACAGAGTTTCATATTCACCATTGAATGAATTACTTAAAAGTCAGACCTGTGGTCCATAGTGATAAAACCTGCCTATCATTTCCAAACTCATACCAAGGAGGAACTGCAAGGCAAGCTGTAGAGATAACAAGTCTTCTACCATGGAGATTTCTGCTGGGAATGAGTTTGTAGGAGCAGAGATGGAATTATGCTGACCTATCTACCCTCTTTGTGGCCATGGCTCATGCTTATGAGGCAGCTGACAGGGATAAGGAGTTCGACTGAGGCTGAGGAGCAGGACCAAGCTGACTCACTCACAGAAAATGGAACTCAGGAGTTTGAAGCATCAGTTCTGTCCCAATCACATTGGTGTGATGCTTGATTAATTATCAGGGCAATAATGTCTGCCTTGAACCTACCATCATCACCACCATCTCAACACCTCCTGCTCTTTTTTTCTTTCTTTTCCACTCCAGTCTCCAAAAAGCTGGAAACTCTAGTCAGCTGATTTAATCTGTTAACCATTATCAGAGATGTATTTTCAGACTGCTGAAGTCTGAGATTATGCCTGCACAAGGTGACAAGACAGGGCAGGCACTCACCTAGGAGAGGTGACACATAACCCCCTCAACTAGGGACTCTGCTCTTTGGGAAGATGCTCTTGAGTCTCAAAGGCTCACTTCACCATTGCCCATTCAGAGACTCAGCATATTATGCTGTATGTTTTAAAAGATTTATTTAATTATTTGAAATGCAGAATTATAGAGTGAGAGAGACAGAGAGATCTTCCATCCAAAAGTAAGAGGAATCTGGATTCAGTACAAATAGTGGAAGGAATTGATGGAGTAGAGATGAAACATTATTTTGAATGTTAGAGGCGTTGTCATGGTGAAAGAGACAGCAGGTGCGTTCCCTGTGGCTTGTTCAGGTAGGGTGCAAGTTCATGAGCAGGAGGCACCTATGTACAAAGAAAGGCCATCTGATGATGGAAGGCAAGCTCTCCATCGTGACAAGGACTTAAGCTGAAGGTCAGAATAGAACATCATCATTCTTTCAACCCTGGGATGCTATGGCCCAGGCAAGGCTGACCCTCACAGAGAAGTTCATGAGCCTCATTGTATACGTGTTACCTAATTTAACTTTCACAGCAATCCAATAAGGTATGCACAGTGGTTAATTTTTTCTCCCTGTTCCTTCTGCTTGGAACAGTCCTGCCTTGGATATCTAAGTGTCTCCCTCCCCTTCACATTATTCTGATCTTCTCACTGTGTTATTTCCCCAAGGGCCTTTCCTTTCTGTCCCTTTTAAGATAACTATCCCCTCCTCTCTACCTCCATATTTACCCTGCTTTATTTTTCTGCACAATTGCATTATGACCTAAATTTATGTTGTAAGTGCATCTGTTTATGATATGTCTTCTCTGCCAGAGCAGAAGGACTTGGTTGACTGCTCAGTGCTCCATTCCCTGTGCAGGAAATTAAGACCTGGCATATGGTTGGTACTCAGAACACACGTGTGGAATGAATAAATGAGTCCCTTTTACAGTCAAGGAAGCTCAGACATTGAAGGAGCGAAGTAACATCCCCTGGGTCGTGCTAGGAGTAAACAGAAGAGCCAGGATTTGAGCAATTTGGCTGCACAGTCTATTTACTTGCTACTATACTCCAGTTTTCAAAATTTGTATTTATTTATTTTTAAGTGTATCTTTTCTTTTTTATTTATATCAATAAAGGGAATAGATTTCATGGATTTCACATATGATCTTTAAGAACATAATGATAGGGGCTGGCTGGCGTTGTGGCATAGCAGGTAAAGCCATTGCCTGAGAGGCCGGCCTTCCAGATGGGCAATGATTCAAGTCCCAGCTGCTCCACTGCTGATCCTGCTCCCTAATATACCTGGCAAAACAGTGGAAGATGGCCCAAGTCCTTGGGCCCCTGCCACCCACGTGGAAGACCTGGAAGAAGCTCCTGGCTTCTGGCTTCATCCTGCCCAGCCCTGGCTATTGTGGCTATTTGGGGAGTGAAGAAGTGGATGAAATATTTGTATCTCTCCGTCCCTCCCTCCGTTTCCCAATCCCTCTCTCTCCATAACTCTTCCTTTCAAATAAATAAACGAAATTTTTAAAAAACCTAATGATATGTCCCACTCTCCTTCCCACCCTTGCTCTTATCTTCCTGCATCCTTTGTTATTTTTCTTTTAATTTTTTCAATGACATACTTTCAGTGTACTTTATAATCACAAGCTTAACTTTCCACCAAATAAAGAATTCAACATGTATTAAGTAGAAAGGCCACTGTTCCTCAATAGTATATACAGAGGCTATAAATAATAATCAAATCTTAAGGTATTGATTTCGTTCATATATATTGCTTTTTTGCGCTCTATATATTAGTTATCACAAATCAGAGAAAACTTAAGATATTTGTCTTTTCGGTACTGGCTTATTTCACTAGGGATAATGGTTTGCAGTTGCAATATTTTATTGTGAAAGACAGGGTTTCATTCTTTTTATGGCTGAGTAGTATTCCATTGTGTGTGTGTGTGTGTGTGTGTGTGTATACACATATATACACACACACTTTATTTATCCAGTTATCAGCTGATGGACAACTGGATTGATTCAATATCTCAGTTATTGTGAATTGAGCAGCTATAAACATGGGGGTACAGATAAGTCTTTCATAGGCTGATTTCATTTCCTTTGGGTGAATTCCCATGAGTGGAATGACTGAGTCATATAGTAGATCTATTTCTGCTTATTTTTGTTTTGAAAGGTGAAGTGATAGAAAGAGACAGAATGGGAAAGAACAATTTTCCATCCATGGGTTCATTCCACAAATGCCCACAACAACTGGGGCTGAGCCACAGTGAAGCCAGGAGCCAGGAACTAGCACATGGGTGGTAGGAGCCAACTATTTGAGCCAGCATCTGCTGCCTCCCAGGTGCATTAGCTGGAAACCAGATTAGAAGTACAGGCAGAACTCATTCCCTGGCTCTCTAACAAGGGATGTGGGCCTCCTAAGCAGTGGCTTAACCTGCTGTGCCACATCTGTCCCACTGCACTCCATTTGACCCTTTCATGACACCATGTTTCCTTGAAGCAAACAGGAAAGGTCCTTAACCATGCAGTTGTTGACTCCAGCTCTTGTCTTATTTCTCCAAATAACTTGTTCCTGTAAACAGATGGCCATTGTCTGCCATCAAGATGGTGCTGAGAAGTCCAAGGAGAGAGGAAGAGAGTAAAGAGGACAGAAAGCTTCCTTTAACTTGGTAGTTTTCTGGCTGCACCACAGTGATTTGTTGAGTAGGACAGGTGGATCAGACAGGAACAGATAATCACCTGGTAATCTGCTCCTCACCTGTCCCTGAGCAAAAGTATTGACTCTGACCCAGCTCATGTCCTTTGAGTCCTCAAATTCAAGTTTTCAAATTCAGATTTATTGCCTCCTCTCTGAGTGATGTGAAACCTTGTGCAATGTCATCTTTTCATCAAAGGGACCGAATTTGTGTTCTCTGCTTGCTCTCTCCAAGTGGACCTCCGATTTCTCCAAGACAAAACTTTTACTTATTTGACTATTAACCAGCCATAAAGGGGAGCTCACTTTGACTCTTATAATTAAGGAAAAAGCGCATGGACTTGAAACTCAGATTAATCTAAGTTAGAAATCAGGTCACCTTTCTGAACCTCTAGGTACCTCTAAAAAAGAGCAACAAAGCCTTCCCACTTTGTTTTAAGGATTGGATAAGAAAATGCTAAAGCAGACATCTGCCCCAGATCTTCTCTTTCACTCTCAGACCACTGCTTTCCTGCAGTTGCTTTCTCCTCTTTCTGTAGCTAGGTACACAAAGAAGTGTTATCTGAAGAGGATAGTAAGGTTGAATCCAAGAAAGCCAAATAGAATTAGCCAAAAGACATGGGCATTCCTGTTCATCATGGCCAACAAAGTGTTGCATTGTGATGCTTTCTGCACTCTTCAGATACATAGATCAGCCCTGGAACCATCTTTCTTAAAACACTGGTTCACTAGAGCCCACCCACTGTGAGTTAAAAGAGACAAAGCCAAGAGAGTGGTGGAACAGTACAGGTTCTCTTCAAACCCAGGGTGGGAGGTGGAGACACATTTTCTAGGTTAGATATTTTGGGGAATCCAGTTGGGCCTATGGAGCTGCCAGAAAATTCCTTCTGTTTCAAGAGATAAATGTCTGTTGTTTAGAGCAGGCTTCTGGCTTAGTGGCTAAGACTCTGTTAGGACACCTGCAGCCCATTTTGTACTGCCTGGGTTTGCACTCTGGGAGGCAACAGGGGATGGCTCAAGCAATGGGGTATCTGCCACCCATGCGGGAGGCCTGGATTGTGTCCCCAGCACCTAGATGGAACCTGGCCCAGCCCTGGTCACTGTGGAAATGTGAGGAATGTATCTGTTGCTCCCCGTCTTCGTGGAGGAACGACACAGGACCCTGCGCTGTTCTTTCGTCTGCTCGGCCCTCCCCGGGTTTGCTGCTGGTTCTTCCCTGGTTGGCTACCGACCCTTCCACCTCCGTGGAAGGGCGGTTCCCCCTGCCACATTCCCCACTTCCTCGGGGGAGCGGCACACCGCCGGCCGGCTCTCTCGGGGGCTGCTCAGGTGTTCCTTCAGATAGATGTTCCCCTTAGATGTTCCTGGTGCATGTTGTCTCTCTCCTCCTTTATAGTCCTTCCACCAATCCCAACTCTGCTACCCACACGCCGAGTACGCTGCTCTCCTCCAATCAGGAGTAGGTCCTACAGTTTATTGGTTGAACTGGAGGCAGCTGTGTAGAAGCTGTTTCCTCCTCTCCCAGCGCCATATTGTGGGAGAGCAGATGCATAGAATAAGTCTTAATTCCAGTAATTTAGTCTAGTCCGAGTTGCTGCCAGTTGCTCCCCACAGTATCAATAGAGGGGACCCCTCTTTACCTCTCAAATAAATAGCCTATTATTGAGCTACTTCTGATTCAACCTAATTAGATCTCTTGGGGAATCACCATTGCTTTAAACTTAATTTCATTATTGTTTACCTAATGGATCAAATTCTGATGGCACGCCTCCTACTAACAAAACATATAGAATATTTGTGATAAAATGTGATACTAACTTAAAAGAGACACTGATAAATGTTTGTAAAGTGAATCTGTGTTTCAGCTGCTATCATTAACCTTTTGCACCTATATCTAGCCATCATCAGAATGGCTTCTACTTTCTAATATCAAGTCCTACACAGTTTTCTCTGATTGTCTATAGGAGAAGGTGGGAAAACACAGTCTCTACTTCCTTTCAGATGCATAATATAAGATGAGGCATTCAATGAACACAAAGCTTGTGTTCATTGTTGGAGTGCCTCAAACAAATATGAACTTTCAGGACTCTTGTGTACTCAGTTTAAAACAAAACAGATACAAATAAAAGCTGACATCTAGGGAATGATAAATCCTAAGAGTGCCTGGCATATAGTCAGAGTGTCATAAATCATCTGAATGGATAAGAAACTGGATGAGTAGCTAAATCATGGCATCTCTGATATTTGAGTGAAACGGAATTTCCCTGAAGTGCTGATGAAAAAAAGGACAATCTCAGTGAAATATTTAAGTCCCATGAAAAATTTTAACTCAAAAAGGGAACAAATAATTGATTCTGTTTTATAGTACCAGCGAGTTAATAAATAATAGATGGGAGGTCGGCACCATGGCTCAATAGGCTAATCCTCCACCTGCGGCGCGGACACACCAGGTTCTAGACCCAGTTGGGGCGCCGGATTCTGTCCTCGTTGCTCCTCTTCCAGTCCAGCTCTCTCTGTGGCCCAGGAGTGCAGTGGAGGATGGCCCAGGTCCTTGTGCCCTGCACCTGCATGGGAGACCAGGAGAAGTTCCTGGCTCCTGGCTCCTGGCTTTGGATCAGCGCAGCGCACCGGCCACAGCAGCCATTGGGGCTGAACAATGGCAAAGGAAGACCTTTCTCTCTGTCTCTCTCTCTCTCTCACTGTCCACTCTGCCTGTCCAAAAAATAAATAACTAATAAATAAATAAATAATAGATGGGTTCTGGCCTCTTTCTAGAGATCATTGCTTACTTTGCCATGTTTTACTCTTTGTTCTTAGTGAATATCAGTTCTAATGCTATGATGCTCAAACATAATATCTGATAGCCCCTCTGTTCAATTAGATAGATAGATAGATAGAGGTAGAGATATAGCCCAGGGTTTGTCAACCTTGAAATAATAGATATTGATAATACATAATTCTTTGTGTCAGGTATTTAGCAGCATCCATGACCTCTTTGGTGCCAGTAGCACCCCCATCCTGGGAGTTAACAATCAAAAATGTATCCAGACATTGCCATATACTACTAGAAAGCAAAATTGTCTCTGGTTGAGGATCATTGATTTAGGCCTTAGAAACAACCATTAGATACACTTTACTTCAGGGCTTTTAAAAATTAGAAACTGATTTTTCTATAAGTACAGCACTACCATGATCACTACTTCATAATCAATTGGACCCTAAATAGAGTAATTATAGGAACCAGATTCCTCAAAGGGCATGAGTCTACAAGAAAGGCTGTCATGCCAAATGATACTGTCTCAGGTAACTACTGACACAAACATGTTGCTAAACAAACCTCTGTGGAATCCACTGATTTACCAATTATTGTGGCATCGCATGTAAATCCACCACCTGTGATGCTGGCATCTCATATGTGTGTTGTTCAAGTCCCAGATGCTCTACTTCCAATCTAGCTTCCTGCTGATGGCAGAGATTCTCAAAGTCTGTAGGTGGACTGGGGCAGCTTTATTCCATGAATCACATTTTGAGACCCAGGTTAAAAAGGGAGGAACCACCATGGAGGAGTTCTCATGACGGAGGAAGAAGCTTCCAGAAGCACCAACAAAAACATGCACTCTCTCCTGAAGTCTAGGCAGGTACCTGGCACACTGTCACTCCACAGACATGCCATGGGCCATGGCAGAATGCGCAAAGTGAACATTGATGAGATGGCAAAGTCTACATCTCCTTGGATGTTTAGAGAGAAGAAAGGGAAATATGCTGAATAATATTCTACCATAGTAGATGCAAGAATTCAAATCCATCACTGAACAGAAGCCATGGGTCTTCAGTCCTCATGTCTCCATTTCTTTAAAAGACAAAGAATGGGAGCAGGGGGCTGGCAATCAGTGGCACTGGAGTTGTATTTGCAAATCATATTAAGACCTTAGTGGAAAAAATGCAGAATATAAGTGCCAAACTTTTATTAACTACAATTTTAAAAATCTTACTATTGAATATATGCTTTATTGCTTTGTTTTTTCAGGACCTTAGTGAATATTGTCTTAATTGGGATTAGTTACTTTGATAGGGAATTTTGAATATCAGGGAACAATATTTATTTATCTGGCATATTTTTCCTTGCAACTAGAATACTAAATAAATCACTAGCACCTTGACAAAAGCCAGCAGCCTGTGACAGAAGAACAATGTCCGTGTTTTCTTGTACCTTCTTATGTATTCTGCACTAGTCATGGCTATGTTAAAGATCTTTATGAGGTATGTGGGCTTCTGTTTTTTATGGGACAAATAGAAAGTGGATAGGTTCAACAGCAAAATTACTTTTGAAGTGGAATAACAGCTGTTCAGTTAAAATCCTGACTAAATATCTACAGTTGATTTCTTTCATTCATAAATGTTAAAGCAAAAGGTCACTCAAATACCCTTGAAAAGCCTTCCTGGGAATCTGATTGAGGTCTGTCCCAGCTATGGTTTGAATATTTGTCCTCCCAAATCATGCAGGAGTATAATCCCCAAAGTCTTATGATAATGATCCTAAGAGTATAGAAACTTCATCAAATCATGGTGTTTAGAAGTAGGGCTTTTGATGGCTGGCACCATGGCTCACTAGGCTAATCTTCCACCTGTGGTGCCAGCACTCCGGGTTCTAGCACCGGTTCTGTCCCGGTTGCTCCTCTTCCAGTCCAGCTCTCTGCTGTGGCCCAGAAAGGCAGTGGAGGGTAGCCCACCTGCACCTGCATGGGAGACCAGGATAAGCACTTGGCTCCTGGCTTCGGATTGGCACAGCGTGCCGGCCGTGGTGGCCATTTGGGGGGTGAACCAACGGAGGGAAGACCTTTCTCTCTGTATCTCTCTCTCACTGTCTAACTCTGCCTGTCAAAAAAAAAAAAAAAAAAAAAAGAAGAAGAAGAAAACGTAGGGCCTTTGAGAAGTGGTTAGATTGGATTAGGTCATTGAAGTAGAGACCTCATGGTTGAATCTTGGTAGCTTTATAAGAAGAGGGACAGAACCAGGCATACAGAGTCACATGTGCCTCTGCCACTATGTGATACAGCCAAGGGGGAGCCTTGCCAAAGACTGTGCCGTGCTGTTTGGTGTTTGAATTTCAAATGTAAGTCAAAACAAACTTCTTTCCTCTATGAAGCCAGCCTGCCTCAGGTATATCATTATAGTAGCAAAAACAATTTGCACTCTGAATTACTTTAATGGTAAATCATTTTGGTTTATCTAATATTCTGTGAAATCTAGTAAGGTTCAGAATAAGTCTGAGCTGGCTTATGGCTTATTTTTGAGATTAGTTTGGACTCATTCATTCACTATTCATTCAACAAACATGAGTTGAAGGCTTATGTCAAGCACTGTGAATAAAGCAGACAATCACTGATGTCTTTGAAAGGCAGACAGCAGCATAGAATGAAGCTTACAGTGATAACTGCTCTGCCCTTTAGGCTGGAGACATGAGGGTAAGGGACATGATGACCACTGTGATGTAGAAGGAAAAAAGGAGAAAGTTATGGTGACAGAGAAGGGTTTAGTTTTCTGATAAAAGGAAGGACAGGGGCTGGTGCTGTGACACAGCTAATTAAAGCCACCGTCTGCAGCACCGGCATCCCATATGGGCGCCAGTTTGAGACCTGGCTGCTCCATTTCCGATCCAGCTCTCTGCAATGGCCTGGGAAAGCAGTGGAAGATGGCCCAAGTCCTTGGGCCCCTGTACCCACGTGGGAGACCCAGAAGAAGCTCCTGGCTCCTGACTCCTGATAATTGCAGTTCTGGCCATTGCAGCCAATTTGGGAGTGAACCAGTGAGTGGACAACCTCTCTCTCACTCCCTCTTTCTAACTCTGCCTTTCAAATAAATAAGTAAATCTTTTTAAAAAATGGAAGGACAGACTCAACACAGCAGGAAAGGGACTCTAGGGTTGCAGCCCTCACTCTGGAGGAAGCAACAAGGCCTGCTTTAAAAAGGATTGTTGTTCTTTTTTCTCTTCCAGAAATCTTAAAGACTCAGCTCTCTTGCTTTTCTTCCTTCCTAGATTTTGAAATCTATGTTAGATTTTTAAAAATGTGGAGCCTATCCTAGAAGTTAAGACAAAGGAGATCAAAGCATCCTCAGAGTATTTATACTCTAAAAAACATTTCATATCAATGAAATGCATTGATGTACATTGCTGGTGGAACTGACAGATTCTGAGTGGTCTTCTGCATTTCCCATCCATAAAAAGGTATGAAATTGATTTTCCTAGAAGTCTGATTTAATTCAAAATATCCTATAACTTCATTGCAAATACTGGCTTTAGGCTCACACAAAATGGATAGACAGAGGTACCATGGAGGAGAGAGCCCCTAGTAACAAGTAAAGGCTAAAAGAAAAGGCTTTATATAATCAGCCTATTCCCTCACGGAAGAAGATCTTGGGGAAACTTAAGGTGAACAATTTTCTTGCATTTATTTTTATAAGTACCTTCTGTTGATGGCAAATTATCCTGTATTTTAATTTACAGTATCAATATAAGGTCTCATTTTAAAATAACTTTAATTTTAAGTGAGTGCAGGTGGTATGTTTTTGCATTAGTTCTATGAACCTCCTATTTTCATCACAAAAATTTGGATATCTGCAGTTAGTGTCTGAATATGAATTATGGTGTGATAGCTAGATACAGTTATATGAGTCTTATAAGGCAGAAATCAATCAAATGAGGCAGTCCTGCTGCAACTGAGCAACGATTTAGTGAACTCTGAGATATTGGAACACTTGCAGGAGTCAGACTCAGGGTTATACTCTCTAGCCAAGTGCCCTGTGGGACTACGGTGGTTACAGAGGCAGCAAGAATAGAAAACAGGGTAACTGCAACCTCTTGACTTTGACATTAAAGCCAAAATTCCACCGGTGCCTACAACCTCCACTTTTCCTTTAATTTTGTGTGCATTTGTTTTCTTGCGTTAAATTATCTTCAGTTTGAAATACCCAGAGTGATTACCTTTGCCTTCCCTGAACCTTACTAATATGTTACAAATGGCAAGAAGAAAAACTGTGATTATTATATCATATAGATATGGCTTATCTCCCAAGGGTTTGTATGTTGAAACCTTTACCCTCAGCATGGTGGTACTGGGAGATAGGGCCTTTATGAGGAGGCCAATTTGGACACAAAAAATAGGGAATGCTGGGTGTGGTTCATTAATTGTGAGATATCCTTATAGGAGATGTTAAAAATGGGAAGAGGGGCAAGAGGGTATATGGAAACTCTTCGTATTATTACCTCACACTATTTTTGCTTTGTAAATTTAAAACAATTTTGAAATAAAATGTTAAAAAAGGAAGAGGACAGGCCTAGTGGGAGGTCCTTAGGCCAACCAGAGGCGTGCCCTCAAAATGGATTGTAGAACCCCAGTTTCTCTTTGGCTTTCTGGTTTGAGATGCAATCTCTTCCTCCCAATACCCTCCCAGGGTGGTGACATCATCTATTGTTAGACCCTCACGGGAGGCCAAACCAATGGAGCCCCCTACCCTGCCCAGTCTTAGATGGTGAGCCTCAGAATTGTGAACTAAATAAACCTATTTTCTTTATAAAGTAGCTTGCCTCAGCTGTTTCATTACAGTAAAGGAAAATGGACTAACATGGCAGTAAACACTGGTCTCATAACTAGAAACACATTCTCAGAATTTACTTACAGAAGCAAGATGAGTAGATTTCAGAAATGTAACAATTTGGAGTCAAAGCAAAGCTGAAGATACTGAGGCAAGCATTCATTAGTTTCTGCTCTGTGACCTCAAATAATCTATTCAATCCATTTGATAAAATGTATTTTTAATAATCAAATTGCACTGAGTCCTTTTGTTGATTGATTTTTCAACTGGCTCTGGGAGGATGTTTTGGGAACATTTTGGTAGGATGAAGGGAAGCAGAAACTGTCTCATTGATTACTGTGTTACATAGCTTTTCATTACTACAACAAAATATTTGATGCAATTAACTTTATAAGGAAAGGAAATTTATTTGGGCTTATGATTTTTGGGGTTCATGATCCAATATTAGGCAGTCCCATTAGTGTTGGCTTCTACTGATGACATTCTCCTGAAGTAGCACAGAGATGAGTACATGTGCCTATGTCTATGTCTATGTCTATGTGATTTTTTTACAAAATTTTACAAATTTTTACAAAATTAAATCAGGATTTAATCATGGGGTTTCCATCCTAACGATGCAATCCAATGCAATCACCTCCCTAAGGGTCCACCCCTCAACACTATGATGGAATTAAACTCTCAACATCTTAGTACAATTACTATAAGACTTTGGGGAGCAAACTTTTAACACAGGGGCCTTTGGCAGACATTCAATATCCAAACTGTTACCCAAATCATAGAACTTACTCTCATCACAGAGCAAGTTTTATGCTTATCCGAAGTTACCATCCTATTAGGCTTACCATTCCACTGACCCAGCTGTTGACTTCTCAGGAAAGCAGGTATTGGCTCAATGGATGGTTCCTTGAATAATCAGGAAGAAGGACTTCAAAAATCAATGGATGCACTATAACTCTTTGGGGCTCCATATTGATGGCCCAGGATTGTGTGAGAAGAAAAGAGATGAGCTCTCATGCACTCAAGAAGTCTATTTGATTTCTCAGGGTGCCTAGGGAAAACCTAGTGTCACAGGAAAACTGAAAGAAAAATAGTTAAAGCATTTAAGAACATCTGCCAATAGCTATGCTGTTAGTACTGTTTCCAAAGTAGTCTTTGAATACTGAACTAATAAATTTTACTTCAAGTTGAGGTGCCTTAAGAGTCAGGGGTATTGGGGCCAGCGCTGTGGCATAGTGGGTAAAGCCACCACCTGCAGTGCCGGCATCCCATATGGGCACCGGTTTGAGTCCTGGCTACTTCTCTTCTGATCCAGATCTCTGCTATGAACCTGGGATATCAGTAGAAGATGGCCCAAGTGCTTGGACCCCTACACCCACATGGGAGACCTGGAAGAAACTCTTGGCTTAGGATCAGCTCAGCTCTGGCCATTGCAGCCATTTGGGCAGTGAATCAGTAGATTCAGGGGAGTGAACCAGTGGATAGAAAACCTCTCTCTCTCTCTAATTCTGCCTTTCAACTAAATAAATAAATCTTTAAAAAACAAAACAAACACAAGCTTCTTTTAAAAACAAAAGGTTCAGGGGTATTTCATAGGCAGAAGTTGCCTCGTTGTCTTCAAGATTCCTTTTATCAACCTTTCCTTTGGTAGAAGATGCTTGTTGTTTTGCCTACTATTTTCCATTCTACCAAATTTTATAAACCATTCCTTACTCTTCCTTTGAGAAACACTTCCTGACTCTCAGACTATGTTCATATGGGCTGACTGGCGTGGCATGGGTTAACTGGGAGCAGGAACCAGTACTGGCAAACTAGGTCATTCCATCATCTGAACCACCATGATTGGCTCAGATGGGATCACATGATGCAAGCCTGGACAACCACAGACAATGGAAATGAATCTGAAGACTTGAAAGACCCTTTTGGGAAATGGAAACTTTCTGTTGGCTTCAATAAACCAGAGGATGAAAGCCCATAACTATTGCCATTCAACTGTCATGTGAAGAAAGCCTGCCTGAGAGTGAAAACAACACTGCCAAACAAATTGAAAAATGGAGATGGAAACAGTGAGAGAATCCTTCAGGTCCTATATGTGTTGTGGATCCAGCCATACCGGAAATTAGAATTACTCCTTTCTCTTAGTTACATGTGCCAGTGAATGCTCTTTAATATTTAAATCAATTTGAGTGACCTGAGTTTCTGTCATTCCCAATCCAAAGCACCCTGACTATTGCCTTCACCCTTCTCTCTCATCATTACCAAGTGCAAACCACAGAGCAGATGCTTTCTCCTTTTCTCTTTGTCCACAACCTTGTAGAATCTGATTCCAAATTTCATTAAATATTCATATTTATTCATCAAACATCTATTATGCCCCAAAATATACCAGTCATTCTTCACAAAAAGTGTTTAAGGAAAATTAATAAGGCATGGGAATTGTTATTAACAAGCTCAGAATCAATGTGGCTTTCCTAAAGTACATGTAATGATCAGAAGCTTACCATTCTATTTTCCCCAAAATTTCAGCTTTTAAAAAAAATGAAAAGATTCAGTTTTCAGTTTCAAAATATTTTTCATCCATACCTGTAATTTTTCTTTATTGTATATGAATTTTAATTTAGGATCAGAAATTAATTTTCTCCAATTATCGTTGTGTTTTTTAATGTGATTAACACACCTTCATCTTAGGAAAGATATCTAACTTCTCTGAGATTTGGTTTTCTTACCTATAAAAAAAGGAGTAGAATGCATTGGTTAACTGACAACATCTCAACCCGAAATGTTCACAATTCACTCATCCATGCTGGCCCCTTTCTTTCTTAGAAACAACTTCCTTCGCTGCCCTGTTTCTGTTTCCACGATACATATCTCCCCTACCCTCCAATCCCAGGAGTCAAGTGCAGGTCTCAGAATTCAGGGAAACTACTCTGCTTCCACTCTGACACACAGAATCCATCCTCTTTGCTGCAGCCAAACTCAGCCTCTCAAACTATGTATCAAATCAAACCTCACACCTCTCTCTCACAGAAAAAGCCAGGGCATCCTGTCACCCTTGGGCTAAAGTCCACTTTATGTAACCCCTTGATCACTGTCCTCCAACCACATTTGTCCTTTTGCTCCTCCTTGAGCCGTCAGTCTTGCTCCCCTCTCAGAGCGTTTGCTCTTGAAATTCCCTCTGGCCAGGTTTAGTCCCCGATTTCACACAAGTCATCCATTCAAAGAGATTTCCTGACACCTCTCCCCAATCTAAAATAACATCCAGCTCTCCTTCTTCCTATCTTGACTTGTTTTCTCCCTAGCTCTCATCACTCATTGAAATTATATCATATTCTAACAGTAGTATGTTATATAATTAACATTTAATATAATTTAATGTAAATTACATTAGCATAGAGAGTAGCAAATACTAGAGGCTCAGTTGGTTTTTGTGGAATGAATGAGTAATTCCCTTATAATTCCTGTAATAGCCATCTGTTTGGCTCTGAGACATATATGACTATAATCCAAATTGCTCATAATACCCTGTTTTAAGCATATTTTGCTCTAATGTATAGATAATTTTTCTTTATAAGTAGGTTTTAAGAAAACTGTACATCCCAGAGCAGACAACCCTTCTTTTGTGAATTCTCACAGATTATCATTAGCTGGTAGAATTGTAATGATAGTTTCAGAAGAGACTGCCTACTCCATGGATATATACAGGACTTTTTCACATTCTTAAGAGATTCAACTGGAATATAGAATTAATTTCCAAGACAATCTGAAATGGATAGCAGATATAACTAGGTTCACCACGTAGAACTACAATCTAGTGTTAAGAAATCATGGTACAGGCTCAAAGTTCCAGCAGAATGAGATGCTCTTCTGATAAGATCTTTCTACCATCTTAGCACATTCATCTTATTTGACCATTAGACTCTAAAAAAAATGGTCAAAGCAAAAGGTCACAGTCAGCTAGACAAAGTGTGTTCAGTTCATCCAGAAAGCAGCTCATGAAAACAATTTCAGGATCTTCATCTTGGCTATGTGGTTCAAATTAAAATACCCAGGACAAGAATCTGGATCAAGGTCCTGGTGGACAGGATAAAACTTGGGAAATGAAAAGTCAAGAGTATTCTTGATAACTGTGGTTAATAGAAGGCAACAAGAACGCGCAAGAATGGCACTGTTTATAAATAGCCCAAAATGGTGAGAATCCCCATGTCTATCAACATAGAAGGGATAAATTATTTCAGAATTCATACAATGAATTACTATAAAAACGAGAGTGAATGATTTCCAATTACATGCAAAAATATTGATAGACCTCACAAACAGACTGTTGGAAGAAGGGAACCAGATAACTGGACACAAAAAATATATATACTAAATGAATTATTCCACATGAGCAGTTCAAAAACAAGCAGTTTATCCATGATGTGAGAAACCTAGTGAACCTTGAGGAGTTAGTGACTAGGAGGCAATATGAAAGAAACATTGGAAATGCTGGCAATGATATAGTTATGTATCTGTGTCCTGGTTACATGGATGTATTGGTTACTAAAATTCATTCGATTGTACTTACAATATGTGCATATTTTTAATTTAATTTATATTTCAATGAAAACTTTAGTTTAAAGAAATCTTCATGTGTTTATGCAATTTTAAGCCACAAAAAAACTAAGAAAGCTCTCTTTTGCAAGTACTCACAGATTGATCTGCCAATTTTCAAATTCACCAGAAGCCTATGTTGAAAAGAAGTTATATCTTTAGCTGAACCTCACAAAAAGAACTCATTTGCTTCTGAAGTTGTCACACATCCTGAGTTTGTCAAGAGAAAATGGTTTGGCTTTCAGGACCTCCAGTTATATATTTTTCAAAATTTCACACTCACTCCTAATCATTCACACACACACACACGCACACACACACACACGGAGCCTTCAAAAAGTTCATGGAAATCTGCATTATTGTTTATTCCCATTTTCCATGAAGGTTTTTTTTTTTTTTTTTTTTTTTTTTTTTTTTTTTTTTTTTTTTTTTGACAGGCAGAGTGGACAGTGAGAGAGAGAGAGAGAGAGAGAAAGGTCTTCCTTTTGCCGTTGGTTCACCCTCCAATGGCCGCCGCAGCCGGCGCACTGCAGCTGGCACACCGCGCTGATCCGAAGCCAGGAGCCAGGTGCTTCTCCTGGTCTCCCATGAGGTGCAGGGTCCAAGTACTTGGGCCATCCTCCACTGCACTCCCGGGCCACAGCAGAGAGCTGGCCTGGAAGGGGGGCAACCGGGACAGAATCCAGCGCCCCGACCAGGACTAGAACCCAGTGTGCTGGGGCCGCAAGGTGGAGGATTAGCCTATTGAGCTGCGGCGCCGGCTTCCATGAAGTTTTTTTTTTTTTTTTTTTTTTTCCATGAAGTTTTAAAAGTCTTCCTCATATGTTTATGAAGAAGGCCAATGATGGGTGGAATTTTTTTTCTTTTCCAGCTCAAGTCATAATAATGCTAAGAAAGGTATATATCATGAATATTTTCACTTGGAATCATAGAAGAGTGAAAGTGGTCATAAAGCGGTAACAAGCCAAGATCCAGGGGAAGTTAGAGCTCTAGGGAAGTAGATCTTCATTTGGTACCACATTTTACCCATACAGAAGATGCCTCTGAGAAGTTGGAAAGGTTTTTGTCAGTTTCACTGGATCCGGATGACAAAAGTTAGACTCTAAGTACTCTAGCTTTGACATACAGCATACATTTGAGTTCAAATCCTTAAATTGTTTTAAGGTGACTTCCAAGTGCTCATCTCCCAGGCACATGACCGAAAAAAATAAAAAAATAGAAATTTCTCTCTAGAGGTTTCATACTTGGCTAAAATAACTTTATATTTTCTTTCTTTCTTTTTTTTTTTTTTTTTTTTTGCAACAGGATGTCTTACATAAAATGAAGTTAAGTAAAAATAGCAGAAGGTGGCAAAATAAAATTTAAAATAGCATCAAAATTTTAGCTTTATTTTTTAAAACATGAGTTTATTTATTTGGAAGGGAGAGGTACAGAGAGAGAGGGAGAGGGAGAGAGAGAGAGAGAGAGAGAGAGAGAGAGAGAGAGAGGTTGAGAGAGATGAATTTTCCATCTGCTGGTACATTCCCCCAATGGCCACAACAGTGAAAATCACCACTTGGAATCACCACATCCCATGTCAGAGTACCTGGTTCAAATCCTGGCTGCTCCAATTCCAGTCTCTTTGTAATGGGCACCTTGGGAGACAGAAAATGATGGCCCAGTGTCTGGGGGCCTGCCACCTATGAGAGACCTAGATTGAGTTCTGGGCTCCCGGCTTCATCTTGGCCCAGTCCTGGCTGCTGCAGACATTTAGGGAGTGTGTAAACTGGAAGATATCTCTCTGTCTTCTCTCTGCTTTTCAAATAAAATAAAAATAAATAATTTTAAAAATAAAAATAAAGGGCTCTGATAAAAATCCAATTACATATGAAAACACCAAGCACCTTCAGAGTAAACCACAGAGACATCTTCATAGAAAAATCCTGGAAACAGAAACAACAGTCCATTCATGACATAATTAGTTTCTTTTCTCTCAACTCTGAGTGAAAATGTTTGTCTATAATCTAAACCACCAATGTCAGAAATTAGGTTCTCCCGGGGCCAGCATTCGGCATAGTGGGCAAAGCGGCTGCCTGCACACTGGCATCCCATGTGAGCGCCAGTTTGTGTCCTGGCTGCTTCACTTCCTATTCAGCTCCCTACTAATGTACTGGGAAAAGCAGCAAAAGATGGTCTAAGTGCTCGGGCCCCTGCCATCCACATGGGAAATCTGGATGAAGCTCCTGGCTCCTGGCTTCGGCCTGGCCCAGCTCCAGCTGTTGCAGCCATGTGGGGAGTGAACCAGAGGATGGAAGACCTCTCTCTCTCTCTTTCCCTCTCCCTCTCCCTCCGTCTCTCTGTGTAACTCTGACTTTCAAATAAATAAATAAATCTTTAAAAAGATTAGGTCCCTGATCTTTATGGGGCCTGCTAGCTGAGAGTTCGTGACTCTGTTAGCTCTGTCAGTAACTGCAGCATGGCCTGTATAAAACCACTTGCCAATTCTGAGCCTTTGCCTTTTCGTCTATAAAATGGGTGCAAATCAGGTGATTCTGCTTCCAATTCTAAAGGTTGCTTTCAGTTCTAAAATCCCACATTCTAACATGCAGTATCCCATTTCCTAACTGAGATAGTTATTACACAAGTATTGGCTTTATGATTATTCTTTAGGCTGAACGTACATGTTTATAAAACCTTCTAAATCAGTAATGTTTGACAATGTGTTGAAAGAAAAAAAATCCTATCAGAGGAAACCAGTCTAGTACCATTCTTGAATTCATAAAGTAAGTGTGAAAATTGAATGTCAGAGGCAAAGCGCCAAGAGCAGATTGAAGCTTGTAAAACTCCTGAGGCTTCAAACCATTTCAGTGCTGAGATAGAATCGAAGAAAGTAGAATGAATGGAAGCTAGCAGAGCAAATGAGACTGTTAGAAGCTCATGGAAGTATCTACAATGGTCCTTGGAGGAAATTGAAATCCAAAGGTTGCTATTTAATGGCTAAATTCCCTAGCAGCCAAATGGGACCATGAACATTCATGAGTAGCCCAGAAAATACTTTTTTTTTTTCTGGTTTACAATAAGGAACATGTTAACATTCTCAATGACTTGGTTGTGTAACTTTTGTATTTACAGCATTCATTTATTTTACTTTTTGTGCTCAACCACAGCAGAATAGAGTTAACTAAGGTTTGGTTTTTTAGGTAGACCTTGCAAAACAGAAGTCTTTATGTCATTTAGAATAAATTCCAAGTGCCTTGTTCCTAGTGAGTTATCTGACCTTGTCAAAGAATGCCCTTCCCTCTTTGGTTCTATTGACCTTCTAATGTGCTCCAGAAAGCTCTCAGGACCTTGCATTGCTGTACATTCTCTCCCCTCATCCTCAGCCTGCCAGCTCCTTCTTACTATACAGGTCTCAAATGAAATTTCAGAGATGTTTTCCATGGCCTCCCAGTTTGTTTTTTTTTTTTTTTTAATGTCTTCTCCACTCCTAGAGTCATGATTTAACTTATTTTTCAAAGTGATAGTCTTCCAAACAGTCAATATTTGGAAATATCTGTCGCTGTTGTCTTCTTCTTCTTTTTATTTATTTATTTATTTATTGTTTCTCTTCTCCCAACAAAAAGAAGCTTCTGTGAAAATAGAGGCTCTGTTGCCTCATCCACTAACTACTATGCTCCAGTATCCAGATCAGTGCCTGGCATGTAGTACTTGCACATTAAACATTTTAAAATTTTTTTCTTATTTTCAAAGGAATAATTAATATGAAACAAGCTGAAAAAAAGCATTTCAAATGATCTTTTAAGGTTTTGTTTAGTTTTAAGATCTATATGGCCCTAACTATTACCGAAGAGATAAAAACTTCCAGAAGTTGGAAGGTAAAGAAAGCACAGAGGAATCCTGATTGTATTTTCTTTGAAGTTAGTTGGGGTTGTACAAGGACTCACAGATGTTGTCATTAGTGTGACTGAGAAAGATTCTTCAAGGTAGAGATTGAGCAAAGGTGTGAAGGGTTAGGAATGCATAAAATATTACTAAAACAGTAAATGAATGGAATGGAAGAGAAATTTATACAATGGTCACAGAAGGTTTGGGGCTTTATTCTACAAATGACAGGGATTAGTTAAGTAAAATAACCCCATCCATCTAAGAATAATTAATCTTACAGTTTGAGGACCATTTCTCTGTGTGTGAGAATCAATGATAACTTTGAAGTTGTGGCCAAAATTGCGTGTGTGTGTTTTGTGTGAGAGTGAGTAAGAGAGTGAGTGAGAGAGAGAGAGAGACAGAGAGAGAGAGACAGAGAGAGAGAGATTGGATATTTTCCTGATAGCAGAACTCTCAGCTCTTACCAAAGAGCGACATAAAGGAAATAAAAATAAAGTAATGCATTAAAATATAAATGCAGATAGAGTTGGAAAGTCAGAAGTACCCACATTGAAGATAAAAAGATCCAACAGAAGAAATGTTTTCTTTTAAAGATAATAGTCCTGGGGCCAGTGCTGTGCCATAGTGGGCTAAGCCTCTGCCTGCCGCACCGATATCCATATGGGCACCCATTCTTGTCCCAGCTGCTCCACGTCTGATCCAGCTCTCTGCTATGGCCCAGGAAAGCAGTAGAAGATGATCCAAGTGCTTGGGCCCCCGAACCCACTTGGGAGACCCTGAGGAAGTTCCTGGTTCCTGTCTTCGAATCGGCCCAGCTACAGCTGTTTTGGCCATTTAGGGAGTGAACCTGCAGATGGAAGACCTTTCTCTCTTTATCTCCCACTCTCTGTCTGTAACTCTACCTTGCAAATAAATAAATAAAATGTTAAAAAAAATAAAGATAATAGCCCAATAACCAGCATAAATTCTAACAATTGAGTATTTCTACTTTTAGAAATGTCCAATTTTACATATCACATTCAGATAAATTAAAACTTTCTAGAAAATAGGAATAGGACCATATTTATTGTTGATAATGCAGCAAAAGTTTGGACTAGAGCATTAGGCAATAACTACCTAAAGGGAAGAAAGACAGGCAAATTCAGATCCTAACAAGCTAAGTCAGAAAAAGAGCAAACTAAAATCATATTCAGGTGTGTTCTGTGTGATTCTTGACACTACCTCAGCAATCCATTATTTTGTGGGGAGTTGCTCTATGCTAAGCAGTTCCACCTATACCCCTGTAGATGAACAGTAAATTCTCTGGTCATTTTTGAGCCAGCTCCCTAGCGATATAATTGCCAAAATGGTTGAAATTTAAAACATCAGGTTTAATTCATCTGCACTAGGTTACAAAAATGCTATTATAGTAGGAGGAAGGAACAGCAGCAAAGTAAAGAAGCATGAGATGTTACTGGTGAGGCTGAAGAAAGAAGAATTAAGATGAGACAGTGACCAACAGGAAAACCTGATGCAAGTCAGGCCAATGGTCATCTCTTCATGGGGTCCAATTGGAGAAAAACTGAGGTCAAATAAGGACACTGGCATGAGAAAACAACAGGCAGAGGAGTCAGATGGCCTCATTCTTCCAGAAGCTATGCACATCCATTTGAAGTAGAGGAAGTTGGATTGTAGGAATTGGCTCCAATTCATAGGAAGAAGTTGCAGGAGCCAGGAGGCTGAAAGATGCCTGCCATCTGGAGAAACTGGGGGAAGGAGAATTGGAAGTCATGCAGATCAGGGCGGGGAAATGGAAAAGAAGAGAGGTTATTTGGCTGGGATAGTTGGGTGGGGTCAGATCCCTACCACACTTTAATTCTGGAATGAAACTTGCACAGTCTTCACAGCTAGCAGCATTAGCAATAAAGGAAAATAATTTCGTTTCCAAATCCCAATAAATCTATATTTTGAACTGACATTTTGGAAAGTTGTCTTTTAATATGTAAATGTGCTTCACATGCACTTCTCTTTACAAAAATCTCCAAAACCTTCAACAGCAATTCTGTAGAGTATAATATAAATATATGATTTTTTTGTTAGGGACAAGAAATTATACCAGATTTCTCCAGATACAAAATTTCTTATTTGAGAAGAAAAGTGCAATAGAAGACATTAAAACTGGCAGGGGCTAGGAGGGGAAAGATAAGGTTAGTAGTGGTTACAGGTATAAGCTCTTGGCTAAGACTATGTCATGTCAGATCCTGGCTCTACTGTTAACTAATTGTGGGATTTGTGCCAGCTCATAAACTCTGTAAACCTCAGTAGGAATAGTATTTATATCAAAGAGTTATTATGAGGATTAAAATTTAAAAATAATAAATTAAAAATAATTATAATACAAATAATAGTGCCTGGAATATATTGGATTAGCTAACACAGTTCCTGGAATATTTTGAGAGTCAAACAATTGCTTTGCATCCTCATCCTTATTATCATTAGTTAGAGAGGACTTCCAGAATTATTTGTGGACAGTGCTGAATAGGATTGGACTCTTCCATCTCTTACAGACTTGCTGTCTAAATTCTACTAAATGATCCATCTGCTAAAGAGGAACAAGATCTATGTCCTTGTTGGATCTTCAGAGTTTAGGTCATAGACATTGTTATTATCAACCTTGAACTGGCAAATATGTCAGCTCTACAATGAACACACTGTGAGAGGAGACAAGCCACACGTTTGCTCCTTCATCAATGAAGGTGGTTGAATACACCCTTTCCAAGGTTAATTTTAATTCTAACATTTTCTCACTATGCAGCTACTGCATTTTGTCATTCTACACCTACAGTTTCAAATGACTTGTGAGCTATCAACAACACAACTCCCCTTCACCTGTTTGGGCTGCACTTAGGGGCACTAAAAGTGCAAAATGTGTGAGTATGTAATCTTCCACAGGTAACAGCTAGGTTACCCTCCCTAGTCTGCCTGTTCAAAACAGCCATTTTGCTCTTCCCTTGGCTGGCTGCCTAGCCAGTAATTTTCTGCAGCATGCTCCATCCTTATCCCAGCCGATGAGAGGGAAATGAATTCACCCAGCAGTTGCAGGCATCCCTTCGGATGTTGCAGGCAGAAAACGTGCCAGGCATTTCACTGTTAATTATCAGCAGCCTGGCTGCTGTAGCCCCTTGCTGTGCCAATTTGAGAGATGAGACTCTTTACACTGCTTATTAGGCTCAGCTAAATAAATATTAACCAGCATTAGTGTTGTCAAAGATACAGTCTGAATTCAGCTCCCTGGAGTGGTTGTTGGTACCCATGCTTTTCACCATCAATTTTCCATTCTGTCCCTCCCTCCCCTTATCGTGCTATAGCTAATCTCTTCCCCTCCTCCCTGGACATTCAGAGGAACTCTGATATCAGGGGACTGAAATAATATTGCTGATTTGGCTCATTGGTTTACTTTATGAAATACTTGTACTATTGGCACCAATATTAATTACTAGCACAAGACAGTCCAGAAGCATTGGGTAGTGAACACCCTTGGAGGCAGCCTTCAACCAATGAGTAGCAGGAGTTTGTGGATAAATACTGCTTCCTTGCTGTCTTCGAATAATTCTCTTTATGGGCTTTCAGAGTTCCCCAGTGGGATTGAGCCTACTCTTGTCCTAACAGGCTTCAAATTTCTCAGCCATGTATTTTGAGTCAAGTTACCTTTCCCTCCCTCCAAAAGTGATTTTTGAAAGATTTAAGCCCCTTGCCTGCAGCAATTGGTTTAATCTTTGGAATATGATCCTAATCAGGTCAATCATGGCAAAAAAAAAATCACTAATTCCAGGACATAAGATATTTGAAGAACAAACTTCCTCTTCTTTGCTAGATGTTGAACCTAGAAATATAGCTCCAAGAAGCTATTATTAGCTATTACACAAATGTGAATGTAGAAAATATCAACAATGGAGCCAATATATAATTATGTGGTAACAAAAGAGAAGGAAACGATGTTTGCTCAAAGCAGTGAAGCTTCACCCAAAGCCACATCAATCTTTAGATGTTTTCGTTTTGAATCATTTTGCTTCCTGTATTATTTAGGTTTGAGTTGAAAATTCTTATACATTCATAAACATTTATTATACATGATCTTCTTGATGTGTCTACTTGTAGCAAGTACATATGGAGATTTTCCCATACCCCTTAGATATTGCCACGGTAAAGCCCTTCTATCTGATTCCTACTCATAAGGGCTTACTCCAGCGATTCTGCCTCAGCACAGGGCAATCCAGATGAACTGGATAATAAACATCCTTCAGAAGCAGTCCTCCACTAATGACCAGCAGGAGTCTGTAGATAAATACTCTCACTTCCTAGCTCTCTTGTAATAATGTTCTATATAGACTCACAGAGTTACCCAGTGAGACTGAGTGTAATTTGTTTTATAATGTATCCTTTATTAACTGCTTTCCTTTCTCTATCTCATTTCCTCACTTCTCCATTGGTTTATTAGCCATTATTATTATTACTATTATTATTATTCATTACTAAATGACTTGGTTCCAAAAGGAATTCACTAAAAAATAGCATGCTTACTTATAACTTTAAAAATGCACCCACAAGTTATTGACTTACGTGATTTCTACCTTTCCACTGCTAAACAGAATGAAGTATACACAGACCATTTTGGCATAGACTCTGTCTAGAATGAAGGAATAAATTCAAAACCCAATAGGCCAAAGTATACTTTCCTGTCAGTGCTGGCTAAACAAGGTTGATGTACTTTTACTAGATGGAAAATTTGGATAAAGAAAATAAAAGCACAAACAAGCCAAACTTGCTCATTAATAAAACATGCTCATTAATGTTTTGGTTCTAGTAGTGGCAATGAGCCATACAGATCTTTCCACTGAATGAATGAGAGTATGTGAAGACACCTTATGTTCATGAATTGGAAGGATTAATGTGGTTAAAACATCCACACTACCCAAGGCAGTTTATAGGTTCAGTGAAATCCCTACCAAAATACTAATGATATTTATCCTAGAAACAGATAAAACACTCCTAAAATTCATATAGAACCACAAATGACCCCAAAGAGCCAAAGCAATCTGAGCAAAAGGAGAAAAGCTAGAAGCATCATGATACTTGGCTTGAAAACATACTACAAAGTTATAGTAGCCAAAACAGTGTGGTACTGGCATAAAAATTGACACATAGATAACAGAATAGCATAGAAAACACAAAAATAAATCCATGTATTTACAATCAACTGATTTTAAGAACAGCAGAAAAAGACTCATTGGAGAATGGACAATATCATCAATAAATGGTGCTGGAAAAACTGGGTATCAAGGGCCAGAAGAATGAAACTAGGCCAATATTTCTCAACACACACAAAAATAAACTCAAAATGGATCAAAGACTTAAAGATAAGACCCCCAACTTAATGAATCTACCAGAAGAAAAAAATAGGGGAAACACTTCAAGACATTGGACTGGGCAAAGGTTCTTTAAATATGATCCCAAAAGCAAGATCATAAGAACAAAAATAAATAAATTAGGTTATACCAAACTAAAAATCTCCTTGCACAGAAGATGAAACAATCACCAGAATGAATAAAAACCTGAAGAACAGGAAAAAGATATTCATCTGACAAAGGAATTTAAAAACTCAACAACAAAAATAACTCAATTGAAAATAGGCAACTCCTTTCTCAAAAGATAAATGAACAAAAGTATACAAAATAGTGCTTAACATTGTTAATCATCAGAGAAGTTGAAATCAAAATCACAATGAGAATCCTCTTGGCCAGCGCCATGGCTCAATAGGCTAATCCTCCGCCTGCGGCACCGGCACACTGGGTTCTAGTCCCGGTTGGGGCACTGGATTCTGTCCCAGTTGCCCCTCTTCCAGCCCAGCTCTCTGCTGTGGCCCGGGAGTGCAGTGGAGGATGGCCTAATTGCTTGGGCCCCGCACCACATGGGAGACCAGGAGAAG
Organism: Oryctolagus cuniculus; assembly: GCF_964237555.1. Taxonomy (NCBI): domain Eukaryota; kingdom Metazoa; phylum Chordata; class Mammalia; order Lagomorpha; family Leporidae; genus Oryctolagus; species Oryctolagus cuniculus. Next base: position 35,086,496 of record NC_091442.1, read on the forward strand.
CACCTGGCTCCTGCCTTCGGATCAGCATGGTGCGCCGGCCGTGGCGGCCATTGGAGGGTGAACCAATGGCAAAGGAAGACCTTTCTCTCTGTCTCTCTCTCTCTCTGTCTACTCTGCCTGTCAAAAAAAAAAAAAAAAAAAAAAAAAAAAGAGAATCCTCTTACCATAGTTAGAATGGTTATTTTAAAGAAGAGCGCAGTAACAAATGCTGGCAAGGATTCAGATAAAAAAGAACCCTCATACACTATTGGTGAGAATGTAAATTAGTGTACCCTCTGCAAAAACAGTACGGATATTCCTTAACAAACTGGAAATGCTTGCAAAACTACCATATGACCCGGAAATTCTGCTGCGGATACATCCAAAAACAGGAACCTTTACGTTGAAGAGATAGCTACACTTGTCTACAGCCATACCACCATGAATGTGCACGATCTCATCTGATCTCAGTGATAGCTGCATTCCTATTTTTATCGCAGCACTAGTCACAATAGCCAAGATAGGGAATCAAACCAAGTGCCATTGACAGAGGAAGTGATAAAGAAAATTTCATATATGACTGCAGTGGAATACTCTTCAGCCATTAAAAATAAATAAAATTGTGTCATTTATGGCAGCATGGATGAAACTGGAGGATACTATGTTAAGTGAAATAAATCAGGTACATAAAGACAAATACATGTCTTCTCACTTATATTTAGAAACTATAAAAGTTAATTTTGTGGAAGAAGAAAATAGAATAGTGGTTATCAGAGGCTAGAGAAGGGGAAGATCAAAGAAAGAGAAAATGGTGAATGCTATATGGGAGCAACGGAATTGGAGGAATAATTTCTGTTGTTCTATAGTATTAAGTATGGTAACTATAATTTCCTCAAGACTTTATAGCTAGTTAGAAACAAGGTTGGGGTTGTAGCTAGGGAATCCTACCATACTACCCCCATTAATTTTGGCTTAAGGTTTATATTTTACTTGCATATTCATTTATCTTAAGCTCACATTTGAACGTTATAACCTATCTTGCATGTGATGTGCGATGTTTATTTTTAGAAAACCTCAGAATATACCACTGGTGACCTTGCTTAAATAATTGCATTAGGGAGAAAATCCTCCCACACAATGAGTTTTGTCATTGGACATTGCAGGAAATATCCCATGGTCTATTCTCCTTTCAGAAGCAGCCTGAAAAGTCAGATTATACTGCAAATCCAGCCTTGGTCCATTTTGTTTGATGCTCTCCCCTAATCCCAAAGCAGTTCCTGGGACTAAGTCCAGGTACTAGTATGACTAGGAAAATGCCAGAAGCCATATGGGCTCCCCAGGGCACCACCTGCATGAGGTTGGATACTAAAAACCTAGGAACCAACCCTTTCCAATTGAAAGAACAGATGGCATTCCAGATATGACTATATATAATGCAGACTGCTAAGGTTATTAAATAAGTATGCATTTTAAGTGACTTTATAAAAACCAAGAATTTTATAACTGAAATGAAAGCCAAGCAAAGGAAACCACAAGACAATGTTGAAAACTGTGCATTTTGGCCTCCATAGCATGTTCTAACCTCCAGAGAAACCACTGGAAAATAACCAGGAAACAATAAATGAAAGTTGCAAAAAAAGGATGTTGCCTTCAGAATTTCATGTTGGAAAACTCATTGATGGCAGAATTAACATTCAGAAGAACAAGATATGGGATGAATTATCCCCTTGGCCTCACCACCTCTTTCTACTCTTCTTTAACAATAATTCTACCCTGACTGTCTCACCCCCAGCTGAAACTTCTTATTCTTTAATCTAGCTGCTCCAAAGAGCAAGGCCTAATGAGCACAAAACTTACGCAAGTCATTGCATTCAGTGGACTTGGTTAAGAAGATGGATCTCTACATAGCTCCAACAGAAACAGTATCCACTGGAAGGTTTCGAACTCCTTTCCCAGTCATACTAGCTTATTTGTACAGTTATTTCCAGCTTATAAAAACACTTTCATTCTCAGGATCCCATATTTTTCTTTATTACAGCCCTATAAGATAAATAGAGCTTGAACTTTTACCCTCCCTCCATTTTACAGATGAGAAAATGGAGGCTCAGAAAGGTTCAATGATCACTCAGGTATGTACAGATGGTAAGAGGTGCCACCAGGTGGCAAATCCAAGACCTTTTGGTTCTGCCCAACAATGCATCTGATTTGACATTTGCCAATGAACCAATAACCAAAAGATCCTTCACTGGGGAAGAATTCCAAATGCTGCTAGAACAGCTGACTCCAGGGATTAACTGATTCCAGCAAATTAGAACATAAAACAAGGTGATATTCCCATATTCTAGAAACAATCCAAACACAGAAATTGAATTTTTATTTTTGCATAACTAATACCAATCCTCAAACTCTCCTTATATCCATAATCCTTTGCAATTCCTCCCACTAGAGGGAAAATACATTCTACTCCTCCATTGATTATGGGCATAGCAGTGGGATCTGCTTCATCCAGTGAATTTTAGCAAAATGTGGTACAGGAAAAGACTGGAAATGGATTTTTTAGATTGAGCTTGCCCTCTTGTGCTTCTACACTATGTCCACAGTAGCTCAGTGGACCAAGAAATTAAAAAAAAAATGTGTATAGCTCTAAAGCCAATCCACTCACTGTTTTAAGTCCATCTGTTCCCAATTTAGATCGTCCAACATCCAGCCACTTGCTGACATATGAGCAAGAAAAAGATTATTGTTTGAAACAACTGAGTTTGGTGCTGTACAGCAATAACTGACTGATACACTTACCACCTTGTTTTCATCTTCCTGCCCCTAATTCAATGCAAATGGATTTTTCCCTTTAATATCATTACTCTCTGTTTCTTTCCAAAAGTGGATCACTACCTCTTCTTGAGTCCCAGCTTAGCACACATTTCAATATCGGGATCTGTGTCATCATAGAATTATACAAAGCTATTTTTGGGTACCAGAATGCTAGTATACACAAAAGAAAGTGCCAGAGCTGCTAAATATTTTTTGAAGATTTATTTTACTTTCTAATTTGAAAGGATGACATACACAGAGAGAGAGGGGGAGAGGCATTCACACACAGAGAGAGGAATCTTCTATCTGCTGGTTCACTCCCCAGATGACTGCAACAGTGAGCATTGGGCCAGCTGAAGCCAGAAGCCAGGAGCTTCTTCTAGGTCTCCCATAAGAGTGCAGGGGCCCAAGTACTTGGGCCATTCTCCTCTGCCTTCCTACGTGTATTATCAGGGAGCTCAACAGGAAGTGGAGTGGCCCGGACTCAAACCAGCACCCATATGGGATATAGATGTTGCAGGCACTGGCTTTACCTGCTATGTCACAACGCTGGCCCCTGCTAGATAAATATTTTATGAGTGGTTGCTAACTGCAAACGTGCAAAGGCTATTGTATGGTTAAGATCTTAGAGAAAACACACCGCTGTCGGGGAATATTTCTTATGTTCTCCTTTATATAGTCACCCTGCTCCATGTAACATGAAGACAGGATGTCCATTTCCTAGTGGTTTATCAACAAGTATCGATAATGCAGATGCAGGCAAAAGATAGAAAACACTGAATAGGTATTGGATACTCGGTAATAAAAAGGTAAAATTCAACATTATGCTTCATCTGACTTTCTAGTATCATCCTTGATGACTACATTGTAATTTCTAAAGCCCCAGAAAATCCATCTCTTATGCCTCCCTAGAAACCTGCAGCATGCTTCCATCTAAAGAAAATTACATACTTTTCTATGTATTTTAAACATTAAAATCCATTAGCTTTTTTTTTTTTTGCTTGAAAGAGTTAGAGAGAGAGAGAGAGAGAGAGAGAGAGATGTCTAAAGACAGGAGCTTCTTATGGGTCTCTCATATAGGTACAGGCCCCAAGGGCTTGGGCCATCTTCTACTGTTTTCTGAGGCCATAGCAGAGAGATGGATCAGAAGTGGAGCAGCTGGGACTTCAACCAGCACCTACATGGGATGCCAGCACTACAGACGGTGGCTTTACTGGCTACATCACAGCGCCGGCCTCAAAATCCATTAGCTTTTTAAATAACTGTGCCAAGCTGGGTTTGGGGTAGAAGTGTCCTGATACCAACCCACTGACAAGAGGATTTGACCCTTCATCAGTTATCTGGATGTGAGAAATACATCTGCCACCTATCTGGTAGGTGCTCAATATTTATTCAATTAAAGAAGCAGTATAGAAATTGGTCTCTATCCAAATGCTCCCTCTGTCCATCCCACTCTTTGATCTGTTTGACCAGTTCCATTTTCCTACTCCCCTCCAACTTGACCAGTTCTAGACCCCTGGGATTCAGCCATCACAAATCTTCCAGCATATTCACAGATCAGATTTCCTCCCCACTTCCTGGCAAAGTGCTCATTTCAGACTGGATTCTTGCAAACTTCCCACCCCTTTCTTCATGTGCACAATAGGCTGTGTTTTGTACACAGAGCCCACCCTGAGTATAGCCTCAGAAATATATATAAATTGAGAACCAAAGTTCATATATATAATGTATATCATACATATATATCACACACACATATATATAAGTATAATCATGTTTAACATGTTAGTGTGGTACTGCTTACAAAGCATTTTATTCCACAATGACTCATCTGACCAGTATTCTCAGGTGGATAGTATATTCATAACTGTTCAAAGGAGAACTCAAAGTACAAAAATGTTCACAGGGTTGGCAGATAGAACAACCAAGACACAAGTATAGTTTACCCAATTCTAACCCTGGTAATTATGTCTTTGCATTATACTATTTTAAAAAGTGCCAGCACTGATGAAATTTGAGGACCATTATAATATTCATCCTAATAACAGAAAATAAATCATTACTAAGAAACTAGTTGCTGTGGCTCAAAGGGAAAAAAATGTCTTTAAGAGGACTGAGAAGCTGGCATCATGATGCAGCAGGTCTAACCACCATCCACATGCCAGCATCCCACATGGGAGCCGGTTTGAGACCCGGCTGCTCCACTTCTGATCCAGCTCCCTGCTATTATGCCTTGGAATGAAGCAAAAGATGGCCCAAGTGCTTGGGCCCCTGTATCCATGTGAGAGACCAGAAGAAGCTCTTGGCTGCTCCTCACTTCAGTCTGGCCCAGCCCTGGCTATTGCAGCCATTTGGGGAGTGAAGCAGTGGATGCAAAATCTCTCTCTGTTTCTCTTCCTTTCTCTCTCTGTAACTCTGCTTTTCAAATAAATAAATAAATCTTTTAAAAAAGAGGACCGAACCACTTAAAATTCTCATTTTTGCCCCAATGACTATCAAGCATATTCCAACTTACCACTACAGATCTCAAGATTCTGTGTTAGGTTGGCAAGACTCACTCTCCCTAAAATAACTCTAGCCTAAATGGGTAGGATGAGATACAATGCAAAAGTCTGAAGCCAACTCCTTAACTTTTGGCTTCCAGTCAAGCCTTCAGAGGTGACAACAGAATAAATGTCAGGAAAGATCAGAGATTGATACTACATCGTGAAATTCTCAACATCTATTGGAACTTGGCACTTTAAAAAAAAAAATAATGGAGCATTTGAGCTTTTAGAGAGATTGGAGAATCCTAAAACCTCTAGCTTGTTCAGTGGGCATTGTCTAATCTGATTTCATTTTGAGATTGTATCAGAATACCCAGCTTGGTCATCAGATAGAAAAATTCTAGGTCACGAGAGGAAGATAAGTATTCAGATCCTCGCTGTGTCACTGAGCAAAAATTTGAGCAAATTCCATAGGTTTTGCAAACTTCATTCTCCCCACAAATGTTTATTGAGCATCTATAGTGTTCCATGTGCTAGGAATAAAACAGTCCACAAGATCAAGTCTTTGTTTTCAGAGAACTCACATTCTAGACTAGACACATGATAAACAGATAAATAAATGTACAAAGAGGATATGAAAACAATAAGGACGTTTAAAGGGAAACGCAAGATGCTAGGGATAGGGTGCTATTGGAGATAGGACTTTCTTTTGGGCAGTGAAATTAAACGAATACCTAGGGGAAGTAAGCTCGAAGTGGAGGAGATGGCATGTGTGGAAGCCACAGGGAGGGTTGTGGCTGTGCCTGGTGTGTCCAAAGAACAGAAAGAAGGTCAGTGTTGCTAAAGGAAGGAGAGGAGAGGAGGGGAGGGGAGGGATGGGAGGGAAGAAGGGGGAAGGGGAGGAGGAGAGAGAGACAGCCCGACATAATAGGTGCCTCATGGTGGCCAGCCCCATAGGCTTGGTCCTGACCTTGATGGGAAGGCAGTGGAGGGACCTGGGCAGCCAAACTGTGACCTAACTCAGGTTCCAGGAGTGTGACCTTGGCTTCCAAATGCACTGGGGTCCTCCATTGCCCCTCTGGGAGCAGTGGCTCCCAATCAGCCCAAGCAAATCCAGGCCTGGGGCAACTCTTTCATCCCAGAGGCCCTGGGAAGTACAATTCCCTCACCATCCCCTGCAGCCCCTAAGCTCCTTTGCTTTGCTGAGCTGTACCCTTTGGGTGGTTTGAGACTGAAACCACTTCCCCCCACCCCCACCTTGCTGCCATCATCCCACTGACCTTTCTTCCCAAAAGATCAACTGAAAAGGTCGTTGGGCTTCAAGATCTTGGCCTTTACCCAGCAGAGCGATTATTTTGTGGATGCTCAAGGCTCTGCGATCTTATTTCGTTTTTCTGGGTCACCTGCTTGCCGCAAATTCATCTGAATACATCAGTCTGACATTTTTAGAGCTATAAATTAGAGCCGCATTTTTACCCGCCTGCAGAAATTCAAGCTAAGAGCTTGGGCAGGGGTCCCAAGGCGGCAGAGACACAGGGGTCTGGAATGAGGCCTCTCTGCACCACTCTGTCTTAGCTGCTGCAAAAACCCTGAATCATTTCCCTGTTTCTGTTTTTCCCTTCCTGGGCAACGTTCCCGCTGCAGAGGAACCCTGGAGCGGAGCGATCGCCTCCCTTCAGCGGCCGCTGGCTCAGGGAGCCTCAGCTCTGAGTGGAGCAGAAGGCAAAGGCGCAGGGGGCGAGGAGCTGGCAGGCGCCCAGAGGGCGGCGCGGAGGGCGTGGGCAGTGGGGAATCTGCCGGGCTGCGCCGCAGTGGGTTGGGTGCGGGTGATTGGCTTGCCTGCGCAGGCTGGGAGGCGGGATTCCTGACTCACTGCGGCACAGGCAGCGCCCGCCACAAGCACAAGGCTGGAGCGGCGCCTCCCCGCCCCCCTGCAATCTGCTACCCAGGCAAGGGGCGCCTGCGAGGCATCCCAGGGTCAGGGGTCCGCCTGGGGGCCTTCCAAACAGCCCGTGCGCATTTCCACAGCAGCCCTCGGGGCCACTGTCTTGTCACTGTTTGTTTATTTCTACACGCGCCCCTGGAGACTGTGAGAGCAGAGCCTTCTAATCCACCCCCAGAAGAATTCCGGGCCACGCATTTGGCACAGTGCCTGGCTTGTCTTCACAACTTGGGAGATCAGGAGACCTGCGGTGGAAAGCAGCCGGGAGGGAAGAGGCAAAGGAGGAGAGGTGGAGGCGGAGAGGAGCGCAAGTGCAGGGGAACTTGGCTTCTGTGCCTGCACACTGCAGGAAATATCTCTGGGTGATACAGAAACGAAAAGTGCAGGGCGATGAGGGGGCTCAGCTGGGCTGCCCCTCACACACTCTGGCTGTCACCCTCAGATTTAGTCTCCTGTCATTACAGGGATGGTGGTGAGGAGGCAAGAAGAGGACTGGGAGGAAGGGATGGGGAGGAGGGGGGTTGTTCTCAAAAAATGAGGAGTCATCAATAGGCCACTGGCTCCAAACCACCCACTGTCCCCAAAGGAAAACAGGTCATCATAACCCCAGAATCCGCAGAGCATGGAGGAGTCTCAGATGGCATCTGGCACCCATTTTTCAGATAAGGAAACTGAGGCACACAGCAATCAAGGTTAGGCTTGGAATTTCCAATTCACTAGTTTGCCTACTGCACAGAAATAACTTTCCCTGAGCATAGTCTTCTCCTGGTCTCTCCAGACTTACAATGCCAGGGAAAGCCCTACAGTGTGGTTTACCAGGGCCTCGACCCTGGTAAAAGGAACATCGTGGAATTCTGGACACTGAGACCCAAGCAGGCAGCAGCTGCTGACATCCCCCACACAGCCCTGAGCTGCACGCAGCTGCCAGCGCCAGCCAAGGACCAGTTTCTGGGCCATCTCTGCACATGGAGAGGTTTGTCTTTGGCAGTAGCAAAAACAGATTTTGCCGTCTCATTCCCATATTTGCAGTCTCCAGCTGGCTTCTTGTGATTGGCCAGAACTTTTCTTCACCGGAGAGATGGAGAGAATCCGGTCCTCTAACCAGCTGGGAGGAAACACTGCAGCCGCAAAGGTGGGAAAGACTGTTCCAGCCCACAGCGATGGGTCAGGTGTGGGCGCCGCAGGCTGAGTAGATGCCAGGGCCTCTACACTTGACCCTCGGGGAAGCCGTCTCTGACACGGGGGCTAACCTTCTATACTTTTCAGTCTGTAATTGGGGGTTTCACTGTGTAGACCTTGGCTTCCTGGAACACAAGGCTTTTCTAAATTTAATTGCTAAAATTGTCATCAGGACTGGCAGCTTGTGCACACAGAAGGTGGCTGTTAATATTTGTACTCTTCTGTACTCCTGGGGGCACTCAGAGCTTCCTGCTTATCTACCCCAGTCTGTTCTCGTATCTGCTGCACCACACACACTTGGCTTCCTCTGGAGTCAGCAGCTCTATCCTAAGAGATGCACCCCTTCCAACCATTCCACAGCACTCCCAGGCATTCCCAAGGTTAAGGCTTGGTTAGCGGTTGATATCCCCAGTGCATCAGTTCTGTGCTTTGGCTGTTCATTAGGGTCGCTTGTAGAGTTTAATACTGATCCCCAGACCATACCTCAGACTAATTCTGAAGTTGTTTTCTAAATGTTCTCCCTGGTGACTATAACATACAGTAAGGCTGAAATCCTCTGCTCTGATGCTATTGGGTTTGCCAACTGCTTATGTTCTCCCTTCTAGAAACAGCGTCTATATTCCTTTGGAAACCCCACATTGTCTTTTTTTAAATGATTTATTTAGTTACTTGAAAGGCAGAGCAACAGAGAAAGAGAAGGTAGGGGGAATGAGACACAGAAAGAGACCTTCCCATCCACAGCTCACTCTTCAAACGGCCGCAACAGCCGGGTCTGGGCTAGGCCAAATCCAGAAGTGAGAAACTTCTTCTGGGTCTCCCACATGGCTTCTGCTGCCTTCCTGCGTGTATTAGTGGGAAGCTGGCTAGGAAGCAAAGGAGGTGGGACTCCAACAGGCCATGTGAAATAGAATGCTGGCCTCCCAAATGTCAGCTTAACCTGTTATGACACAATACTACCCCTGCCACATTCATGTGATTGATATGAATCCAACTCTCACTTCCCATGCTACACAGCACTTTTTCATTCCCCTGGAGAAAGTGATTGGTTCAGTCACAATATGTGATATAAAGAGGACCAATAAGAATCAGTCTTAGACTTGCTGAAATTATTGGGGAGAGAAACGTTTCTTTCTGCTACAGTTATTCAACAGAAACCATGGAAGTCTTGGGCTCTCAGCAGCTCAGAGGCTCAGAAAGGCTGCCTGTCAATCCAACACAAATGAAGATAACTTTCTAATGGGATGAAAGAGGCTGAAACCTAATTAAAACCATTGTCTGAAGGCAGCTACTTTTCAGTAACAGAAACAGATTCCCCTTTTTTCCCTCAAGCCAGTTTGAGTTGAGGTTCCAATGATATTCCACGTCATAGTACAGTTAGTCTGATGCATAGCTAGGTATTACCTTGAAATACAGAGAAAAGAGCTCTGATCTAACAGAACACCAAACAAGCAAGTTGAAGTGTTCATGACAAAAGATCCCAGGCATCTAAAGATAGCAGAGTGCTGGCCACCTCAAGGACAATGGCTCCCAGAAAAGAGGAGTGAGAACACTAAAAACAAACATGTCCTGTCCCATTATTTTCTTCAGTGAATAGCAAGCACCAAACCTAGCTTAGCCTTAGCTAAATATGAAAGAGTTTAAGAAATGAATAAAAAGGTTCCAGGATTAAATTTTAAGCATTTCTGCTGGAGCTTTTATAACACCCAATATAGCAAGGCATAGGAAGTTTATAATAGCCAATACCACAAAAGCATAGGAAGTCTACAAAAACATAAGGCTGTCAAAACAATACGCTGGATTCTTTAGATTCCCTTCTTAGTTGGGACAGGTTACCTTGAACTTGTGACATCTGTTGGAAGGTACAAGTGAAACGAGTAATAGACTACTGGACTAAGCAGCTCTGTTTCTGAGCATGGCTGGCTATTGGCTGGGATGACACAGAGTTACTAGCCCATATGTCTCTCATCCTTCAGAGCCTTGCCTGGGCTTATTCACAGGGTGGAGTCAGGGTTCAAGAGCAGCAGAAGATCACACAAGGTCTCTGGAGATCTAGTCTCACAACTTGCTCACTGTCATTCCACCATGACCTACTTGTCAAAGCAAATCAACAATGCTATTTCTTGATGGAAGAAGTTGCAAAGTCACATTGCAGAGAGTCAATGAGAACTTGGAGGTTATGTAACCTAATCTTAACCATTCAACAGATGAAAGCTAAAGCCAAAGCACTCACCTGAGTCCCCCTCCGATTATGGAGGGTTATTCTGGATTCCACACTGGCACTGCCCACATAGATGCTCTGTCTGCTCTGCATTCATGTCCAATACTATGCAGGTCATGTGGCTCCTCATTAAAGGCCTATGAAGTGATTAAGGCAGACAGTGCATAAATTTGCTTCTTTACAATGGAAAAAGCTGATACCTTGTTCTCAAGGTCATGCACTGGGATTTTTTTTCTGGGCTGAGTTGTGCCAATGTCACACAAAATAAGACACTGATTCTATCCATACAGGCTATAGAGTTTACCAGTGAAGTGGTATGGCTGGCCCTTGAATCAAGGTCTCTGATTTCCTCCTCTGATTTACTTTTCTCTTTTCAATTTTTTTTAATTGATTTTTAAAGCAGAGACAGAAAGACAGATGGAGACAGATCTCCCATCCTCTGGTTCTCCCCCCAAATACCTACAGGCCAAGCCAAAGCCGAGAGTCCAGAACACCATCAAAGTCTCCCACATGGGTGGCAGGGACTCAAGTCCTTGAGCCATCATCTGCTGTCTCCTAAGGTGCACATTAGCAGGAAGCTGAAAGAGAAGTGGGGTAACCAGGACTTGAACCAGGCACTCTGATATGGGGTGCAGATGTCCCACTTGGAGACCCATGCATGTATTCTTCATCCCCTTATACTGCTATGGTTTTCCTAATACTTGTTGGTATATCAAAAACCATTGTAGGGGCCGGCGCCGTGGCTCAATAGGCTAATCCTCCACCTAGCAGTGCTGGCACACCGGGTTCTAGTCCCAGTCAGGGCGCCGGATTCTGTCCCGGTTGCCCCTCTTCCAGGCCAGCTCTCTGCTGTGGCCAGGGAGTGCAGTGGAGGATGGCCCAAGTGCTTGGGCCTTGCATCCCATGGGAGACCAGGAGAAACACCTGGCTCCTGCCTTCGGATCAGTGCGGTGCACCAACCGCAGCGTGCCAACCATGGCGGCCATTGGAGCGTGAACCAACGGCAAAAGGAAAACCTTTCTCTCTGTCTCTCTCTCTCACCGTCCATTCTGCCTGTCAAAAAAAAAAATTATAGGGACCCACACTGTGGCTTAGCAGGTAAAGCTGCCACCTGCCATGCCAGCATCCCATGTGGGCACCGGTTCAAGTCCCAGCTGCTCCACTTCCAATCCAGCTACTTGCTATTGTGCCTGGGAAAGCAGCAGGAGACATCCCAAATCCTTGGGCCCCTGCACCTGCATGGGAGGTCCAGAAGAAACTCCAGGCTCCTGGCTTCAGATCAGTCCAGCTGCAGCCATTGCGGCCATTTGGGGAGTGAACCAGCAGATGAAAGACTTCTGTCTCTCAAATAAATTAATAAATCTTCAAAAAAATTGTATATGTGACTGGGGGGATTTGTTCTCAGAGCCCTCAGGCTTCCTTCATTCCTATCTCTCCTTCCTGCCAAAGACAGTGTTCTCTTTGATTACTCAGCATTGTGTACTCTACTCTGTCTCTGCTGGGAAAGGGCCCAGACTTTGTGGTGGCTGAATACGAATGATGGGCAAAGTCCAGAAAAAGCAGGAGGAAAGGAGAGAACAGTAGGAGAGCTATGTGTGGTAGGGCTGTAGAAAAACCTGAGCTGGGGCATAGAAAGAAATTTAGAAAATGAGAAAAACAAGAGGTTATATTAAAACTGGGTAGAATAAGGATTTTTCTAAATGATGTGCTATTATGAATAGGATTTCTTTTAATTGTCTTCTAGATAGTCAACTAAAGTTTGATCTACCTTTTATTTGTACTACTTTCAGCTACTAACTGTGTTGGATTTATAATGGAACACTTTGGCAGGCCTAGATCACATGGGAAGTGGGAATTTATATGGGAAAAATATAGTTAGGAATCGTTATATCCCTTGGCAAGATAACCAAAGTTTTTAACTTCACAAGATGCTTGGTCCAAATCAGAACATCAATTGCTCTTTTCTCAAGGAAAAAAATCAAAACCTAAGTTGCATATTTTACTCATATTTCATTGGTTTTTCCAATGATCTCATCTAGGATACCACATCACATTTAATTGTCATTTCACCTTACATGATTGCTCAGAGCTGTGACAGTTTCTCCAACTATGCTTGTTTTGGGTGACTGTGGAAGTTTTGAAGGGAGCTGGTCAGATATTTGGTAGGTGGTCCCTCAGTTTTCCTTTTTTGTTTTTAGGATTAGACTTGGTTATGCATTCATGGAGAAGGCAAAATGGCATTTTAAAACCATCCTATCAAGTGTATATACCATCAATATGACTTATCTCTAATGATGTTAACCTTGACTGTCTGAATAAGGTTTCTCCACTGTAATACTACTTTTTACTCCCTGTCCCTACTGTATTCTTTAGAATGGAGTTGTTAGTTACAGCCCATGCTTAAGGGGATGGCAGTTTCATCTTTTACTGTGGTAAAGGATTTTATTTACTGTCATTTCATTTAAAGTTAGCCTGGGAAAGGGAATGAGTGTGCAATGGACAATAATGCTGTGATGTGTAAGGGAGTTCTCATGCTGGAAGCAGGGTGGGCAGGAATGTGGCTTTGCTGGAAATGGGGAGCCACGTGATGGTGAATGGAATACGTGGGGAAAAAGGGAGAAAATTTAGCAGCTGTTCTTAGTGGGAGACTTTAGTGAGAGATTTCTGGAGGGGGTATTGTAAATGTTTTCTTGGTGGCATACTGTACAAAACCCTTTTACTATATCTTTGAGGAAATTTATTGTAAAAGTTTACATTTGTCTTCAAGGCATTGGAAGCTACACTGCTGTCACTTCCAGGCAGACTGGTCCACAAAAGAGTCCTACCATTTTGGGGCTGCATCAGCATACAATAAATTGAACTGCTCTAGATATGGAAAAGAAAATGTGTGATATATACTCTTTTGAGCATTGTTTGATTTCTTCAACCCCATGGGACTTTATGAACAGTCTTATGATGATACATTCCTTCAATAGCATTCAGTAGTTTCATAGCAACTTCCTGTTATTTGTCAGAATGTGAAAAGAGTAGAAAGGTTGGTTATGGCATCTTTGATTTATTTTGAAGACTGAACTCGTCTATGATCTTTTATTAATTATTATTACTTTATAGTTATATTGGACTCCATTGTGACCTGTATACTTTCTGATCATTGCTTTTTATTTATATATAATTGATTTTTAAGTATGTTTCAGAGAGAAAGATTGTTTTTCACTTAACACCTGTTAACTGATGGGCTCTTGTTGCTGTTTCCATCATGCACATTTTTATCAAAAGATGAAGCCTCAATAACTTACACTGAGTGATTTAGCATAGTGAAAGACGCTAATGGTATGATTTGTGATCCCACAATGGATATGCATTTTTCAACTAGAAAGATGGTTTCAGTGCTCAGGGAAGAAGTAAACATATTCTAAACAAGCTGTGGTCAGCTAAACAAGGTGAGTAAGTGGGTTCTTTCTTGGGAATTGCCAGAAATCAGGGCATACGTCGGTCCATCCACGGAGAACAGTTAAAGTAATGGATGTCTGGCAAGCGTCCACAGAAATCCCTTGGCTGTGAAGCAGAAGCAGGACATGGAGCAGGTGTTCTTTCCGCTATTCCTAGGCACAAAAAGTAATTTCTAGCACAAGCTATGGCAGAAGGAGATACAGAAAATCAACCAAGCTTAATTTCATCTCACATGTCCTCTGTGTACCAAGAATGCATGGAAATTTCATTCATGAAGCAAACAAGAAAGAAATGCTGAGAGTTTTTAAAGAACCAATCTTAGTGGTAAGCCTGGGACAGGCAAATATTCCCAATAATTCAGACAATTACTGTTACAAGGCCAGTTTCCAAGTGACATTGTGATACAAATGTAGCTCCTTTTCTTATTCTGCTGATTTATTAAAATAAAGACACTTTCATGCTGTTTGCTGTCTACCAATAGCATTAATAGTAACAATAACAATGAAAAAGTTGTCTAGTATTTATTGTCTAGTATTTACCACAGAATACAAAACTTCTTTCGTTTTTCATTGCTTGATCTCACTGGTTTCCGAAGCCATCTCTGCTTTGAAAAGAAACAAGGTTGCCAATGTAGACCTTCATTTGAGCTTTTGTCTGAACCACATGGGTCCCCCAAGTCCCTACTTTACAGAGGCCTTAAGCTTGGTATCTGCAGTATTACTTGGTAACCCCAAGTATTCTAGGGTTTGCTTTTTAAGACTGTTAGAAAATGCTAAAATTCAGTAAACTGAGTTACCTTTGCGTTAGAAAAACAAAATGGAGTATTCCGTAGGAAAATAAATAAAATTCTGTTTCAAGGTCAAAATCTTGAGGACAGTGAGATATAAACCACAGAAGAGGACCATCTCTGGGAAAACTCTAATTCAAGGCCAAAAGCAGTAAGAGTCTGAGAAAAGGCACTCCTGGCCCACAGGAAGTGCTTCTTCCAATGCTGTGTATGAAAATGCTTTGTAAGACAAGCAGCTCCCAATCTTGGACTGAATCCAAATTGCCATTAGGTTAAAATGTCTATTCAGGCCCATACCCTTATTACCATGGTGGTAGGCCTAGGTACTCCATAGACTGTCCATGAACATTTGATTGGTTAACTGTTCTAACCTGCCCATTTATTTGTTTTCACCCTGTACCTACAGCTAATGTACCCTTAAGTAAAAAGGAAGACACAGATGATAACTAAATAAAACTAATCTAGATCATTTCTAATGTGTTGGCCTTCTAAGACTTGTCACTTAGGTTAAAAAAGGATAGTCTATGGCTGGCACCGCGGCTCAATAGGCTAATCCTCCGCCTGTGGCGCCGGCACACCGGGTTCTAGTCCCGGTTGGGGTGCCGGATTCTGTCCTGGTTGCCCCTCTTCCAGGCTAGCTCTCTGCTGTGGCCCAAGAGTGCAGTGGAGGATGGCCCAAGTGCTTGGGCCCTTCATCCCATGGGAGACCAGGAGAAGCACCTGGCTCCTGCCATTGGATCAGCGCGGTACACCGGCCACAGCGGCCATTGGAGGGTGAACCAACAGCAAAGGAAGACCTTTCTCTATGTCTCTCTCTCTCACTGTCCACTCTGCCTTTCAAAAAAAAAAAAAAAAAAAAAAAAAAAGATAGTCTTGGGGCCAGTGCTGTGACATAGTAGGCTAAGCCTCTGCCTGCAGTGAGAGCATCCCTTATGGACACCAGTCACCAGTTCCTGGCTGCTCCGCTTCCAATCCAGCTCTCTGTTTATGGCCGGGGGAAGCAGTGGAGGATGACCCAACTGCACCCACGTGGGAAGACCCAGAAGAAGCTCTTGGCTCCTAGCTTCAGATCAGCCCAGCTCTGGCCATTGTGGCCATTTGGGGAGTAAACCAGCAGATGGAAGACCTTTCTCTCTGTTTCTCCCTTTCTCTGCAACGCTACCTCTCAAATAAATAAAATCTTTTAAAAATGATGCTCTTATTTTTTATTTATTTGAGAGGCAGAGAGATAGAGACAGACACAAAGAGCTTCCATTCACTGGTTCATTTTTGAAATGCCTACACCAACTGGGCTGATCGTCCATGTGGATGGCAGGGACTGAACTCTAAGCTATCAGCACTGCCTCTAGGGGTGAACATTAGCAGGAAACTGGAATTGACAGCAGAGCTGGGATTCAAACCCAGACATTGATATGGGATAGATGCATCCCAAGTGACTTATTAACCAAATGTCTGCTCCTATTATTTTTAAAAAACTTACATAATTATAGTAAAATCAGCCTCATCTAGCTAAAAATACTGTAATTGTAAAGTAATAAATGCTTATTACAGAAAATAGTTAAAATTTTATAAAGCCATCAACCAGAAAGATACACTTTATGTGTATACATATAAATATAGGGTTATATAGAACACATATATAGTTTTGTATCTGGCTCAATTAACTTAGCAGCTTTTAGACACATTTTCACCATTTAATGAAATATTGTTTAGGAACATAAGTTTAATAACTGTTTAATGCTGATCCCAAAGATAAGTGCCAATTTTATTATTTTGAGGCATTTAGAGTTTTCCCAATATTTTTTTCTGAAGTCAATAATGCTCTACTATTTGCCTGCAGTTTCCAAAGCACACTTGATTTCTGTTTTTGTCTTTCTCTTTATGTATTAGTTATGATCATTGAATTACAATTCTGTCACTGAGAAAGGTCTTAGAAAAAATATCCCTCACTCTGTTCTAAGGAGTTATACTTTGAAACCTTTCAAACATACAATTACATAGAATGATGAAAGAAATATTAATACATTATATCTTATTCTGAAATTTTAATCAAAATAGCCAGAACAGTACATATAAAACTCAAGCTCAGTTTTTTCTCTTTCTGTGTTTTATCTTGTCTTCTTTCAAGCTGACTGGGGTAAATTTCTGTGTATCACACTCAGTCTAGGTTTTTATATTTTTGCTACACACATATGGGAAATATATAGAGTTTTTTAAATATGGATAATTGTTAGCAGACTGAATGTAATATTTTGCCATTTATTTTCCATTCAATATTTCTTTTCATCTATTTATGTGGATTTATGTAACTTGCAAATGCTACGTGGCATTCCATCATGTGACTATGTAATCTACTTGTTATCCATTCCATATTTTATGGATATTTAGGTTCTTGCCAAATTTTCTCTAATAAAGGCAGTGCTACAGTATATTCTGGGCTTTTTTCATATCTTTAATGGTCATTTGTAATGGTAACTTTCTTTTACTTAGTACTGTCTGATGCAGCAAATGCCTTTTCTATTCCTTTATTTCGAACTTTTCTGAGTCTTCTAAGTATATTTCTAGACAGTAGCAAGTAGTTTATTTTTATACACTCAGCTTATCTCTACCTTTTATAAATCTATCTACAATTTCTGACACATTTGAAGTTATGTCTGCTATATTTAATCATATATTCCCTTTGAGAGCTTTTTCTGCTTCTTCTTCCTGCCCCTGAACTCCATTGGATCTATTTCCTTCTGATGCCCTCCATTGATTTAGAAGTCATATTTTATTTCTACAGTTTTAGCAGTTGCCCTTAAATATTTAGAACGTATACTTAAAAACTACTTTTATTTCAAGCTTTTGGCATCTCGGCCCTTCTTCCAAACAATACAATACTTTAGAATGCACTAACTCTATCCTATTCTTTGTCATGTTATTTATGTCCCATTTATGTCCCATTATATTTTGACACTTCTGTATGTTTGAAGTGGAAAGAGAGATAACTTGGATCAATTCAGTCTTTAATTTGGAGTCTCATAATTTTGATTATTGGCGACAACTAACTGAGCACCAAAGGGGAAACTTGTTGAAGTGAAATGGACACTATGAGAAACAGTGACTTGATCAGCTCTTGTCCTGATGGTTGATGTACAGTGTAATACTTTATCCATTTTAGTATTTTTTTTGTTCTAGTACCATTGGTTGAACTCTTTAATTAACACACAATTATTCTTAGGCGTTTAAATTTTAACTGAAAAGTGATCCCTGTTAGGAATTTGGAAAACATTATGTTGAGTGAAATAAGCCAATCCTAAAGGGACAAATACCACTTGTTCTCCTTGATAGGTGACAACTAACTGAGCACCAAAAAGGAAACCTGTTAAAGTGAAATGAACACTATGAGAAACGGTGACTTGATCAGCCCTCACCCTGACTGTTGATGAGCAGCTTAATATGTTATCCCTCTTAGTATTTTTTTGTTTGTTCTACTTAATACTTTTGGTTGAATACTGTAATCAATATACAATTCTTCTTAAGTGCTGAAACTTAACTGAAAAGTGATCGCTGTTAAATATAAGAGTGGGAATAAGAGAGGGAAGAGATGTGCAATTCGGGACATGCTCAAGCTGACTTACCTCAAACAGTAGAGTTAGAAACATACCAGGGGATTCGAATTCAATCCCATCGAGGTGGCATGTACCAATGCCATCTCACTAGTCCCAGTGATCAATTTCTGTTCACAATTGATCGTAATGATAGGACTAAGAACCAAAGGGATCACATAAACAAGAATAGTGTCTGCAAATACTAGCTGATAGAATCAAAAAGGGAAAGAATGATCCAACATGGGAAGTGAGATACACAGCAGACCCATAGAATGGCAAATGTCCTAACAGCACTCTGGCCTCATAATCAGCCCTTAAGGCATGCGGATCCGGCTGAAATGCCCATGAGAGTATTTCAGGCATGGAAAGCCAAGACACTCTGGGGGAAAAAAAACCTAAATGAAAGATCTCCACGAGTGAGATCCCAGTGGAAAGAATGGGTCATCAAAGAAGGAGGTACCTTTCTCTGAAGGGAGGAGAGAACTTCCACTTTGACCATGGCCTTGTCTAAAAATGATCAGAGTCAGTGAACTCAGGGGGCTTCCATAGCCTTGGCAGCTCATGACAAGAGCCTAGGGTGATTACTGAGGCCATAAACAAGAGTGTCAATTTGTTAAGTCAACAACAGGAGTCACTGTGCACTTACTCCTCATGTAGGATCTCTGTCCTTAGTGTGCTGTACATTGAGATCTAATGCTATAACTAGTACTCAAACAGTATTTTTCACTTTATGTTTCTGTGTGGGAGCAAACTGTTGAAATCTTTACTTAATGTATGCTAAACTGATCTTCTGTATATAAAGAGAATCGAAAATGAATCTTGATGTGAATGGAAGGGGAGAGGGAGTGGATAAGGGGAGGGTTGCGGGTTGGAGGGACGTTATGGGGGGGAAGCCATTGTAATCAATATTCTGTACTTTGGAAATTTATATTCATTAAATAAAAGTTAAAAAAAATTTAAAAAAAATTAAAAAAAATTCCTGATGAGTGTGCACCAAAATATGGATAGTAATTATTTTAAGACTGTATGATTAGAAGTAATTTTAAAATTCTTTTCTATTGTGGGGAGCAACTCGGACTAGACTAAGTTACTGGAATTAAGACTTATTCTATGCATCTGCTCTCCCACAATATGGCGCTGAGAAGGGAGGAAACAGCTTCTACACAGCTGCCTCCAGTTCAACTAATAGACTGTGGGACCTGCTCCTGATTGGAGGAGAGCAGCATACTCGGCATGTGGGTAGCAGAGTTGGGATTGGCGGAAGAGGACTATAAAGGAGGAGAGAGACAACATGCACGAGGAACATCTAAGGGGAACATCTAAGGGGAACACCTGAGCAGCCCCCGAGAGAGCCGGCCGGCGGTGTGCCACTCCCCCGCGGAAGTGGGGAATGTGGCAGGGGGAACCGCCCTTCCACAGAGGTGGAAGGGTGGTAGCCAACCCGGGAAGAACCAGCAGCAAACCCTGGGAGGGCCGAGCAGACAAAAGAACAGCGCAGGGTCCTGTGTCGTTCCTCCACGAAGAGGGGGAGCGACATCTATGTTTTTGCCTTTCTATATGTTCTCTTTTCTTCCATGGTTAAAAAAAAAAGTGGGAAACTGAACAGAGAAATTAAAAATAAAGAAAAGAAAGAGGGAAGGAAAAATGGAAAGTACCTTTCTTTACTATTTTGTTCTCATCTTGCTCTGTTGTTTTCTTTTTTAATAAATTTTATTTATTATTTATTTGAAAGGCAGAGAAGTAGAGACAGGAACAGAAATAGCTAGAGACAGAACTCCCATCCACTGGTTCATACTCCCAAAGCCCATAACAGTCATGGCTTCTCCAAGTTGGTGAAACTGCTCTTCTGGAACATGGAAATGATTCCCATTCAATCTAGCCAGAGTGGCCCACTCTGCAGCCCTCTACCACAAAATCACCATACCCTTTACTGGGAAGAGCCCCCTGATCAGGGAACTCCTAAGAGTGACTGGGTTACAACCCAGTTCCCTCAGCTGTCTAACATACCTCTCTGTCCTCTGTCCCCTGGGACATTTAGGGGATTTGATTCCTTTTAAAGCATTCTCAGAATAAAGTAAGGGCATCAGCTTTGTTGCTACTCAACCACATCATGTCATTTGGCCTTACCTTCCCCCTTTTGGCATAGGACTCATCTAATGATTTCTAAATTTCCCTAGGATCTGCTGCTAAAACGGAACAATAATTTTCCCTGCTCTGGTGTGCCTCTAAAGCTGTCTACTTATTTCTCCCACTGTATCATCTCAGATGCTTTTGGCGCTAAATAAAGAAACCCTGGATCAAACTGGATTAAACAAGAAAGCATCCTTATATCACAAAACTGGAAATCTGGCATGAGGACTGGCAGACTCAAAAGCTCAACTGTGTCAAGCAGGTCACGGCTCCTTTCTCTCTTCATGGCTGAAACCGTGGCTGGCTTCATTCCAAAGCTGGTTTCCCTGCATGGTCAGAAGTTGGCTGTAAATAGCACTGAGAGCCTGCTTCTCCCATCAACAGTGGGGAAGAGAAGGAGAAACCCTCTTTGTAATCTGGCATTAAAAAGTTTCTCTGGGGTAGGCATTTTGCCTAGTGGTTAAGCTGTTGGTTGGGACATCTACATCTGCTGGAGTGCTTAGGCTCATGGGCTAGCTCCACTCCTGATTCCAGTTTCCTGCTATTTTGTACTCAAGGAAGCAATGGTAATGGCTCAAGTAGTTGAGTCTCTGTGATGCATGTGGGAGACTTTGAAGGAGGACCCATCTCCCACCTTTGGCCTGGCTTAACCCTGGTCACTAAAAACATGTGGGGAGTGACCCATGGATAGAATCAATCTTTCTCTGTCTCTTAAACAAAAAAAGAGTCATAAGTAAGTTTATAAATTGATAAACAGAAAGCTTTTCCTTCAGCCTGTTGAGTTAACTAAGAAAAGACAAGCATGAAAGGAGAAATGTTATGTGATAATCAACTAAATCACAAGTTCTGAACCAGTTGCCAACAAGGAGGATGGGATCACCTTTGTTTGTTTAGACTAAGCCCCACCCCTGTATTTATATGTGAGTTCAGTTTCTCAGATCACATGCATTGTATGAAGCAAGATAGATACCTAGAAAAAGATGTGTTCTATCAATAAGGAGATAGATGATTATGGAATATTGTTGTTCCAACAATAATGTCCCCTAAAGCTGTCATTCAAAAGATTTATTATATATACTAGAAGGAACTCTCATATTTGTATCTGATCTCTCTCTCTCTCTCTCTCATTCTCTCCCTCCTCCCCTCTCTGAATTACTAGTAGGAAATTTCCTATTTCCCTTACATCTCATTGAAACTTCACTTTAAATATAAGTTTAACTCATCCTAGTCCAGTTTACAGTAAAATCTTGTGTTCCACAAAGCTCTTGTAATTAAAAGAAATGTTAAATTTTTTGAATCTCTTATTACTTGTCAACAAAAACTAGCTTTCTCAACTTTGGTTTCAATAGACTTCTAAAGCCCCCATGATAGTTTGATGAAACTCAATGAAAGGTCACCACAAAACACACTAAACACCAGAGTTAAGGGAGAGGTTTGTTGTCAGGTGAGGAAAACCCAACAGGCTGGAGGGAGAGGGCAAGAGAGCAAGAAAGAGCAAACACGTGTGCAGGAAGTAGGTCCTGTTATAGTTGTGCAGGGGGTAGGGAAGTGGGAGCAGTGAATCCTGTTAGGGTAGGGGTGGAGCTGACACTTGTGATTGGGCCATTTGGTCACCTGACTTCTAGCCAGCCAAGCTGGGCTTAGGACCATAGCTTACTGTGCAAGGTGGTGCCTGGGGCTTAAGATGGTGCCACAGATAAGAAGCACCATTTCACTAACACTCAGTATCTGTCTAAGGGGTGTCTGCCATCCCCATGAAGATAGACATTACATGCCAGTGATTCCATGAGGAGAAAGTAGCAAGAGAGCAATCCAAACAGATCTACCAAAAATTCTAAATACATTGAAAATATATAACAAATCCAGTACCTATCCCTATCACACTTCTGTCTTCCTGGTTTTCCTTCCAGACACAGGATGAGAGCCATCCCACCCAGATGATTTCAGTTCTGTCCCTGTTACTCCAAACCATGAGGCTTTCTCCAATGCATCATCTCATCAGCTTCCCTCCTAGCAATTGCTGTAATTCATAGCCGTATGTTTATTTGCAAGTATTCCTACTTACTTGTTTGCTATTTTATTTGTTTATTTATCTGCTTGCTTATTCTCTATTTTCTGTACTAGAATGCAGGCTCTATGAGAGACTTCAACTCTATTGGTTATTACTTTATGACCAGCATCTAACAGAGGACCTGGCACAAAAATAGTTATTGGCAGGATGAATGAAAGAGTGAATTGTCTCTCAAATTTTTCCTACATGGTTGAGCATTTGCATTTCCATATGTTAGCTAATTCACAGAATGGTGTTACTATTCTCATCAGATAATAATAATAATGATTATATCACTAAGGTATAGGAATGCTAAGTGACTTACTAAAGACACACAGTAAGGGTTAGGATGCAGATCACAAACTTCAGTCTTCTGTCTGAAGTCCTGGGTTCCCTCCAATCTGGCCTATGCTTTAAGGTTCTCAACACTTAAAAATCACTTCAATAGGTAGAGATGGTAGAAAGCCTTCTCTAGTCAAAAGAACAGAGTTAGCAAAGTTAGAGAGGTGGATGGCAACTGAGAGCATTCTGGGAACATTTTCAGATATCTATCCTTATAAACTGTACAGGGAGATGTGAGACTTCCCACAGGACAAGACTTTTACTGCCTGTGTTTGGCTGCAAAACAAATACTACCTGCCTCTAGCAATGCCGGGAACGATGTTGACTGAATTTTCAGAGAGTCTGAATGAAGCACACAGTATGGAAATTACAAGATAAGAAAGACTAAATCTAGTCTCTGCCCTCCTGGAATGTTCCCGATGTAGGAACCAGAACTCTGTGCTACTAAAGCCAGCAGTTGTTGCTTTAAGTTTCTCTTTCAGCAAGGGGAAAAATCCCAGTCCTTGCAGCCATGCCTCATTCCAAGCTCAGGTGTTGGGGAAGCAGGTGTCTATCAGCAGCCTGAAAACTGACCACAAACCAGAACAGAGAATAACAAGAAGACACACCATGCAGGCATTTTTCTTCCTTTGGAAACACCAAGTCTTTTAACAACACAGATCTGAGGCAGCTCTTATGCACCAGCAGCTGTACCACTTCATTCGTGCTTGAAGAGTTTCCTCCCAGTATGAGCTAGGTGGCATCATATCCATATAATCATTTGTAGGGTCAGAATCCTTTAATCAGCAGTCACTGTTCTCATTCATCCTTGATAGAAGCTTTTCCAGATGAAGTCAAGTTCTTCTGAGGGTCTTTCAAAAAGTTTATGGAAAATAGGATTTAAAAATAAACTTATTTTGGTGCAAAAAAAAATTGGAATCCACAGGGCAAGCATTGTAGCATAGTGGGTTAAGTTACCACTTGAGATGCCCACATCCCATTTTGGAGTGAATGAGTTTGAATCTCATCTCTGCTTCCTACCCAGCTTCCCACTAATGTGTCTTGGAGGCAGCAGATAATGCCCAAGTACTTCAGTTCCTGCCACTTGTGTTGGAGACCCAGAGAGAGTTCCGGGCTCCTGGCTCCAGGCTCCTGGCTTTGGCTTGGCCCAGCCCCAACTGTTGCAGGCATTTGGGGGATGAGCTGCAGATAAGATCTCTCTCTCTCTCTCTCTCTCTTCCAACTTTTCTCTTTTTTGTCACTCTGCTTTTTAAATAAATTAATAAAGCTTTTTAAGTAATTTAAAAATATTATCATGAAAAAAACCTGTGCATGAACTTCAAGATTCTTTGCACCAAACTTCTCTCTGAAATCCATTTTCATAAACTGTTTGAAGTAACCTCTGTTAGTTTCACAGGGATGCCATAACAAGATAGTACACACTATGTGGTTTGAAACTATGGAAATGTGTTACCTCCTAATTCTGGAGGCTTGAAGTCCAAGACCAAGTGTTGGCAGGACTATATTCTCTCTGAGTCTCACCATAGAACCTTTCCTTTCCTATTGTTGCTCCTGCTGATGGCCATCAATCCTCATGGGCTTATAGATATGCTGTACCGTTTTCTACCTCACTTGTCATGTAACATTCTCCCTGTATGTCTTCGTCTTCATGTGGTGTTTTTCTTTTTTAATGCTGTCATGTTGGATTGGAACCCTCATTACAGACCTCATTTTAACACCTGCAAAGATTCTGTTTCCAACGTAGCTCACATTCATAGGTACCAGAGGTTAAGAGCTTCTATATATTTGTGGAAGGTCCACAATTCAACCCATTACAGCCTAGTATTACTAAGTCCACTTTTCAAGGAGGAAACTGGGGCTCATGGAAAGCAATGGATTACTATATTAGCACAGGGATGGATCAACTGCCCTAATTTTTTTATGTCTCTCTGTATCTATCTTTCCATGTGGTTGCTTCAATGAGATAGAACAGATGTGATACAAGCAGAGGCTTGAAAAGTGCTTATGAATGAGGGCTTCCTACTCCTTAATGCTCTATAGCTCTGTGATCACGATGAGAAGTAGCTCAGGCTAGCCTGCTGAATGATGAGCAACAGCCCAGGCTAGCCTGCTGGGTGATGAGCAACTAGATTGAGTAATATCCCAGTCATCTTGGTGTCACCATAATAAATTAATTAGCACCAAACCTCCAGGTGACCACAGATGGATACATCAGCTAGCCTCAGAAAGACCTGGAAAATTCAACCCAAACCAGCAGAACCCATAGTTGACTCATAGATCCATGAATAATGACAAATTAATGGTTGTTGTTTGACATCACAAGATTTGAGGGTGGTTTGGTACATGGAGAAAACTAACTGGTACAGTCATATAGATGTTACAGAACAAGGACTTGAATTTATTATGAGATGTATTTACACTGCAGAACCTTGGATCCATAGGATGATGGTTTATAATTTTCCCACAGGCCATGCCTTGAGCTCCTTGTGCCCACCAGTATTGAGACAATGTGAAGAGACTAGCTTCATTAACTTCAATATTTTTCCACCTTTTCCTTTATTTTTCCTTCCTTTGGTGGTAGTGAGAAATTTCTAGGAGCTATGAGCCATGAACTATGAAGATAACTCAGAGATTTGAGCTGTAATTGCGTAATTTCTAGCTTTGATGAGATGGGCCAAAACCTGTGATGTTAGTAAGAAGTTGGCAAGAAAAGAAAGAGAATGAAAGCTCTGTGGATGAAAGCACACTCATACTAGAGATCAATCAGTTTGCCAACTATAATGTGGCATTTGTCTGCCTAAGGAGTGTTCCAGAACAAGTCGGGGGAGAGAGTTTATTCCTTGTCCTTGTAGAAAAGAGACCCCTTCTAGGAACCTTGATAGAATTCTTTTCCTCTCTCTCTCCTGCAGGCCTGTGAGCAGAAGCCAGTTCTTAGAAATAGCTGAAAATGTGACCAAGGAAGTCTTAACAAGTAGAAATGAGGAAGTTGTTGAGATAGACTGACCTGACTGTGTGGAGATGAAAGGAGGGAGACAAGTGAGGAATGAAATGTTCACTAATCAATTAGCTATTAATATGTAAGAAATCATTCCAAAAGTTTGTGGTATAAAACAACAATTATTTGTCATTTATCATGAACCTGTGGTTCCACTAGGAGGTTCTGCAAGTCTGTATTGGTCTTGGTTGATCTTGACAAGGCTTGCTCAAGCATTCACTGTCAGCTACCAGGCTGGCTGTCAGCTGGCTGACCCAAGTTGGCCTCAGCTGGACTGACTTGGTCTTGCTCCATGTAGCTTTTTCACCCGTCAAGCAGACCAGCTTAGGCTTATTCTCCTGATGATGCCAAAAATCCAAGAGACAAAGTCAAAATGCACAAGTACTTCTCCAAGTCTCTTTTTTTCTATATTTAAAAAATGTTTAACTCATTATTTTATTAATTTTTACTTATTTAAAAGGCAGAGAAAGAAAGTGATCTTCAGAGGTACCTTTCTCTGAAGGGAGGAGAGAACTTCCACTTTGACTATGACCTTGTCTAAACATGATAAGAGTCGGTGAACTCAAAAGGCTTCCATAGCCTTGGCAACTCATGACTGGAGCCTCGGGAGATTACTGATGCCATAAACAAGAGTGTCAATTTGTTAAGTCAACAACAGGAGTCACTGTGTGCTTACTCCTCATGTAGGATCTCTGTCCTTAATGTGCTGTACATTGAGATCTAATGCTATAACTAGTACTCAAACAGTGTTTTTCACTTTATGTTTCTGTGTGGGAGCAAACCGTTGAAATCCTTACTTAATGTATGCTAAACTGATCTTCTGTATATAAAGAGAATCGAAAATGAATCTTGATGTGAATGGAAGGGGGGAGGGAGTGGGAAAGGGGAGGGTTGTGGGTGGGAGGGAAGGTATGGGGGGAAGCCATTGTAATCCATAAGCTGTACTTTGGAAATTTATATTCATTAAATAAAAGTTAAAAAAAAAAGAAAGTGATCTTCAGTCCACTGGTTCACTCTTCAAATGCCCACAATAGCCAGGGCTGGGTCAGGCCCAAGCCAGAAGTCAGAAACTGCATCTGAGTCTCCCACATGATCACAAATATGTGTACTATTATCTATTGCTTCCCAGAGTATGAATTATCAGGAAGCTGGATCAGAAATTGAGTTACCAGGACTCAAGGCACTCAGATAAGGAATGTGGGCATGCTAAGAGGCTCAAGGCTCTTGTCTATTGTCTCACTAGCCAAACATTTCCCATGACCAAGACAAGAATCAATATGGAAGTTCACTAACCAAAACTCTGAATAGAAGGAGGCATGAAAATATTCCACTAAATAAACAAATAAGTGGCCATGAAGTTGGACAGAGAAATGGATTATTTTAAAGGGAAAGTAGCAGAATGGCTGGAGTAAGAGGAATTGGGATATTTCAAGGGACTCAGCAAAAACTATACTAACAACATGCAGAAGCACCTGGATACATATTTGGGATTGAGCATGCGGCAATCCAGTCTGCTGGTGACCTCCAGCCTGGCTGAACATTTCTCTGCCCTCCTACTGTTTATCCAGAAACTACTCCCATGTATAGTTAAGAGGAAAATCCCCTAGAAGATACAAGGGCAGATCTAGTGAGCGCTATGGTTTTCCATAGAGTGGTCTTGGCCCTGTAAATGGCTTTGGGCAGGGGTACAGCTGAACATTTCCATGGCCTCTGTGACCTTATAACCATTGTTACCTCTTGACTTATGCATATGATGTTATTTTTATTTTTTCAAAAAGTAGAACAAGAAATGCTCATTATAAACAGAAAAATAAAATACTCAAATATATATAAAATGAAAAATTATAACATAGCTTTTATTTCATTCATTAGAGTAACCACCGCTCTAAAGTGGGTACTTTTCTCTAATTTTTTTCATACCCATACCCTTTTTGCCTGTATCCTTAGTACGTTATCAAGCAAGACTAGAGTAATTATGCCAGCATTCTAGGCATCACTTTATGGTAGTACAGAAAGCCAAACTTGTCTTCTACCTTGTTTAACTTTTGTGCTATCCTTCCCTACCCAGAAAAATATTCCTCTTGGTAATTGGTCCCACTCTGTATCTGTTTGTGAAGAATGACATTGGGAAGTCTTATATTGAAACACCGAAACAAAAATGGTGAGAGGAAAAGGAAATAAATGCCATTTGGAAAAAGCAAAATTAAAGAGTTCTGAAAAATGAGGTAGAAACTAGATTTCCAATATTTGACTTACAGACATACTGGAAGTATCTTACACACTGAATAAATACGGGGGATTGACTTATAGATTATATATGCTGCTCCACTTCTAATCCAGCTCTCTGCTATGGCCTAGGAAAGCAGTAGAAGATGGCCCAAGTCCTAGACACCTTTCCCTGAGCAGAAGCAGGCAGTGGGGGTGCCTAGGAAGACAGAGGGAGGACAGGGTAAACAGTTGAAAATGAGCTTCCCTATGCTTACACTTTTCAGTTGTAAGCCAACAAAAAGACATTGTGTGCTTGAAGCAAGTTCTCTGTCGGCTTTCAGTTTCAGAATATATAAAATGGGGACAATGAAATCTACTTTATGTGCTTATCATATAGGTTGCCAAGGTGCCTGGCATGCACTTCTGTTTGCTGTATACAAGTTCCTTTTTCTGTCTTCTTTTGGAATAATCTATCTGATTGTAAAGATATGCTTCCACAAGACAACATGGCCAGAAACAATTGGTGAGATGCCAAGAGCTATTATGTCCTAGCCTCTAGCCATATGTAGCTATTAAGCCCTCAGAATGCAGCTATTTTAACTAGGAACTGAATGTTTAAATTTCATGGAATTTTAATTCATTTAAACTTAAATATGTTTTATAATTGATTCAAGCATTAAAATAATTTAAGTGGGACTGGTGTTGTAGTGTAGTAGGTTAAGCGTCCACCTGCAGCACCAGCATGCCATATGGGGACTGGTTCAAGTCCTGGTTGCTCCATTTCCAATCCAGCTCCCTGCTAATGGCCTGGGAAAGCAATGGAACATTGCCCAAGTTTTTGGGCCCCTGCATCCATGTGGGAGACCTGGAAGAAGCCCCTGGCTCCTGGCTTCAGATCAGCCCAGCTCCAGCATTGTGGCCATTTGGGGAGTTAACCAAAGGATGGAAGACCTCTTTGTCTCTTCCCCCTCTCCCTTTAACTCTGTCTCTCAAATAAATAAATAATCTTAAAAATATATTTTTAGCATGTTTGGAATGATTTGGTTATGTGAATCTCCTTTCTCAACTAAAAATTTTATAAAATATAAAAACAAATCAAGGATTCCCAATGAAAATTTTACATTTAAATCAATATATATTGAATACCATATTTCAAAAAAACCTAATAAAACAGAATATAAATGATATCAATAAGTTTTATATTAATAATTTTACATGAGTTATATGTTGAAATGAAATCTTGAATACATTTGGTATATCCAAATTTTATGTGGTGCCTAGAACATTTAAAATTGCATAAATGACTTATATTATATTTCCATTTAATAGGACGAGGCAGAGAATAACAATCAACTGTATCACATTTTCTCAGCTGACTTTCTGATGATTTTGGCCTTGCACAGATGTTTCACTATTAACGGAGCACTTATCTTGAATTAGGGAAAGAGTATCAATTGAATCAGAAGTGAGAACAGAGCAAAGATTGTAAATAAGACAATTACAGATATGTATCATGAGTAGAAGGAAGGAAATGAAGTACCAAGTAAGGAAATAACTTGCCAGAGATAACAGTGGGTTCCTTCAGATGGGAGGTCAGGCAGAAAAGGTGTTTCATAGGGAGATCATTTGAGTTAAGACTTCATGGTTAAAGATGAATTGGAATTACAAAAATATGGGTGAGAGGAACATTCAACAGGAATATTAAATGATTGTGCTCAACGTCAGATCGCTGGCTCCTGAGTCAGACTATAATTATACCAAAGTACTCCAAAAGTTCATGAAAAAAAATGACAATAAGAGATAGCTTTACTTGGGGACAAAAAATTTTGAAATCCTTGCATAGTTTTTTCATAACATACATTTTCTAAGAACTGTTTGAAGATCCCTCATATGGATGGTTTTCAAAAAATTTTGTACCAAAATGAACTTATCTTTTAAGTCCATTTCCCTTTAATTTTTTGAAATGTCCCTGTGTACTTAGATTGATCTCATCCCAGAGTCTGTGATCATAATCACTTATGAGAGATGCTACTTTCCAGTCTGACGAATTATTGACTTAGACTAACAACACAGATCTTGCCCCTTTTGGGGGAAAATTACCCAGATATGTTATTGATGAGCCATTTCCCACTTAGATTCCTCAGGAACCCAGAACAATCGCCCTATATGTGTAGATGTGTGGCATATCTTCAGAGAAAGCATCCTGTTCTACTTTCTCCAGCATTTTAATTTCCCATGACAAGGACCAATTACAAAGATTGCAGAGTGAAAATCAATGGTTTAAAGAAAAGAAGAGAATGAATTCTAAAGAAATGAGTTAACAGGTGCAGGTGTATCCTCCCAAAGCTATGACATAAAGGGGATAAGCTAACAAGATTGAGGAATAGAAATGACCTAAAAGGAAAACAATGACAAGTCTAGTAAGGACTTTGGAGCAAGGGAACCAACTAATACTACAGTCTCATGAGTAGTTATTAGATCTGGAAGGGAAGCCATCCCTTGAGCATTTTCTAGACTGAAAAAAAAAATGTAATTTGCCTTGTTGAGTTATGGAATTTTACAGGCAGATCTCACAAGTGGGCATCACCTTATTCTTAGACTTTTGGCCTCAAGTATCTATCTTTTGAATTCCAAGGGGATGCTGTAAAAGCAGAAATGTGTGCTCTGGAGCCATTTAAACTACAGATCCTCCCCCCACCACCTCCCATCCTCATCCCCTAGACATCATGGCGAAAAGTTGAAGTGATTGGGAAGCCTAAAAAAAATGATATTTATCAATTTGGAGAAAATCCAACATGGTTGTATCAAAAGAATAATTCAAATTTTAAAAACTCATCTTTGCTTACAAAGAAAAAATATATCTAGCTTAGACCTCTTATTTGAGCTATAGGCTTGTTGATCCAGCTACCCACTTAACCAGCTATCAGTAGAAATGAAGGTATTTCATGGTCATCTGAAATGGAAAAAAGCTGACTTAGGACTTCTAGTTTCTGTACCTATTTTTTTAAGACTTTATTTATTTATTTGAGATGCAGAGTTACAGACAGTGAGAGAGAGAGAGACAGAGATAAAGGTCTCCCATCCACTGGTTCACTCCCCAAATGGCCGCAATGGCTGGAGCTGCGCTGATCTGAAGCCAGGAGCGAGGTGCTTCTTCTAGGTCTCCCACAAGGGTGTAGGGGCCCAAGGACTTGGGCCATCTTCTACTGCTTTCCCAGGCCATAGCAGAGAGCTGGATTGGAAGAGGAGCAGCCGGGACTTGAACCAGCACCCATATGGGATGCTGGCACTGCAGGTGAAGGATTAACCTACTGCGCCACTCGCTGGCCCCTGTACTTAAACTTTTTATCTAGAGGAATTAGCACTATTAAGTAGCTCTAGCCAACCCCTCCCACATCCATTCTATCATCAATTCCAGTTAATTTTATCTCCAATAAATGTTTATAATCTCTTCTTCACCACAATCCAAGTTGCCATTATCTTGTAAGACAGCCACATCCTCTGAACTTGTGTCCTGGCTTCTACCCTTAATCCCTTGCCCCCAATCTCTTGTCAGGTGGCAGTGACAAACCCACTCAAATCCAGAAGGAGACAGATATCTATCCTCTCAGAACAGTGTCAGATTATTGTTGCCACTAAAAAAACAAACAAGCAAAAAACTGCCACTCTCTTACACAGTTTGGCACCCTTTATAAATCACTTTCCTTGGCATTCCCACTCCTTCTGATCACTGCCTTAAACCAATATGGAAAAAAATCCTCACCCACTTCAACCTCAATAAAGTTAATTTTTGCATGATTTAACCAGTAGAACTGTGCAGGTCTCTCTGGACATTAAGGTGACGAATTCATTCCGGTTCCATATCTCTTTATTGGTAGTTCTGGTTCTATGTGAACTTCTTATTAGTCAGATGACCTTCAGAAAATTATTTAATCCCTTTGGGCTTTGCTTTCCTCATCTAAATCAAGTCTCTCCATATCTGATCATCTCTAGATCTGCAACACAGCCTACTCTGTGAGTTCCGTCACTGACGAGGTTCACAGATGGAGGATTTACAGTTAATATTTGTATTGCATTAGTTATGAGAAACCTGCTTCTGTGTGAATTTGCTGTGGAACACGTACAAGCTTCCTGAGTATTCAAGCTATCTTTCCATCCTTCCCCCTGCATACCTAAGTTATTAGTACCACCTTTAGATCTATGATCGTTTTCAATTTTCTGAAATCTACTTTCCCTTCTTTGACACAGCCAATTTGTCTCCATTCCAGTTTCCCAAGCAAACCCCTATCTGATATGGTCTTTTAAAAAATTCGTGCACAGTCTTCTTTTCATTTTAACTGTTCCATTTTTTTCTTCAGCTGTCTTATTCAAAAGAGGCCTTTTATTAGCATAAATTTATAACAAAAAGCAATTTCTCTTGTTTGAATTTTCTTTTGCTCTGTACAAAGAGTACAGTGCACGCTGAGGCAGATGATTAAATACCTTTTACATGTTGGAGATTCATTTAAGCTATATAGAAGACAAAGGTGATATATTCTTCAAAAAAAATTTTTTTAAATCTATCATGACTAAAGTGTTTATGAATAGAAAGAACTTATTTTGTTTATTCTTAAGATTGATTTTATAAATGTTGGGTCTTAAGTATATATGTATGGATATATCATTAAATGTAAATATGTAAAAGTAAGTCTTATGAAAAATGTATTTATCATTTCTAATCCAACTAAACCACTATCAAGCATCAAAAACCCAGAGGTCTGAGATGTGTGTGTTTCACCTTTTTATTTCAATGTAATAAATATTTATATATACATATACACATATGAGTATACCAATAATAAATGTATGAAATGATCAATTTTCATTGCATTAAAACACTCATAGAATGAGCTAAAGGGCTGAGTTTTTTATCTCATTTTTAAAAACTCTCAGTGATGTGCTCTTGAGAAACATCTGTATAGTTGTCTTGAATAATTATTAACTTTATGTAAGTGTTAGGCTGTCACTCCTAATAAATAATATATTCTACATGGTCTGACAGGAGGACCAAAATTTATATATCGTTTTTTTCTACCTCAGAGCTAGCTAAGTGCCCTAAAATCAAGAGACTTTCAGTAATGAATGTGAATCCTAGCCAGACAAAATTTATTAAACATTAATACATACTGATGATCTCTGTTTTACATTATTCAATTTCCTATTTCACCTTCTACATCACTGGTCTTTCCTTCTAGGTCATTTTGCTTGTTCTAAATTCACTGGCAAAATGTTTGTGTTTCTTAGGAACCTTCTCCTCTTTATCTACACACCCTCTCTAGTTGAGCTCAGTTGTTCCCATGGCTTTCAATAACACTGATAAAGATTTTCATATGACAATCTGGACTGTAGCCAGTTAATTTTCACTGCAGGACTCAGTTAATGGCCTCTCTATATTCATACAGTCTTGACAATGTGATTTTGCAAAAGCTTTCATCAGGAAGTGAAGTCAGTTCCCCCACCCTCTGAATTTGGGTTGGCCTTATAGATGTTCTTTGCTCAGTAGAATGCTTGGAAAATGACAATGTACCAAGTGTGAATTCAAGTCTCTGTCTACTCTTGGAACTGTCCCTTTACCCTAAGAACAAGCCCAAGGCAGCACACTAGAGGATGAAAAATGATGTAGACCCATCCACCAGCTGACAGCCAAGCAGCCCCCAGCAATGTTCATCTAGCCACCTCGTGGCTGACCCCTGAGGCATGGTGGAACCCAAGAAAGACCACATGAGCCTACCTGATTAGCCAAGGCTAAATAACCAACTTACAGAATCGCAAGACAATGGCATTGGTTTTTTTAAAATTGTTCTTTAAAGGTTTACTTATTTGAAAGAGTTACAGAGGGAGAAGGACACCACCCCCCACAGAGAGAGGGAGGGAGTCTTCCATCCATGGTTTCAGTCCCCAGATGGCCACAATGGCCAAGGCTGATCCAAGCTAAATCCAGCAACAGGGAGCTTCATCCAGGTCTCCTACATGGGTACAGGGGCCCAAGAACTTGGGCCATCACCCACTACTTTTCCCAGGCCATTAGCAGGGACTTAGATTGGAAGTGGAGCAGCTGGGACATGAACCAGCACACATTAGATGCTTGTGTTGCAGGCAGCAGCTTTACCTGCTATGCCACAACGCTGGCCCTGGTAGTTATTGTTCTAAGTTGGTTAACTTTTGGTGTGATGTGCTTTGCAGAGATTCCTAAATGACACACCAGTTCAGCTTTTTCTGCCATTTGGGGAATGAACAGAGGATAGAAGACCTCTCCCTCTCTCTGTCTCTTCCTCTCTCACTGTAACTCTGCCTTTCAAGTAAATAAATAAGTAAATAAATAAATCTTAAAAAAATAGAAAGAAAGAAACATCTGCAGTAAACTGTTGACTTTCACACCAAGTTCAAACCCCACCCTCCAGTTTTCCCTACTCAAAAACTGGCCCACCTAAAAGTCCAACATTTGAAAGATAACACATAATTCTTCCTTTCCCATGTCCTCTACATCAAACCATCACAAAGTCCTGCTGTTCCTATTTTTTCACTTTTTCCTGCATTCATTCACTTCTTTCTAGTTCTGCTACTGTTGATTCCCCCAGTCTAAAGCCACTGACATCTCTTGCTGTAACAGTAACCACCTATTTGAATCTCCCCAGTCTACATGTTAACCACTCCAAATCTTTTTCACACAAAATCTAGAATATTTTGGATAAAAGTTTGAAACTGGCATTGTGGCACAACAGGATTAGGGAGGCTCACTTTCCATATTATAATATCAGAGTGCCAGTGCAAGTACCGGCCACTCTGCTTCTGATCCAACTTCCTGCTAGTGAATTCTGAGAGGCAGAGGATGACGGCTCAAGTGCTTGGCCCCTGCCACCCACATGGGAGTCCTGGATGGAGTTATGGGCTTCTGACTTCATCCTGGCCCAGCCCTGGTTGTTATAAGGCATTTGGGAAGTGAACCAGTATATGGAAGGTATCTCTCTCTCCCTTTCCCCATTTTAAGGAAATGAAAATATTAAATATTTTTAAAATACATTTCAAACTAAACTAAGTTAATCATACGAACCATTTATTTACTTTTAGTATCACCAGTGATTACCACAAATTTTGACCCATAGTGTCGCTCCCCCTCTTCGTGGAGGAACGACACAAGACCCTGCGCTGTTCTTTCGTCTGCTCGGCCCTCCCCGGGTTTGCTGCTGGTTCTTCCCGGGTTGGCTACTATCCCTTCCACCTCCGTGGAAGGGCAGTTCCCCCTGGCCACATTCCCCACTTCCGCAGGGGAGCGGCACACCACCGGCCGGCTTTCTTGGGGGCTGCACAGGTGTTCCTTCAGCTAGATGTTCCCCTTAGATGTTCCCCATAGATGTTTCCGGTGAATGCCGTCTCTCTCCTCCTTTATAGTCCTCCTCTGCCAATCCCAACTCGGCTGCCCACACGCCGAGTACGCTGCTCTCCTCCAATCAGGAGCAAGTCCTACAGTTTATTAGCTGAACTGGAGGCAGCTGTGCGGAAGCTGTTTACTTCTCTCCCAGCGCCATATTGTTGGAGAGCAGATGCATAGAATAAGTCCTAATTCCAGTAACTCAGTCCAGTCCGGGCTGCTCCCCACAGATCCCCCTTTCTTTTTATTTTTTGGCGTTGATACGTGCCTGTCTTCGGTGTCCCGCGGCACACACTCTGCTCTACTTGCTAGAGTTGCCACAGGCTCTTACAAGTCCTATCAATCAGGCAAACCGAATCCGGGTCCTCTCTTCGCCATGTTGTGAGGAGGTTTTTAGGCGCTGATGCGTGCCTGTGTTCGGTGACCTGCGGCTCACACTCTGGTCGAGCCGCTTGCTGGCGCTTACCGCCTTAATCAGGCAGACCGAATCCAAGCCTTCTAATTGCCATGTTGAGGGGAGGCCTTTCTATTTCTCTATTTCTCTATCTCCGGGCATTCCTACTTCTCCCATTTTACTTCCATCTTCCAGCATTCCTATTTCTCTCATCTTACTTCTAAACTTCTGTTTCTCTTATCCCCGCAGCTTCCCGCTGCCCACCCCGCGGCTACTTCTCGGCGGCTTCCCGGCTGAGCCGCTTCAGCCCGCGCCTCTCTCATCTGCGCAGCTCGGCTTTGCGCGGCTTGGCTTCGCGCGCTCCGCGGTCTCCACGCCCTTCGCGTCTGCACCACGGCCTCGCGCCAGCCCCGCGTTCCCTATGTACTTGAGCCCCGCACACTCTGTCTGCGCGCGGCAGCCTCCGCGAGTCACACAGCGTAGCTTACTTGTCCGCCACTAGCATTCAATCTAAGTTCCCTGGGCTAGCCTGGCGAATTCAACCCAGCTCACGTTTCCGCCCCACGATCTGGCTTCCCGTCCTTTGCTCCCCGGGCTAATCAGACGGACCCCAATCTGGCTTACGTTTCAGCTTCTGGTTTCAACTTTTCGCCCCCTATTCCCGGGCTAACTTGAGAACCCCAAAGTGGCTTTCGTGTCCGCCTTGGCCTGCCCCCCGCGGCTTCAATTTCCCTAACATTTTTCTCTACCCGGTATGTTTCCCTAAGTTTTCTTCCAACAATATTCCTCCCTCATTTCTCCTGGCCTCTCCCCACAGTCCGCGTCCGAGTCTGTTTGTTCTAGCTTTCACTTTCGCTTTCGACCTTAGAGATTTCTCCCAGCTTCCCCCCGTAGTCCGTATCTGAGTCTATGCCTAGGCTTTCAATAGCTTCTTCCGGCACCTTTTTCGTCCGGCTTTTCCCTAGGCTGTTTGCTAGTCTCTCTCTCCGATATTTTCCCAGTTCTTCCCGTTTCTTCCCTCCTAAGTTTGCTATCCGACCTAGGTTTCCTAATCCGAGTCATTTCTTCCCTCCTAAGTTTCCTATCCGAGTCACGGCACCATTATGTCGCTCCCCCTCTTCGTGGAGGAACGACACAGGACCCTGCGCTGTTCTTTCGTCTGCTCGGCCCTCCCTGGGTTTGCTGCTGGTTCTTCCCGGGTTGGCTACTATCCCTTCCACCTCCGTGGAAGGGCGGTTCCCCTGGCCACATTCCCCACTTCCGCAGGGGAGCGGCACACCGCCGGCTGGCTTTCTCGGGGGGCTGCACAGGTGTTCCTTCAGCTAGATGTTCCCCTTAGATGTTCCCCATAGATGTTCCCGGTGCATGTCGTCTCTCTCCTCCTTTATAGTCCTCCTCCGCCAATCCCAACTCGGCTGCCCACATGCCGAGTACGCTGCTCTCCTCCAATCAGGAGCAAGTCCTACAGTTTATTAGCTGAACTGGAGGCAGCTGTGCGGAAGCTGTTTACTTCTCTCCCAGCGCCATATTGTGGGAGAGCAGATGCATAGAATAAGTCTTAATTCCAGTAACTCAGTCTAGTCCGGTTTGCTCCCCACACATAGTAGGCACTTAGGGAATATTATTTAAACAAGTGAATGCAATACAGTTCTTCCAATAATTCTTTTTTTTTTTTTTTGACAGTCAGAGTGGACAGTGAGAGAGAGAGACAGAGAGAAAGGTCTTCCTTTGCCGTTGGTTCACCCTCCAATGGCCGCCGCGGCCGGCGCGCTGCAGCCGGAGCACCGCGCTGATCCGATGGCAGGAGCCAGGAGCCAGGTGCTTTTCCTGGTCTCCCATGGGGTGCAGGGCCCAAGCACCTGGGCCATCCTCCACTGCACTCCCTGGCCACAGCAAAGAGCTGGCCTGGAAGAGGGGCAACCGGGACAGAATCCGGCACCCCAACCAGGACTAGAACCCGGTGTGCCGGCGCCGCTAGGCGGAGGATTAGCCTGAGCCGCGGCGCCGGCCAGTTCTTCCAATAATTCTATCAAGTAGGTTTTTATCACCACAGTTTTACAAATAAGAAATTTGTGTGCAGTTATTATTGGTATCTTTCATGATCAAAGCAGATAGAAGTTATGGCAGCATGAGAATACTTCCAAAAGTTCATGGAAAATGGAATTAAAACACGAATTAATTTGGGTATAAAAACAAATTGAAATCCATGTAGTTGTCTGAAAAATCACATTTTCTGTGAACTTTTTGAGGACCCCTTGTATGCATAGATTTCAATTTTTTTGCACTAAAATAAAGTTATCTTTTAATTCCATTTCACACAAACTTTTTGAAGCACACCTTGACCGGGCCAATTAGTTTGAGAAGGGATGGGGAACAGAACGCTGTGTCTCTTAGGGGAGTGGGGGTGGGGCTTAGTTCTTCAATCCCTCACTTCTAGTGACTTGAAAACCAGAAACTGCAATTTTTTTTTTTTTTTTTTGACAGGCAGAGTGGACAGTGAGAGAGAGAGACAGAGAGAAAGGTCTTCCTTTGCCGTTGGTTCACCCTCCAATGGCCGCCGCGGCCGGCGCGCTGCGGCCCGCGCACCGCGCTGATCCGATGGCAGGAGCCAGGAGCCAGGTGCTTTTCCTGGTCTCCCATGGGGTGCAGGGCCCAAGCACCTGGGCCATCCTCCACTGCACTCCCTGGCCACAGCAGAGGGCTGGCCTGGAAGAGGGGCAACCGGGACAGAATCCGGCGCCCCGACCGGGACTAGAACCCGGTGTGCCGGCGCCGCTAGGCGGAGGATTAGCCTAGTGAGCCGCGGCGCCGGCCCAGAAACTGCAATTTTAAAGAGGGATTGTTGCAAAAGCTGTGACAAATAAAGTGTCCCAACTCAAATAAGCTGTTTCCCACCTTTGAACTGATGCCACCGCTCTGGAGTCACATCCCCAAACAACTGAATGCAGATGCAAGATGAAGGAGACAATTATACCATCTCCTCACATCCTCCCACTTCACAGAGAGGAAAATGTTTCCCAGAAGCCTCCAATGATTTTGGGTTATATTTTCCTGGCCAGAATTCGGACCCACTCCCATTACAAGAGAAATCATTTGCAAAGGAGACAAGACAGCCATGTCTGGTCTGCATTCATCACTATTTATCATGACCTGGGCTAGGCTCATTGCCACCGAAATGTATCAAGGTTCTGATATCTATAAAGGAGGGAAGAATGGCTATTGATCACACAAGCAACAGCATCTGCCACAGCAATTCAATTACCCTCTGTTCTTTTTCTTCCACTGTACCCTAGAAAGTATGGATGCTATGGGTTAGATCAATGGGTTAAGATAGTTATCATTCAATCTGATGACATTGAATCTCAGCAAAGTTGCACTATACTCTTCTCAGTAAATAATGAATACGTATGTTGTATCCAAAGAATTTTAACATCTTACCTCCTGACAATGGAGTTATAGCATATAAAAAGACCAAACAATATAATAATGTACTAACCTGATAATAAATCTAAAATTGTCCTGATAAAGAAATACAGCCATGTTACAAATTTTGTACTTTACCGACAACCTAAACAGGCTAATATCAAAATAAATCAATTTTGTCTACACTCCAGTGCTCCTTTCCCCATAAAAACAAATTTCATTTTCTAAAAATTCAATCTACATGTTTCTGTTTTGCTGGCAGTCCCATGACAGTCACCAGAAACTATATATAGATTAACAGAAGCAAAGTTCGTCTTATAGAGCTGGCCTTTAACTAAGAGCTCCAAAAACTGGCTGTGTGACATTAGGCAAATATTTCATTTCTTCTTCTGTAAAATGGAAGAATTAAATAGACTGAGAGCTTTCTAACTTATAAAATTCTATGATTACATCTGATGTTCAAATTGAAGCCAGTGGAGCAATACATTAGTAAGGATAATTGATGCCAACAGCTGTAACAGCCTTCAAATTATAGCAGCTTAACATAATAAAAGTTTATTTCTCACATAACCATCCAGTTGGATTCATGAAGTGTTCTTGGGGTCTTTTCTCCAAGCTGTGTTTCAAGGATCCAGCCGCATTCATCTTGCAATGTTAACATCCTCTCCACCTGACCTGCATAGCTCCTGTAAGAGAAAAAAAGAAATGTGAAGAAAAAAACAGGAGTATGGGAGGCAGGTAAATTGGACCAGATATGTTGCCCAATATCTCATTATATGGCCTCTGCCTAAATAAAAGCAAGGCTGGGTAATGTGGCTTATGAGACCATAAAAAGACAACAGGATCAGTGAGGGTTGAGCCAATCTTTGCCACTAACATTTTTGGAAACATTTCCTTTTGAATTCAAAGTAATGTGGAGGATGTGAGTTTCATGCTGAATATTCCCATTGTGTCACTCCCTTTCCTGTGTTTCCAAGCATCTTTTACCACTACTACTACTGTTTTATCAAGCATTGACTATTTATGACTATCTCCCACTGTTGGCTAGGTGCTACCTGAAAGAGGAGACCTGTGCCAGTTATTTCTATCCCAGCAGGGTTTAGCATGGTAGCTGGCACATATTACATTTAAGAAGGATTGGAGGGGTCAGTGCTGTGGCTCAGCAGGTTAACGCCCTGGCCTGAAGTGCCAGCATCCCATATGGGCACCAGTTCGTGACCTGGCTGCTCCACTTCCAATCCAGCTTTCTGCTATAGTCTGGGAAAGCAGTGGGAGATGGGCTCCTGCACCTGCATGGGAGACCTGGAAGAAGCTCCTGGCTCCTGGCTTTGGATCTGCACAGTTCCAGTCATTGCAGCCAGCTAGGGACTGAACCATTGGATGGAAGACCTCTCTCCCTCTCTCTCTCTCTCTCTGCCTCTCCTCTCTCTGTGTAACTCTGACTTTCAAATAAATAAATAAATAAATTTTAAATAAAGAGGAAGAAAAAGGATTGGAGATCCTGGACAAATTGTAAAATAAAGGAACATTTTTCAAGTGCTTTGTGTCCTAGTATGTCCAGTGTCTACTCCCAAATACCTAGGTTGGGTGAGAGTTGACTTCTAAGGAGAGCCTTTGAATTGTGTATGTATAATTAAGGAGGGGAGGGAGAAACTGTGTTTAATATTTTGGAAAAATCTGAGGAAGCACAATTGTCACCTTACAGAATGATGAGGAGGGTTTCCTGCATGCAAAGAGGTGGGGGAGGTAGAAAACTGGCAACCTTGATCCCCAGCAGTGATGGGGAATGAGGATAGTGGGAATAACTACAGGACATTTGTATATTTGTCAATATCAGATCTTTTGTAGCACAAAATGGTAAGGTCTCTCTTTGATCCCCCTCAGGTCATGTTCCTGAGTCAATGGGATTACTGGGAGGGGCATCAGGATCACCAAACTGACAAAATAATTCTGCGCCAGCACTGTTTTTGTCCTCCATCCCACCCCAGCACCACCACCCAATATAGCCTAATCCAGAATCCACTCCGAAAGAAGTGATTCTGCAGTGGTTGTAATACCAAGATATTCCTACCCCAGAATTAGGAAACATCTCCACAGCTGTCTCAGGTTCTAGCAAGCAGACGAGGGATGCACATGTGAGTTTTGCTTATTTCAAGCTAATGATGCAGTTTATTTTTTTAAAAATGTATCTTAAGAAGCAGAGAGACAGACATGCATGCAGACAAAAAGAGCTTCCTTCCACTGGTTCACTCTCCAAGTGCCTGTAATGATTGGGGCTGGACCAGGCCAAAGTCAGGACCCAGTTCAGATCTCCCATATGGATGGCAGGAGCCCAATTAGTTAAACCAACACCTGCTACCTCTTAGGGTCTACATTGCAGGAAGCTTGCATCAGGAGCTAGAGCCAGGACCACATCCAGGCATTCCAATGTGGGCTGCAGGTATCTTAAGTCGTGTCTTAACCACCAGGCCAGGCACCTGGCTTGGGGATATATTTTAATTTTTGTTAAAAAAAAATTAACAATAGGAAATATTTACTGAAAGCCAACTCTTAGAATTGTGCTTTTCAATACAGTAGCCACTAGACATATGTGGCTATTTAGATTTAAATTTAATCTAGTCAAAATTAAACAAAATTTAAAGTGAAATTCCTTAGTCACACTAATCATAAGTCCAGTGCTGAATGGCCACATGAGGTTAGTGGCTATCTTCTTGGACAATGCAGCCATAGAATATTTTCTATCATCACAGAAAGTTATACTGGATAAGGCTGTTCTAGAAATTGTTTCCATGAAGTTAGTGTGTCCAGCCTTCCAGGTCAAGTTATCTCTACCTTACTTGGTAGAAAATAGGATACACTTTAAGGAAATGAAAGCAGGGCCTGTATTTTGCTGAAATTCTGACATATGCATACAGTTTCTTAATATGAATTTTGTATATTTGAAGGGTCAGTTTATCTTGGAAAGCTAAATTTTATATTTCTAATATGAACAAGAGTTTAACTTCTCAGAGCTCAGTGATCATTATAGGTTAAAGGTTTTAAGAGCTAAAGCAAATAACCCTTGACAAGAATTTAAGCACTTAAGGCAATGACAGAAGCAAGAAAGAATAAAGAAGGTTGCCTATTTTCCCCAGGTATGTATCATTTTAAAGAAAAAAATTCTATGATACCATATGCAAAGCACGGAGATTCCTTGTGTAAGCACACCTTCTAAGATCTGAGTGTTAATAAACTATGGTATCATTTCTTTCTGAGGAAAGAAGTCCACCAGAGAGGAAATTGAATTGGATCTTGGTCAGTTTCATCATTGATCCAGGAGAGACAAAGACTATCTGACTTCAGGGAGTTGACCTGTGCAAGTTACTAGAGCTGCTTATAAAACCCCTGGCTGGCTCTAGTAGAAGACTCTACTTCCCATCACCTAAAATTAAAAAAGAAAGAATGATGTATGTTGCTTTCAGTGGAAGCACTCAGGACTTGTGTTTGTCTAACTCCTCTATTTTCCCTATATTGGCCATCATAGAATTCCAGCTGAAGTCTTCATCAGAATTCCATTAGTGAGTATGATGGAGAAAAGCTGTGTTAATCTGCATTGGATAGTTATGGAGTAGAACAAACATTTGCTCTGTTGTGTCACCGTGAACATGAGATATTTGTTATTGTAATATAATTTAGCATACTCTGGTCAACACATTACCCAAATCTAGGTCACAGATGGGGACAATGGGATCTGTCTTTTGTTTCTTACAAGTAGAAAAGTTATATGTGTAAATGGGTCAAAAATTAGATAGAAGTGAGGGAGTGAATTTGACAAGGGTATTTCTAAGTCTGATTTCTTAAAGACAGCAAACCTAGGAAGTAGAATGGCTCATCCATCATCCATGTAGTCATAAATGACATGTGAAAGTTTATTTAAACTTTGCTGTGAGCTTGAAACTTTTTCCTGCCTTACTGCTTAAAAATATGAAGTGAATATGGCAAAAGTGTTTAAAAAATGTTAAATCTTAAAGTTAAAAATTAAATTTGAAAAGGAAAAAAATTATTTCCTAGACACTAAAAATAAAATACTCCTTAGATATTCCTAACATGCTTTTTCTAAAGAGCCTTAAGGATTTCATTCCTATCTTTCTAGATATACTGCAAAGAAATTTTTTTCTTTAAGAACAAATAAACCATAGAGATCAACAACCAACTTGCTGAGTCACTTGTCTCTCTTTTGAATTTTAACTACAGGGATCTGAAGGCAGCCTATGCTAGAGAGAGAGAGAAACACAGACGGGGAAACAGAAAAAAAAAAGGCAAAAAGATTGAAAGAAAGATTTAGAGATGGAGAGAGAACTAGAAAAACTGATTTTAGGAAGAATATATATATTTAAGTCAAATGGAAAAAGCAAAAATAGTATATGAAAGGTTTGGTTGAAATATCTTCATACTATTTAGTAGGAGTCTTCAA
Organism: Oryctolagus cuniculus; assembly: GCF_964237555.1. NCBI lineage: Eukaryota > Metazoa > Chordata > Mammalia > Lagomorpha > Leporidae > Oryctolagus > Oryctolagus cuniculus. Next base: position 35,130,341 of record NC_091442.1, read on the forward strand.
TAAAAATATTTTAGTAAAATCTGTAATGTGGTTAAGGTTTGAATTGAGGTTTAATCGTAGAAAGAGCAAGGAAATTAGACTAAAAAACCTAAATTTGGATTTTTGGTTTTGTTTTTTTTTTTAATCCTAGGGCTTCTACTACTAATCTGATTTAGATAAAATCACCTCACTTTTCTGCATGGTTTTCTTGCCTATGAAATGGGAGTAGAAGACCTTAACACACAAATTCATAGGAAAGAGAATGCTATGAAATACTTTACAGGAACTGGAAAAGGACCTGAAACCAGGCAGGGAGCAGCACCAAGTCCCGTGTTTCCTCTTTCTCATGCCATAACTTCTTCTACCGAGAGTTTCCTTCTCCATGAAAACCACCTGTGGAAGGGTAAGCCGCAGTTCTAAGCCTGCCATTTGTTGGAAAACTGGGTCAAATTTCACCTTCCTTATTCTATTAAATCTTCTCGATAACCCTATGTGACTTTATTCCCAAAATTTTAGTAAGGTTAAAAAAATGCCCCAAGGAGGGGCCGGTGCTATGGTGCAGCAGGTTAAAGCCCTGGCCTGAAGCACCGGTATCCCATATGGGCACCAGTTCTAGTCCCGGCTGCTCCTCTTCCAATCCAACTCTGCTATGGCCTGGGAAAGCAGTAGAAGATGGCCCAAGTCCTTGGGCCCCTACACCCACGTGGGAGACCCGGATGAAGCTCCTGGCTCCTGGCTTTGGATCAGCACAGCTCCTGCTGTTGCGGCCATCTGGGGAGTGAACCAGCAGATGGAAAACCTTTCTCTCTGTCTCTACCTCTCTCTGTAACTCTGTCATTCAAATAAGTAAAATAATAAATAAATCCTTTTAACAATTGATAAAAGAAAAACTGTAAGAAAAAGATAAAGAAAGGCATTTTTAAAAAGTGCCCCAAGGAAAGCAGTGGAAAATGGTACAGGTGCTTGGGCCCCTATACCTACAGGGGAGGCCAGGAAGAAGCTCTTACCTCTTGGCTTCGGATCGGCTCAGCTCCAGAAGTTGGGGAGTAAACCAGAGAACGGAAGTCCTTTCTCTCTGTCTCTCCCTCTCTCTGTAACTCTACCTCTCAAATAAATAAATAAATAAAATGCCCCAAGTTCACACAGTCTGTTAGTAACCTATTGCCACAATAATGCAGTATTGCAAGCCTTCCCCAGATGTGATAGATCACTACAACCACCATCTAGTGCGACTTAGTGACCTAGAGGTCCACCTGGCTGTTCTGCTGTGCACTAGTCTCAACCGGGATCCCTCATGAAACTGCAGTCGTCTGGACTTGGGCAAACAAATTTAATCTATGACCAAGGAGCAGGAAGTGAGCTGCAGGAAGTGGAGTAGCCTCAGACTCTTTTATTCAATAAAAGCTGATTTGGACCAACTATCTAAATCCCTAGAACTGTATTCCAAGAATATCCTTTGGTCCAATGCCTTATGCCCATGTAGTCCTGGCATAGATAAATGTGCAAATCCATGATTCTGAAAGAAAGACTGGCTCCCATCTCCATGTTACCCCTGGGAGAAGTGACTGATGGCAAGACAGAGCCTTCTAAGGATACACACGCAGTCAGGGCACACAGATGCTTCCAATTCTCCACCAGTTCCAGGGAAGAGCAGTTAGGACGCCCAATTCACTGCAGCTGAGGATTATTGAGGCTGATGCTTCAGCATCATATCATAGCAGACTGTGTCTCATGAACCAGCAACATCAGCATCACCTGGGAGTTTGTCAGAAATGTAGATTTCTTGGGCTCCTACCCAGCCCTACTAAATCAGAATCCAAGAAACACTGCTGTAGCAACAATAGTACCTCTAGAAAAGCATTTGTAGCCAGGTTTACTGTATTAATGAGCAAGCCCTTCAAGCTGCAGCCCTTTGCTGAGCCTCTAAGCTACCACCCACACCCTTGATGTCTCCAGTTTTTCAAACGGCTTCCCTCTCTGGACGGGCATCCATTATTTGCTTGCTCAGCATAGGGTTCCTTCTTGTTTATCTCAACCTGCCTTTTCACCACCACCACCCACTCCCAGCCCATGTGATTTGGGTAGGACTTAAGGTTATAGGAATGTAGATGTCTCACCAATGGAAAAAAGTAGCCATGGAATTTACCGGAAATTTTGGAGAAGCAGCAAGTTCTCTGCCACCATTGATCACAACTGGCTGAGTAGATCTGAGAACAAGCTCAACACAGAGATGATGAGAGGTATGTTTCTGACCACTCGAATCCAGCTTTCCTTCAAACTCTGAACTCAAACCCAGACTTTTCACTTATATAAGCCACAGTCCCTTTTATGCCCAAGTTACTCCAGTCTGGATATTTATAACCTATAAGCAAAGTAGTCCTGCTCTGCAAAGTTGCTCCATTTTCCAAATTTGCTGACCACATCCAAGTTTTTGGCTCATCTGCTAATCCCTGTTCTACTCCTACCACATGTTATTAGTCATTTTCCCAACTTCCAGATTCCAAAATCTTTGTTTTATATTTGCTCTTTTGGTCACAAGTCTATGGGGATTTCATGAAATAATATGGGCTGTTTCAGATATGAGCATATAGACACTGTATAGATAATATTGGGGACAGACATAACTCTTCAAGGTGCCTACAATGGGCCTGAAGCACCACATTTCGTGTGCTACACCCAAACTGTAGGCCAGCAGGTTCAGCATCACCTGAGAGTTCGAACAGCCTCACTCCAGGCCAGCTGAAAAAATCTGCAGCTTAACAAGATCCCCAGGGGGGTGGTGATATAGATAGATAGATAGATAGATAGATATGTTTGTGAAGTTCTGCTCTAAAAAACATATCATGTTGTAGGAAAAGCTGGCCCTGTGGTTCCTCTCTGCCTCAGTTTCTACACTTTTTTTTTTTTTTTTGACAGGCAAAGTTAGACAGTGAGAGAGAGAGACAGAGAGAAAGGTCTTCCTTCCGTTGGTTCACCCCACAAATGGGCGCTATGGCTGGCGCCCTGCACTGGTCCAAAGCCAGGAGCCAGGTGCTTCTCCTGGTCTCCCATGCGGGTGCAGGGCCCAAGCACTTGGGCCATCCTCCACTGCCTTCCTGGGCCACAGCAGAGAGCTGGACTGGAAGAGGAGCAACCGGGACTAGAATCCAGCGCCCCAACCGGGACTAGAACCCGGTGTGCCGGCGCCGCAGGCAGAGGCTTCGCCTGGTGAGCCGCAGTGCTGGCCAGTTTTTTACACTTGTGAAGTGAGAAGATGAGGCTATTTCAAAGACTTACTTGAGCCCAGACTGTCTAAGACACTCACATTGTCAGGTTCCCAGCTTAAATTGGTTATGGCAACCTAGCATACAAATTATAATAAAAATAATGGGCAGACAAAAAAAAAAAGATGCTTCCATCAATCAGAAGAAAATGGGTTGACCCCTGTGTGTGGTGTGAAATCCAATTAAAAACAATGATTTAAGAAATTACGAGGCCGGCACTGTGGCAGGTTAAGCCTCCACCTGTGGAGACAGCATCCCATATGGGTGCCAGTTTAAGTCTCGGCTGCTCCACTTCTGATCCAGCTCTCTGCTGTGGCCTGGGAAAGCAGTAGAAGATGGCCCAAGTCCTTGGGCCCCTGCACCCACATGGGAGACCCAGAAGAAGCTCCTGGCTCCTAGTTCTGGATCAGCCCGGCTCCTGCCATTGCAGCCATCTGGGGAGTGAACCAACAGATGGAAGACCTCTCTCTCTGCCTCTTCCTCTTCCTCTGTAACTCTGCCTTTAAAATAAATAAATCTTTAAAAAATGAAAAAAGTAAGTCCAGAAAGGTTGAATAGTTTTCAAAAAGTCACACAGCAGAGCTGAGGAGATACAAGAGAGCAGAGGGTAACGTTGAACACTAGTACTCTGGAGCTAGCAGTCTAGATCCTAGCATTTATTACCTCAGTGTCCTTGAGCAAAATACTGAACTGTTCTGTGCCTCAGAGCACTCAACTATTCACTTGGTATTATAATGGTACAAACATTATGAAGTTGCATGGGATTAAATCTGTAAAGTATTTTTTTAAAAAGATTTATTATTTTGGGTACCAGCGCTGTGGCATAGTAGGCTAAGCCTCTGCCTGCAGCTCTGGCATCCCATATGGGCACCAATTTGTGTTCTGGCTGCTCCTCTTCCAATCCAGCTCTCTGCTTATGGCCTGGGAAAGCAGTGGAAGATGGCCCAGGTGCTTGAGCCCCTTTACCCATGTGGGAGACCTTAAAGAAGCTCCTGGCTTTGGATTGGCCCAGCTCCAGCCATTAAAGCCATTGGGGAGTGAACCAGTAGATGAAAGATCTCTCTCTGTGTCTTTCCCTCTCTCTGTCCATAACTCTGCCTCTCAAATAAATGAATAAAATATTTTTAAAAAGATGTATTTTATTTGAGAGGCAGAGTTACAGGAGAGAAAGGGAGAGAGAGAGAGAGAGAGAGAGAGAGAGAGAGAGAGAGAGAGACATCTTCCATCTGCTAGTTCACTCCTCAAATGGCCACAACAGCCGGGGCTGGGCCAGGCTGAAACCAGGAGCCTAGAACTATACCTGGGTCTCCCACATGGGCTCAGGAGCCAAAGCACTTATGGTATTCTTCCCTGCCATACGGGTTGCTGCCATTGCAGGCAAGGGACTAATCCACTATGCCACAGTGCTGGCCCCAAATCTATAAAGTATTTAGAACTATGCTGGCAACATATGGCTTTGTTACATGTGTTTGTTAAATAAAATAAATCCTGACTCCCTATGCAAAGTGTTTTCCACAGTACCCTGGTGCTCTCTTCTAATCAGCTTACAGGTTTGTTTGTTTTTTAAGATTTCTTATTGAAAAAGTATTAAAAAAAGTGACTGGGAGAGAAATGAGAGAGAGAGAGAGACATTCACTGGTTTACTCTCTAAATGCCCACAAAAACCAAGTCCAGGCCAGTCTGAAGCCAGGATCCAGAATCTCCATCTTGGTCTCCCACACAGATGGCAGGGGCTCAAGTACTTAAGCCATCTTCCACTGCCTTCCCAGGGGCATGAACAGGAAGTCGGTTTGGAAAACAGATAGCCAGGACTTGAATTGGCACTACAGTATGGGATGCTGACATTGCAAGCAGTGACTTAACCCACTGCACCACAACACTGGCCCCTACAGCTATTCTTTAGAAAGGGAAACAGAAGAGAAGGTGATAGAGAAGAGCAATTTGGAGATGCTGATTGTAAAGTTTAAAGGAATGTAGCAGCAAGCTATGGAATAATAGCACCCAGCAGACAAGAAAAAGGTAAACAGATTCTGCCCCAGATCCCTTAGAAAGAATGAAATTTAGCCAACACCTAGTTGTCAACCTACTGAAACTACTTTGTATCTCTGATCTTGGAAGCAGTGAGAATAGGTTTCTGTTGTTTTAGGCCACTAAGTTTGTAGTAATTTGTTCCAGCAGCAGTAGAAAATTGATACTCTGTCCATGGGATTCTGTTTTGCAGCTGATATTCAGAACCACAGGCCTACTGATGTGCAACTGGGAGTGGAAGGTCAATGTGAAATTTACATAAAAATGAAAACCACTGTTAGCTATCCTCCCTACTAAGCAGCTTTCATTTTTAAATTGAATTTAGAGAGGTGAGTCAAAGTGTGGGAGGCAATAGGAAATTATGATGTCAAGGCTTAGCAGAGAAATGGCCAGAAAAGTGACCCTTCAGTGAACAGAGGGGCCTGGAGACCTTGAAAAACCATGGGACTTCTGACAAGACTGGAGAAGAGGCAGATGAGTTGTTTGTCAAATTCATGAAAGCTTTGAGTTTGGCCAGATGTTGGAGCAGGGGTTAAGGCCAGAAGTTCGGTGGGAAAGGTGAGAAAGATACAAGATTGTCAAAGTCTGAATCAGAAGTCTTGGCTGAGGAACTACAGAGAAAGAATTTTTCTGAGGATCATAAGTAAGATGAGAGGGCAGTCTGTGGGGGAGTGAACCCTGGAAGAACAATGACTGCAAGAAATGGAACAGAAAAGCAGCGACAATTACATTAGAAGGGCATACATAGATTACAGGGGAATAGAAATATTTCCATTACAGATGTACACACTAATCATTATCATTTTTTAAGATTTTATTTTATTTTAAATATAATTGAATGATTTTTATTATCTTCCCATAGTTGTGTAATAATTACTACTCTCTAATTCCAGAACATTTTAATCACCCCAAAAGGGAATCACATACCCATTAGCAGTCACTTCCCCTTCACACTCCTTCCCTTGCTTTCTGACAATCACTACTCTGGTTTCATCTCTATGTTTTTGCCTGTACTGGGCATTTCATATAAATGTAAGGAGATAATATGTGGCCTTTTGTATCTGGCTTATTTCACAAACTTAGTATAATTGTTTAAGGTTCTTCTATGTCATAGCATGTACCAGTACTTCATTCTTTCACATCAACAAATAATACCACATTGTATAGATGTGCCACACTTTGTTTATATATTTGTCAATTAATTGTCAATTTTTGGCTATTAGCATAATTCTGCTATGAACATTTGTGTACAGTTGTTTTTGTGGATATACGCTTCCAATTTTCTTGAGCATATGACTACAGAACTCAAACTACTGATACATATGTTTCAGTTTTTAAAGGACTGCGAAAATATTTTTCAAAGTGTCAATGTCATCTTACATTCTTACTAACAATAGATGAATGCTTCATTTTCTCCATATCTTTGCCAACATCTGCTATTTTCTATCTTTTGGATCACAGATATCCTGGGAATGTGAAGTAGTATCTCATTGTGCTTTTGATCTGCATTTTCTTTTTTTTAAATTAAAAAAAATTTTTTTTTTAATTTTTGACAGGCAGAGTGGACAGTGAGAGAGAGAGAGAAAGAAAGATCTTCCTTTTGCCATTGGTTCACCCTCCAATGGCCGCCACGGCCGGTGCGCTATGGCCTGCATATCGCACTGATCCGAATCCAGGAGCCAGGTGCTTCTCCTGGTCTCCCATGGGGTGCAGGGCCCAAACACTTGGGCCATCCTCCACTGCACTCCCGGGCCACAGCAGAGAGCTGGCCTGGAAGAGGGGCAACAGGGACAGAATCCGGCGCCCCGACCGGGACTAGAACCTGGTGTGCTGGCGCCACAAGGCGGAGGATTAGCCTAGTGAGCCACGGCGCCGGCCGATCTGCATTTTCTTAATAGCTACTAATGTCAAGGATATTTTCATGTGTTTTGTGTCCATTTGTATATCTTTTGAAAATTTCTGTTCTTTTAATTTGGATTTCCTTTGTATTATTATAAAGTTGTAGGTATTCTTTATATGTATTGGATACCTATCATATATCTGATAGATATATAACTTGCAAATAGATCATCCTTTTCATTTTATCTTTCCATTTTCTTGATGATGTCTTAAGAAACACATTTGATTATTTTGAAGAAGTTTAATCTCTCTCTTCTCCCCCTTCTCTTTTTGTCACCTGTGTTTTGTTGTTGTATCTAAAAAACCATTGCCAAATCCAAAGTCAGGAAGATCTCAGACATATTTTTATTGCTTGAGCTCCTATATTTAAGTCTTTGGTCCTTTTTTGAGTGAGTTTTTGTAGATGATATAAGGAGAGACTAATCTCATTATTTATTCTACATATGAATATCCAGTTTTCCCAGTATTATTTGTTAAAACAATTTACCTTTCTCCTTTGAGTATTTTTAGCATCTTTATCAAAAATTATTTGACCTTAATTGTGAGAGTTTATTTATGAGATTTCTATTCTTTTCCATTGGTCTGTCTTTATGCCAGCTGTACATTTGCTTGATTAGATAGCTTTGCTCTAAGTTTTGAAGTCAGGAAGTCTGAAACCTCCCATTTCTTTTCTTTTAAAGATTGCTTTGGCTATTCAGGATCCCTTGAAATGCTACATGAATTTAATAAGGAGGATTTATTTTTCTATTTCTGCAAAAAACACCAGTAGAATTTTGATGAGAATTGCATTGGGCCTGTAGGTTCCTTGGGTGATTTCATTTTTGTAGATAATTTGAAGAAAGGGACCAACTTCATTATTTTATATATGAGTATCAAGTTCTTTTATTGTTGAAAATACTGTTTTTATCAGGCCGGCGCCGCGGCTCACTAGGCTAATCCTCCGCCTAGCGGCGCCGGCACACCGGGTTCTAGTCCCGGTTGGGGCACCGGATTCTGTCCCGGTTGCCCCTCTTCCAGGCCAGCCCTCTGCTGTGGCCAGGGAGTGCAGTGGAGGATGGCCCAGGTGCTTGGGCCCTGCACCCCATGGGAGACCAGGAAAAGCACCTGGCTCCTGGCTCCTGCCATCGGATCAGCGCGGTGCGCCGGCCGCAGCGCGCCGGCCGCGGCGGCCATTGGAGGGTGAACCAACGGCAAAGGAAGACCTTTCTCTCTGTCTCTCTCTCTCACTGTCCACTCTGCCTGTCAAAAAAAAAAAAAAAAATACTGTTTTTATCACATTGTTCTGTTGGCATCCTTGTCAAAAATAATTAATTATAAACATAAGGGTTTATTTCTAGACATTTAATTTGGTTCAATTGATCTATTTTTGTGCCAATATCATAAGATCTTTATTTATCTGGGTATTAAGTTTTGAAATGGGACAATGTGATTGCTTTGTTCTTTTTCAAGATATTTTTGGCTATTCTGGATCTCTTGCTTTTTCATATGAAGTTCACAGTCATACTATCAATTTTCCCAAAAACAGAACTAAAGTTTTGATAGAGATTGCATTAATCTAAAAATCAATTTGGGTAAATTTCTTTCTTAATATTAAGGTTTCCAATCCATAAACATGGTATATTTCCATTTATGTAGATAATTTAAGTGATGGTTTATAGTTTTTGTTATACAAGTCTTATACTTTTTTATCAAATTTGTTCCTAAATATATTTCTTTTTGGTACCTTCTAAATGAAATCATTTCCTTTTTTAAAAAAAAAAATTATTTATTTATTTGAAAGGCAGAGTTGGAGAACAAGAGAGAAAGAGAGAGAGAGATCTTCATCAACTAGTTCACACCCCAGATGGCCACAGCAACCAAAGCACTTGGGCCATCTTCTTTCTGCTGCTTTCCCAGGCATATTAGCAGAGAGCTGGATCAGAAGTGGAGCAACTATATTCCTAAACATAAATGTACTTATGAAATTTGTGTTCCTTAAAAAATAAATTAAAAAAAAAAGTGGAGCAGCCCAGACTCAAACTGACTCCATATGGGATGCTGGTATCCCAGGTGGTGGTTTTACCCATTGTGCCACAACACCAGCCCCCAATGCTGTTGTTTTCTTAACTTCATTTTTTTGATAGTCATGACTAGTGTGTATCCCGGAAAACTGCTTAAGTTGTTTATTATTTCTAATTGTGTGTGTAAGTGTGTAGTGTATATCTTAGGGTTTTCTATATCCAAACTCATGTCATTTACAAATATACATAGTTTTAATTTTCTTTTATATATGGATGACATTATTTTTTATTACCTAACTAGAACCTCCGGTATAATATTGAATAACAGTGGTGACAGTGAACTTCCTTGTCTTGTTCTTGATCTGTAGAGAAAAACTTTCAGTAATTTTGCATTAAGCATGATATTAGCTGTATGTTTTTCATAGATAGCCCTTATCAAGTTGAGAAATTTTTCTTCTATTCCTAGTTTGTTGATTGCTTTTATAATGAAAGGGTGTCCTTTATTCTCTAAGTATAATATATTGATTTATTATTGTTTGTTGAACCAAACTTGCATTCCTGGAACAAATCTAACTTTCTCATCATTTATAATAATTTCATATGTTGCTAAAATTTTGGTTTTATAATACTTTGTTAATAATATTTTGTTTCTATATTCATAATACATATTTATACGTAGTTTTTTTTTGCGATATCTTTGGTGTTGGTATTAGTGTTATACTGACCTCATAAAATGAGTTGGGAAGTCACATCTCTTCTACTTTATTGGAAGACCTTAGAAATATTACTGTTAATTCTTTTTAATAAGTATGGCAGAATTCACCAGTGATACTACTGTAGAGTTGGAAATAGGGATATGGGAATATGGTACGTTAAATACCACAGAGTTTTTTTTAATCAAGTTTCAATTATTTTTCTTGAATAAATGCTCCTCAGATTGTTGCAAGCCTTTGATTAATTTCTCAAGCTCTAAGAAGTTTTGTTGATGTTCTTCTGGCTTTTGAAGAGGAATAAGTTTGCAAAGATCCCTATTCTACCATTCCAGATGTGACTCTCCCATTTAAATTTTATTGTTTAAATATTGGCTCCAACAGATCTTCTGTCCTGATTTCAGCTCTCACATCTTATTTTTCAATTTCAGTCTCAGTCTCTTTTGCATTGTCCAGAAAAACTAAGGGGTTCAAAGTACACTTCAAGGAATCCAAGATGTTTCCTACCATAAAAGCTTATGTCATTTTGATAAATTGAATAAGAAAGTTTTCAGAACTGCCAAGGCTTTATGGAATAGCACAATGAAGCAGGACATTGTAGCCCACCCAGATTGTGAGGACCTGTGTAAGAGCATCTTGAATCAATGTTCTTATGTCCATTCTTTTAAACAAGAGTAACACGTTTACATAAAAACAGTAATAAAATTTTAAAAATAAAATCTTGCACCTTAGTCTTTATGATTCACATAAGCAACCATCTTTAAATATTTCAATTGTAAATTCTTCTTGGTGGTCTACAACCTTAATTTTAAGCAATATACTTATATTTCTTGATGTATCAGCTTTAAATAATATATGTTAACTGATCTTTGTGAGAGATGAAAGTGTTATCTAATGGCTCTTTCTCCTTTTTAAAATATTTATTTATTTATTTATGTGAAAGGCAGAAAGAGAGAGAGAGAGGAGAGAGAGAAAGATCTTCCTTCTGCTAGTTTGCTCCCCAAGTGGCTGCAAAGGCAGAAGCTGGTCCAGACCCAAGCCAGGAGCCAGGAATACCATCCTGGTCTCCAACATTAGTGGGGTCCCAAGTACTTGGGCTATTTTCTACTGCCTTCCCAGGTGCAATGGCAGGGAGCTGGGTATGAATCAGAGCAGCCTGAGCTTATATGGGATGATGGCAGCAGGTCAGGCAGCAGCTTAGCTTACTGTATCACAATACTGGCCCCTCTTTCTCCTTTATTACAATTACCAAACTTTGCTACTTCTATTATTATTGGATGCTACTTTTTGTTTTCTGTTGGCTAACTTTATGTATATACTGATAAATAAAAATACAGGATGACTAAAATTTATTTTTAGTTTTATCAACTTTACACCAATTACCTTAACCATTTACCATATGAAATGAGTGCTTCTATGTTAGGTAAAACTTCTCAACCTTATCCTCTGAGCCATCTTTCTTTACCTCCCGTATTCTGCCAATCCTATCACCACTCTTGTCTGTTAGGCCTCATAACATTAGGTCCTGTTTGGTAAACATAATTAAGTCTTTCATTGTTGGCCTGCAACTTGGATTTTAAATGTTGAATATCAATAAATAGTATTTTATTATGATTATGTAAATATTATTTACTGCAGAACCAGGCAGAATGGAGACTGTTTAAAGAAGAAATATCACTTTGGCGCCGAATCTTCTCACAACGAAAATAAACAAAGAAGAAAAATACAAATGGGAGATCTTTCCCTAAATTTCATTTAAAAATTGCTTAAAACTGTGTTATAACATGGTTGACTTCATATTAGAAGGAAAACATTTATATATATTTTGTGTTTCCTATTGTGTATAGAAGTATTTTATTTTGATTGCTCATAGATAATATCTCTGCCTTCATCAGCCTTCAATTAGCCACCTTTTAAATTATACTATTATCTAATTAACATGGATTTATTTCTGAACCTGCTTTCTAGCTCTGACTTCAGTAAAGAAATTTTACATTGGCTGTGATATTTCCCAAATCTCTATGCTTCCTGCTTTTGTGGATTCCTTTGTGAGTTGTTGTATTATTAGAGTACAATATTCAGAAAGTATTTTTATTTGCAAAAAAAATGCATGAGAGGTAAGCTTCCTGAGTCCATGCACATCTAGAAATGTCCTTATTTTGTCCTTCAATCTTTATTAGTATTTTGGTTTCATAGAGACTTACAGGCTAATGTTTGTTTTCTTCCAGTATTGCAATACTTTTTTCTTTGACCTCTAACATCTGGATTTGCTGATGCTGATTCATTTAATGTTGATATTACCCTTATTCTTTTGCATGCTGCCATCTCTTTCTTCGCTATGGGAGCTTGTAAGATTTTCTCCAGGTAAAGCAGGAAATTGTACAGAGAAAAGCATAATCATTGTGTGATATTAATTTATCAGTGAACAATATTTACCTAGTCATATTAGTGACTGACTGCTTAACAAAAAGTTGTACTATTGACAGGATAAGGGAAAGAAAGGGAGGTGATACAACAGAGTTTGACTACCATCTGCCCTAACAGGAAGTCAACTGATAGTGTATTTTCCAATTCTGGAATGAGCAATGTCTGCACATTATTTAGAAACAAAGGATATACCTGACAGAAAAGCAAATATCATTGAAAATGATTGCTTCTTGGAAATAGGATATAGATGCAGATATAAGTAGGAGAAGTGTACTATGAAGAAAAAGAGTGTGGGGTAAAAAAAATAAAGAATGATAGTGAGTTGGAGGTTAGTAATTTTAGCTGATTTGGGTTGTTAGAGAAAGCTTCTTTTAAAAAGTGGCATTTAAAAAGTCTCACGAAACTGAGACGTAAGAAAATTTTGGAAACAGTATTTCCAGTAAAAGCAAGTGTAGTGGTCCTGAGTTGAAGATGTGCTTGGTTGGTCAATGAAAAGGAAAAAAGGAAAAAGGCCAATGTAACTGGAATGAAAAGAGGGGGAAGGGAGGGAGAGAGATGTGAAACAAGTTTGGAGAGGTAACCAGGAACAAGATCTTGTGTGATAAGTGAAGAACTTCAGATGTGATAGAAGCCACTGAAAGTTTTTAAGAAAGGATGATATGATCAGATTGGTCTTTTAAAAGTATCCTCATGGCCACTATGTTGAAAAAGAGAGGCAAGGAGAAAAAATAGGAGGCTACTATAATAGCCCAAGTAAGAAATGACAGTGACTTAAACCAAGGTGTTATCTGTGGAAATGGTGACAAATAGTTAGATTTGAAAAATACTCTGAAAGTATTTTATGGATTAGAAGTGCATATGAAAGAGATCAATTAAATAAGATTTTTATCAGGAATTGGGGGAATGTATTTCCCATTTTCAAATATGGGGAAGAGGGTGAAAGGAGCCTCTTGGAGTTAAAAATATTCATTATACTTTGTATATGCATTAGAAGTCCACATTTGCTTTGTATTTAAGTGCAGGTGTTGAGCAGAGCATTTGTATATATGAACCAGACTTCAGGAGTGCAGTAAGGACTAAATATGTTGTTGTGAGTATATCAACACATTTTCCCCACATAGATACCACTCAAGGTCTTGGAATTGGATATAATTACTTAAAAATGGGTATAGAGTGAGGAGAAAAGCACTCACTTGAGCCCTCAAAGTTAGGAAGATGAAGCATAGCCAACAACAGACACTGCTGAGTGTTAGTTTGGGAAATGGGACACCTGTGGAGATTGTTAATTAGGAACCTAAGAGAAGTTGATTCTTATAGAAAGGAAAGAATCAACTTATATATGAGAGGACTTCAAAACATTTGTGGGAAATGAAATATGAAAAAAGTAACTGTGCATGAATTTAAAAACACTTTGCACCAAAATAAAACTATCTTTTGATTCTGTTTTACATTAAACTTTTGACATATCCTAATATTTTCAATTTAAGGTGGCTTTGAACATCCAAATCAAAATGTCCAGTAAAAAGTTAAAAAAGGAGTTCATGAGTTAGAAATAGTATGAAATTAGCAGTGATAAATATAAAATAATTAAATTTATTAAATGTATTCATTTATTTATTAGAGAGAGAGAGGGAGGGAGAGATATCGACAGAGAAAGCTCCTGTACTCTGGTTCACTACTCGAATGCCAACAGCCAGGACTAAGGTGACTGAAGTGTAGAACTGGGAATCCAATCCAGGTCTTCCACAAGAGTGGCACAAACCCAATTACTTGAACTATCATCTATGCCTACCAGGATATGCATTAGCAGGAAGTTGAGTCAGAAGCCTGAGGCAAGGATCAAACCCAGGCACTTCAATACGGAATGCAAGCATCTTAACAGCTAGACCACATACCCACTTCAAGAATCAGATACTTTGAAGACAGTATATGAAGGAAGGAGTGGGATATTGAGTGTTAATGATGTACCAAAGTCAGTACATAAGTCTGGAAGACCAATCAAAATTTTGGAAGACCTAATAAAGAATTTGGAATATTAAGTTTTCAGTGCCTTTTTCAACTCCACTACTAACTAGTTTCATGGTACAAAATCTTCATCTATCAATTGGGAATGAAAATAATGTTAGTATCATATACATTCCAGAAAATTGTTGCAAGAATAAAATGTAGGGGCTGGTGCTGTGGCGCAGTAGGTTAATCCTCTGCCTGTGGCGCTGGCATCCCATATGGGTGCCGATTTGAGTCCCAGCTGCTCCTCTTCCAATCCAGCTCTCTGCTATGACCTGGGAAAGCAGGAGAAGATGGCCCAAGTGCTTGGGCCCCTGCACCCACATGGGAGACCAGGAAGAAGAGCCTGGCTCCTGGCTTCGGATCAGCATAGCTCTGGCAGTTGCGGCCATTTGGGGAGTGAACCAGCGGAAGGAAGACTTCTCTCTCTGTCTCTCCTCTCATTGTCTGTAACTCTACCTCTCAAATAAATAAATAAAAAATCTTTAAGAAAAAAAAGAATAAAATGTGGTCATATGTATGACAGTGCTTTGCAACATATACAAAGCTATTCAAATGTGAACTGTTCATTATTTTTCTTCTGTTTGGCCTAGAGTCCAGAGCTTTCATGATGGAGAGTCAGGACAGGTTCCATGGACATACGGAGCTCTCAGGGGGGCTTGTGAGAGACTCAGGGAAATGTCTAACTTAACCTGCTGAGCACCACAATGTTTCTGCTTTAACCCATCTGCTGTAGAAAAAGTGAAGCCAACAAAGAGGAGCGAGACAGAGGTGAAGGCATCTGATAAAAAGAGCTTTAAGAGGAGCCGGCTCTGTGGTGTAGCAGGTAAAGCCTCCGCCTGCAGTACCGGCACCCCATATGGGTGCCGGTTTTAGACCCGGCTGCTCCACTTCCAATCCAGCTCTCTACTATGGCCTGGGAAAGCAATAGAAGATGGCCCAAGTCCTTGGGCCCCTACACCCATGTGCGACACCTAGAAGAAGCTCCAAGCTCCTGGCTTTGGATTGGCACAGTTCCAGCCATTATAGCCAATTGAGGAATGAACCAGCAGATGGAGGACCTCTCTCTCTCTCTCTCTCTCTCTCTCTCTCTCCCTCCTTCTCTCTGTGTGTAACTCTGACTTTCAAATAAATAAAATCTTGGGGTTAAAAAAATAACAAGCTTTAAGAAAAGGAAAGAGTGGGTTCAGAGAGTCACGTGATTCCAGAAGTCAAAGATGAAAAGTCCATTGGACATGGACCAAGGTATCATTGATAAAATTTGTAGAGATATTGTGAGCTGGCTGAACTGCAGGTGTTCCCTCCAGTATCAACACTATGGCACCAGATATCCTTGTTCATTTTTAGGCATATCCTGAATGATTCATGTCAACCCATCTTAACTTGATGCTCCTCCCCAGAGTTCCTAGCCCTTGTTTAAGACCTCATATCATCCCACTCAAAACCATCGGCCCCCATTGTTATGCTATAACCTCTGGTTGACCCTCTCAGCTATATTTTGAGCACATGTTGTACCCTGAGTCTTACTGAAGACACTTATTAGGCATCGATCTCTGAATATTTTCCTTGATTGTATTACACTCTCTTCCTTCAACCATGTTGCTTCTGTTTACACCAGATGAACAGCCTAGCTCCTTCCCTTGTAATTCACCCCAACCAACCTTGCGACTCACTCAACCAAACCAGTGATTCATAGACTTATCTCTCTAGTAAATGTAACCCTGAAACCACTGATGAGAAAAATCATACACAAACCTCAATATGTTGAGACAAAAACCCTTGCTGCAGAGGGAGGAAGTGAGTCTGATGGAATTGGAGAATCCTATGCCAAAACACAGTGATTATGAGCTTAGGCCCTGTAGTTCAAATCCTAGCTCTTTCATTTATTAGCTGTGTCCTTGATCAGGTTATTTAATGTCTCATCTATAATTCCCTCTCCTTTTACTTAGATCTCAATATATCCCAGTGCCAAGCAATGGCAGGTATAAGATATTGAATAAATTAATTAGTTACTACAAAGAAATAAAGGCCCAGAACAATTAAGTGATGCATAGCAAGCTAGGGGTCAATGAAGAAATCAAGCTTCTATAGTATAAGAGTTACACATTCTTACAGAAATAAAATTACCTCAAATGATGATGTATTATATTTAACCAATAATCATGGTGCTAGATGTGATTCTAAGTGTTTCAGAATATTATTGTGAGTAGGATATAATTACTGCTGTGTTTTACCTATGAGATGACGAAGGTACAGACGGGTTACAAACTGAATGGAATTCCTTAAAGGTTAACTAAAGAAATACCATGGTCTCTTTCAAATAGCCTTTTTAAATTTCACTATCATTTTCTCCTTCCCTCTATCCCTGTGGTCACAAAACTCTTCTTTCCTACCTGACCACTGGCAGGTATCAATATTGAGAGTGTCCCAGGATGCAGTCTTCTAAGACAAAAGTCCAATTATGATGTATAAAGGAACAGCATCTGGCAGCTAAACCCTCTTCTCCTTCCTTCCCACAATGCTGTTCTTAGCGGGGGAAAAAGTGTTTTTAAGATTCTGAGTGTGCAGCCTCATTTTTTCAACATGGCAACCCAGAAACAGTTAATATTCCTGATTCTCTTTCTATATCTTGGAAGCTATGTTCCTACCTCAGAGGCCACATCTAAACTCCCTACAGCCTGGGGAGTTTAGACCTAGAGCTTAATAAGTTCTACTAATTCACCATGGGGTAAATGGGGTGGGTCTGGGGTAAGGGTGGAAGAATATATCAAGAGAAAGAAGCAAATAAACAATTTGGAAAACAGACCAAGGAAGGCAGACAGTTGATGTGTCTAATGATATATTCCTGTGCCCAAGCCTCGTGCCCTCACAAAGTTTTCAAACATTGTCACAAGATTCTAGGCCTGTCCCTGCAGGCTTCTGAGTGAGGCTAGTTCTAAACAACTTCCAAGTTGACTTTATAAAAGTCATATGGTACTTTATAAAAACTCTTATTATTCATTATTAAATTATAATTATTGAGTCAACCATGAGTGTTGTGCCTTCCGTCAGAAATATAAGCTAAATATCTTGAACCTGGAGCTATTACAAACCAGAATACTTTAGGGCATGGTGTACCAGAAAATAAGCTTTCAGAGATTGAATTAGCACAGTGTAAATATCTATCCAACAGAGCAGGTAATTTTCTCATTGCTCATCAAATGAATTCCTAAGCGTTAGTTACCCAATATGCTGGTTCTTGTAGAAATAACCCACAAACAGCTGATTCATTTGGGAACAAAGTTTCCTTTATCTTCCTTAGTGTAGGGTTCAAGCCTTCCCTTCGTGAACCCTGACTGACATAAATCTGGTTCCCTACTGGCAAGGATGACTATGGATTTTATTTTTTATTCATCTGTTTATTTGTTTTTCTTTTGTTTTAATCAAAGAATGAGAAAACACTAGAGGAAACATCTCATTATCATATTCAAAATACATTAGGGCCATCTGGTCAACCTGACTAGACTTCTATCTGTCAGATTAGACTGTTAACCTTTTTTCCCCCAAAGCAAAATGAAGAACCTTTTAAGCAGCACTGTCTTCAAAGCAAGCACATGGCAATGGAAATGCTGTCAGCTAACCTTGTAAGCCCAGTGAATCAGTTTGACTCTCTCCTCTCATCTGCAGTTTTTAGAGATGTTGGTGTGAGGCATCAGCAGCTGAAAACCCCGGCTACAAAGCCAGTCCTCCCCTGTGGCTGCCACACAGCTTTTGCCTGCAGGATGAGCTTCCTCACTGACGTACTTACTTTTTTTTTTTTTTTTAATCTGGAAAATCCCCCGCCTCCTCCATTCTTTCACAAACTTTCTGCCTGAATGATTTCTCATCAGAGAGCCCTACATACATTTTGTTTCTCCCCACTGCGGGCCTTCTTGTTTATTTTTCTACAAACTTCTGCATGCTGCCCTTTTTTTTTTCCAAAACGTCACATTTTGGAAAAAATTTTGACTCTGAAGGATTTTTCAAGACCACTACATTCTCACTGCTTTCCCCACTCTATTCCAACTTGCTTTTTATAATGAAAATATGAACCATAATTGGGAGAGATTTATTGGCAAGTAAGTATCTGAGGACCACGCAGCTTTTTTTCTTTACAGGAACCTTGAATGTTTAATAAATATTTAAGTAAACAAATTTCAGCCACATGCTTTATTTTAGGAATCCAGCTTTAATAAAAATCCAAGCACTATTATTTTAGGAATCCAGCTTTAATAAAAATCCAGACGCTATTATTATTGCAAACATTAATATTTCAAAATACTCTGGATCAGGGAGTCTTTTAGAAACAATGACTTCCACTGATTTCAATTAAAGGCAACCTGCATTAAACTCTAGCAGCTCCTTCCCTCCTGAGCACAGTCCCTTTACAATGGGTCTTTCCTCCCCCATCACCACTTCCCGCAATCACATGCAATTAAAAGGCTTATTATTGCTGAAGCTTGGCCCTCAGCCAGCAAGGTGCGTGTGTGGGTGCGTGTGTGTGTGTCCGTACTTGTCTGTATATTGTTTTTCCGGAGCCAGTTCTAAATGGTTTTCTCTACGTCTGAAGGAGACAAGGATCTTCCATAGCCCAAAAGAGGCCATCAAGTTTTAACACTGCGAGGCACGACTTCTAATTGCATCCTCCCCAGAAAAGTACAAACAGTTCCTCAGACGAGGTCCCCCACCTCCTACGCGCCCAGCAGCCTGCCCTCCCCGCAGAGAGCCCCGCGACAGCCTCCCCAACACCTGTGAATCATCCGAGAGGCTCCAAGGCAGAGCTATTTGCACGCCACCCCCATCACCGCCACCACTGCCTCCCTGGGCGCCTCCTGCACGACAACAGGGTGGGGTGGGGGTAGCTAGGATTATTGCTTTTTTATTATTATTTCTAATTTCTCATATGACTTGCACAAGACACCTTCCTCACTCTTGCCCTGATTTGAACATCAGAGAGCCCCGAGCCAGCCTGTCGTGGTGCCCAGGCTTTGCTCACTGAGCGAAGCACCAGCGTTTTATCGCGTCCTAACCATGCTTGAACGCAAACCCGCCACCTTCTCCCTGGATGTCTGGACCGATCTAGGAGGCGCCTACGTGCCTGTGCGGACTTTTCCTAAAATACCCAACGCAAAACCCCAGGCTCAGACTGCAAATTCCGCTGAAAACAGCGTCATCAATGTTACCCTGGCCAACAGCTCTCAACTCCTAGCCTGGAGTCCTAGCAACCCCCTGCTGGTTTGGTTAACGACCCTTCCGGACTCAGCGGATACTCTCCGTGGTAATAGCTCTGACGTACTTTAAAATAAAGTGTGTGAGTCTCTCTTCCCAACTGACCACATGAATGCAAACTCCTAGCCCTCGTTGCAGCTCGGATAAAATGAAGAAATCACTCATAAAAAATAGCAACCCACGTAGCCTAGCCATATATGGAGCTGGGGAGGGTTGACAGGGATGTCCCTTCGGACCCTTTTCTGGTGGTTAGGGGCACAAACCGTAGCTGAAATTTCCCCCTCCCTCACCGTTCCCACCACCGCCTCTGCCTTCCTCTCTTCGCGTGTGACTCAATTCAGCTGGAGTAAATTATGTATATGTGATCTATAGATGTACGTATATTAACATTCATAGGCACACACAACAAAGGACATCAGGGAGCCAGTGGCAAGGTAAATGTGTTTGCCCAAGACCGGGTGTTAAAATGGAGTCCTAAAACCTCTCTGTTCGGGTGTTTATAGAACGCTAAAATGCAAAGATTTGTAGTGAAGCGCACACGGAGCTGAGTCAAGCTCTGGGCACCTCGAGACTCGTCCCCTCCCTTCACGCGCCTCCGCCCCCCTCGCTCCTCCCCGGCCACCACGCGCCCCCTCCCTCATTCGACCCTCCCTGCTCTCCATTCCCCCCACTCACCCCGCCCCTCGCCAGAATACTTCCTCCCCGCCCCTCCCGAGCCGGCTATTAAAAGCTGCTGACGTCAAAGGGACGGCCATCTTTGATGAGGGCAGAGCTCACGTTGCATTGAAGACGAAACCTCGCCGAGGTCAGGCGCTGTCTTTCCTTCCCTCCCTGCTTGGCGGCTCCTCCACGCTTGCAACCTGCAGGGGCCCCGGCGAACACCACCCTCTGGAGAAGCCAAGGTAAGGGGACCCTCCCCAGCTCGAGGTTCTGGCTCTAGATGTCTGTGTACCCCAAAGGGACCCCACAGCTGGGCAGAGCAAGTGAGCTTGGGCAAATGCAAGTGTTTGTACACTTAGGGTGCGGTATTCCGGGTATGCACGTCTGGCTAGACTCCCTTCTGGGGCTTTATAAAGTATTTTCGAGGTGAGCTGCTTGGGGAAGGGATGAATGGAGATAGTGCAGGTGGAGCGATGAGGAGGAAGAACAAGGATACATACCGAATAAGTTACTCCTCTGCAACAGTCGTGGGACTCTGTCTCTTCCATTTTGCGATGCAGTTTTCGGAGATGTTTAGCAGGCTAGGGGGTAGGGAGTAGGGGTTTGTTTTTCTTTCTGTGGACCAAAAAAAAAAAAAAAAAAAAAAAACGAATCAAAACAAAAAGCCATCATGTTGTTCTAATTCTCTTGGGAAGAATTAAGGAGGAGGCAAGGTGTGGGGCGCTGGGGAGGCCAAAGGAGAAAGAACGAGTTCTCGCCCCGGGCAAGCGGAGCTGTGGCAGCGGCAGCAGCCTCCATGCCCCGCGGACTTGATTTATGCCGCCTGCTCCACGTCAACTGCAGGCTGGCGGGAGGCGGGCGGGTCGTGCCGAGTGGGAGGGCTCTGCGGAGGGCTGGCGCGGTGGGCTCGCCCCGGGGACTGCGGCGGCCGGTGCTCAGCACCCTGGAGAGCAGTACCGGGGGCCCGTGCTGGCGCCGGCGACCTTTCAGCACCACAGACAGCAGTCCGGCCGCAGAGCGGCATCTACCTGCGGCAGACGCCTGGCGGGGACTGGATGTGCCAGGGTTGGAGGTCAAATCGTCTCTCTGAGACCCTGATCTTACAGGGACCATTAATAGAGCAGGCATAGTAGGTTCAAAGAGAAAAGGGAAGAAAAAATAAATCCTGTCCACAAAGACTTAAGACAATTGCCTGCTCTCCTGTTCACCTCCTGCATACCATCAAAAAAAAAAAAAAAAGTCTGCTGGTGGAAACCCTCTGTGTTGCCCTCTGCCCCTCTTCGGTAGGAAATAAACACTTTTAAAAATAATATGTGTTAAGTCTCTAGCAAGATATATACATTTTTGTTTGTTTTTGTTTTTAACAGAGTAAATCAATCTACAGATCTTGGGTGGGCATGAGTGGGGTATATATGAAGATGGCAAAACTGTTTATAGAAGTGATATCTTTCTAAATATTTATATTTTATGAACATTTAGGATTAACTGAATTAATAAGAATCAACATTACCACGAGCACACATTCACAAAAATACATCTTCGAGGACTATTACAGTCCTATAGTGTGTATTATTTAACATCTCTTGCTGTGAATTCAGAGTTAGTAGAAGTATTTCCTGTAGTTGTTGGTTATTAATGGTCAGTAGTTTCTTTTTTGTTTTGATAACATTAAGACTGGTCTACCACAGGACAATCCAACTGTGTCCTTCAGGACACGGCAGATGAGAGATCCAGGGTGTTAGAATGAAACCGGGTTCCAACCTAAAGATCTACTGCAATTTCTATTATAGCACTGCAGGATTTTGCTGAGGTGATGATAAATACTTTGGCCATTTTCTACTCTGAGGTTTGGAGCCTCTGAGTGAGCAAAAATCATCACAGCAATATTTCTCTTTGATTTAGACAGATCAAATTGTCATGAAATGGCTGGGATCAAAACTGTACTATTTAAGTAGCTGGCAAAAAGAATAACTGTCATATGTAAGAATATGTACAGCATATTAAAAAATGCTACCATGATCCCTTTAAAAGACTCAAAATAAGATCTTGGATTGTGTTTAATTAGGCATAACTCCAATCATCTGTATACTAAAGATTCTAAAACATCTTGTTCACATACAGAAGGTTTTTCCATCTCAAGCTATCTATTTATTACATAGTGTTTTTCCTTTTTATGGTTAACCATGCATTTATATATATGTGTGTGTGTGTATTGTATATAATATATATATATTTGTTCTGTATGGATGTAAAAATTATTTGGGTGGACATTTATTCATCAGTCTATACCTGCATGAAAGAAGTTTATAACTCTAAAATCTTCAGGCAAAATAAACAACTTGTTTCAGTTATGGGAGGAAGGGAGTTATGGACAGGAATCATTAAAAATGTTTTTATCTTCATGCTGCATATCCAGACAGCTCTCTGCGTAGTTGCGTCAAAAGAAAAGCCTAATGCAGCTGGAATTACGTGCTTGGACATTGGTAATTACTGCTGAGTTTGTTTGCTAGTGGAAGACTGGGGATAGGAGGAAGAGGTAGAGGACTGCAGTGAAGCTGCGAAGGGCACAGGACTGGGAGGGAGAAGCAAAATGCGGGATGATAGGGCTAATTCTGAACGAGCTTACTGACAAATTAAAGAAAAACATCACTGATTCATGAATTTAACATGTACATTGTTGACACACTTCATAAAAAGGAATCTAAGATGTGTTATTTTAAGAATTTTAAAAATCCAGGGCAGTGCAGTGAGAAGAGGTATGAGCAGATAGACAAAAGGATGAACCAGGTATCATTCATGCAGCCCCTCTGATGGTACCTGGAATTTTCTGTTACTATTTTGGCATTCAGATAACAAAACAACTTACAGTCTTCTGAGCTGTTCTATGGTAAAATCTCTGAAAAATGAAACCTTTTATTTTCACTCTGTTAGACATGCACAATCACACATATGCAAACACAACATAAACTGTCCCTTAGTTAGCTTGTCTAAAGATATTCCTGAGCTCTAAATGATAGCCCTCAGTGTCAGGGTTATCAACTGGAAGATTGATGTTTGTTCCAGTCCCACCTGGAAGCTGCGTAACAGCAGGCCTTCAGCAGAACCTGTAGGTCTTGAGCATTAAATGGGAGAAATAATTCAAGAAAGATATTGAGAGAGGAGACTAGAAAGAAGAAAAATAAATGAAACTGATTTTTAGATGATGCACTCTGAATAAACAATGTTTCTTGTGTTATGGAACTGTTTTGCAATTCTACCAAGCTAGGAAAATCCATGTTTTCAGCTTCAGCGCTGGATTTGTTTCTGCAATGTCATCCCTTGTCGGCAGCGACTAACCTGATAAGAAGATACCAATCAATCAGTCAACACCAGATACATAAATGAACTCCCATGGAGGGGATATCAGGCCTCATAGTTATATGGCCTTTGACCTCAATGAGTTTAACATCTAGCAACCTTTAAAAAAGTTTAAAGTCAGTAAACATTACTAGAACTAAAATGCAATAAAATGGTGGAAGAAAATATGTGAGGGGACATATTAGTAAATGTCCAGTGAATGTGACTAACACGAAGGAATGTAAATTCAGAGGACAGCAGTGTTGCAGATCTGATCTGAGAGAACAGGTCGAACTTGAGCTTCTTTTGAAGATTGGAGAGAGGCTGAAGAAGTCTGCTAAGTAGAAGTTACAGCATAAGCAGAACTGCAAGTTGGGCAAGTTCCATGCTATGGTCAGCAAACCCTGAAAGAGCCCATCCATCTGAGTGGAATCGTAAACTTGCATGTATAGTTTGGGGGGCAAAGGGGTTGCTATACCAGAATTGGAGCCTTCTGTGGAAGGCTTTAAATGCAAAACTGAGAATTTGGTACTTTATCTTCTAAAATTGATTTCTGAGCAGAAACTGATATAACAAAGTAGCCAGGTCTTCTTTAATATCCAGAAATTGCTGTTGACACAGTGGATTTAATTTATGTTCTTTCAGAAATTGAGAGGAGAAAAATAATGTTGTGAGAGATCACTAATTTAAAAAATATCACTCATCACTGAAGAATCTTTTAAGCTCACTCTTCAAGATGCACATACGCAGATGAACATGTAAGGCCTGCCCAGAGTTAATTGTAAGTTTCAACTTTCCACCACTAACTAGAACAAATTATTCAAGATGAGTACCTGAGATTGAAAACAGGTCAGGAATCTGGTGATGAGAAGTCACAGAAGGTATACTTACCTGATCAATGTGATGCAGAACACTCTCTTGTACTCTCTGAGTATTCTGCATTCTCAAATACACTGGTTGGATGAAAAAAGACATCAGATCTTCTGAGCATGTCTCAGGCAGCAAAACAATTGACTAAGAATGGGGGGGGTGATGTGAGAAAATTCAGAAAATCTGGAGTGAGGGAGGTGGGCAGCGAGTCAAATTTCTTTATATAGCAACCTTGCTGATGCTTGCTGATTACCCTCCAAGGGCTATTTGAAATCTGGACTATACCTATTTCCATTGTAACCTAGTGTTTACTACTCTTGCCAGCGGAAATTCAAGATTACAAGTACCGATGGAACTGCTAAACCAAAGTAGTCGATGACTTCCTGGAAAGGAAGAAGTAGCAGTTGCAGACTAGGATTTATTGCTATTTCACTGTGGCTGTGAAGTATCAAGAGTGTAACCTCATTTGTTCTTCATCAAAACACTGAAAAAAGACATGTCCTAGGGTAACTTTCTGATTTCCGAGCTGACATCCCAGGAGAAACAGGAGAGTTGTGACATTTGATGCTTTAGGAGGAGGTCAGGCTGGGGATTAGTAAACTGAGTCCCCAAACACCTCTAAACATCAGGTAAGAGGAAGGGAGAAGATGTGACAGCACATTGAGGAAATGGGAGGTGTGAATGGAAAAGCTGTAAAGAAATTAGCCTTACAACAGGAAAAAACTCAGAAAATTCCAGAGACCCTCAGCTACACAATAAGCTCTTCAGAGTTACTGTTGTTGCTATAACAAAAATATCCAGTCTTTCTATTTAATTTCCTTCTCCAGAATCTTAAGCACTTCCCCTTAAACATGTAAAAGTCCAAAAAGCTTCTAATTTCTCCTTGAACAACACAAACCTTGGTCATGATGTTAAATACCATTAGGAAGACATAGCTCCGAGTTAGAAAGACAGAGATACCCAAAGACATGATTAATCAGAATAGACCGGGGTGGGGTGGGGGGAGAAAGTACCTTACCTATGCTCGTTCACTAATCCTCATAACCTCCATGTGGTCAGGTTACTATTAGTAACAATTACTATCAGGTAATTACAATTACTATCAGGTTACTATTACTATTAGTTACTATTTCCTACATACAGATAAGGTATATAAGGTAAATCAAGGCTAGTAACTTGTCATAGAGTAGAACCAGGTCTTACGCAATTAGTCTGAATCCAGAGACTAAGCTTGGAACTAGATCCTGTGCTACCTCTTGCTCTTCTACATTTTTCAGGTTTGTCAAATGAGGGACAGAGAACGCGTGTGATTTTTTGCAATGTCTCTTCTCCTCATTTGGGCAACAAGACATGATGGCAAGAATGCTATTCAGCAGCCAGGGGCCCTAGTTTTTTTATCTTTGAAGCAATTGCTTGTAATCTCCTATTTTGGAATCATGTTGTGTTTTAAATAAGTCATGTAACCACTGTTGAACTCAGTTTCTTCATCTGCAGAAAGACAAAAGTGAACTAATGTTGCTCACTCTCCCTTCCATGCAGCAGTCAACGAAATCAGTGGTGGAAACACCTGGCCATGTGCCTGGGCCTGGTGACTGACAGTTGCAGCTGCCATTTCCTTTATAATTCTACAATAACTAAACCAGGCTCCCCCTCCCACCACATCTTAAGATTAATACATCCATCGTCTCTTTTATCCCCAGTCCTTTTTCCCCCCCAAATTGCTTTAATGTCATATTTCTGAAGCTTTCCTAATCAGACTTAAGAAATCCTTGCTTTTCCCTAAAAGCTCTGTTCTGAGTCATCTCTGCTTTGGGTTTCTCCTGACCTTTTCAATCTGATTTATAACTGTTTGGCGTATACAGTCCCTACAACCTGCCTAGATATTTATTTTGTTCCACCCAAATAACCATTTCTTTAAATTCCTCTTTAGATCTCTG
Organism: Oryctolagus cuniculus; assembly: GCF_964237555.1. Classification (NCBI taxonomy): domain Eukaryota; kingdom Metazoa; phylum Chordata; class Mammalia; order Lagomorpha; family Leporidae; genus Oryctolagus; species Oryctolagus cuniculus. The sequence continues at coordinate 35,156,704 of NC_091442.1, forward strand.
TTTGGTATCTCCTATACTCAACTTAAAGAAATTTGTTATCTGCCATTTCCTCACTGTTTTCCTCTGTCACTCAGAAAAGAGAAAACAGAAACTTTGATAGAATCTAAGAGCTGTTGTATACTTTAAATGTGCAATTTCTATAGCATCTACACCACAGGATACTGGTAGTCAGTTCAAAAACTAATCTCATAAAAAGAAAGCTGTAAAGACATGGGGCCAGCCGAAGGGGAAGATTCAAGCCTATAGGAATTAAGTTAAGGTTCAGAGATTAACAACTGTGACACAATATTTATTAATTAAATTCATTATACAAGTCCATTAAATTTACATTTCCCAGAAAAGACACATTTCCTTTGCTATTACAACTACTACACATTGCAGCATCTCTCCACAATGGTAAAGTATGATAGCACAAGAGGAGATCCTAACTGACTTCCTTATTGCTAACTCACAAACTGTTACCCTCAGCTGTGGTTAACTGATTGGTAAAAACAAATCTGTGTCCCCAAAAAGAGATAGGGGGAAATCCTGTTTAAGGATTAGTGTTTCCTCTTAAATGCTTAGCAGTTGTTCTAGAGAAACTCAGTCGAAGTGAATTATGTTGCCTGTTCAGGCTTGACAGTGAGTGACAGCTGTGCTGGGTCCATGGATTGCTTTATTTGGTTATGGAAAAATATTTTTGATCCCCTACTTTGCTGATGTTGTTGATCTAATTTGATTTCTATTACACAACAATTTCTTGTGTTTTAAACTGAGACCGTTTGCACTTTCTGCTGACTCACCTTGTCTTGTCTTCCAACATGGTCCATTTTTGTATTTAAAGAGCAAGGTTATTTTCCTCCAGAGTGACAGGTTCTACAAAATGACCATCTGGTCCCAGCTACCTCATCACTTCTTTTACTCAAATGACACTAGTCACAGATTTTCAATTTGGTAGAGACTTTCCATGCCTGCAGGCTTGATTCAATGGTTTCTGTCCTTTACTGATAGCAGCATGGAAGAAAATGAAAGCCTCTTAGGTGCCCCCCTGAGGCCAGAGTTCAGCCCTGCACTCCTGCCTCATTCCTGTTTTAGAGAATTCTCAGTTGAGTTCTGAGAGTCCTGCAAGCTGGACAGAGCTCCCTTTCCATGGAGAGTCTCAGTCTAAGCAGTTGATCTCTTTTATTTATATTCATCTTTTGTACAAATTGTAGAACAGTGAATTTTTCAAATTTTCCTGCAGTTAGCCCAAGGTTGATCTGACAGCTGGCTTATAGATAAATCACATTGTGACTTTACCATCAATAAACAGAAAGTAGAAGGAAATAAATGCTAGAAAAATTGCTGGGAAGAATACTAGTGGTAGTCCTGTTGAGTGAATATTTTATTTTAGTGGGAAAATCCATTGTAACTTGATTCATTAGGAAACTTCACTAGAAATCAAAATACTGTTCCTGATTTATGCCTGGCCAATTGCTGAGCAAATCTGCTTTTTAAAAATTCTAAGATGACTGTCCAGGTAGTCCTGAAACATATTACGGCACTCTTCATTAATTAGTTCACTCAGCAAAGTTATTTTTGAGACTCTGCCATGTACCAGCAAAACACTATACTCGTTACTGAAGATTTAGCAGTAAGTAAAATAGCCATGCTTCTGCCCTCAATGGATTGTGTTGAACATCTCCCTCTCATCTATTATAATTTTAGAAGACATGTTTCAAATATTCCTTTTAGTTATTCAAGCATTCCTTTAGAGTCTAAGATGTTAACCCAAGTTAGAACACAGAACTATACTCTATTAAAAATGTACAATAGAGTGAAGATTTCTACTAAGTGGTCAGTATTCAAAGAATGCTACATCATAAATAAATACATATATAAAGAACCAGCCTCAGCCATTAAAGAATTAAGTGCATATCTAAGCTAAACTTTTGTGTAAATTTATCTCAATTTACATGGCAATCAGTTAGGATTTCACTAAACTCTCCTTGTGTAGATATCTAAGTTCTAATACCCAAGTGTGTTCTAACTTCTACCTGTATTGATGATATCCCATCACTCTCTGGGGAGAAGTAAAACTTTAAGAAACCTGGGACCTCCTGGGCCAGAAAACTTAAACTCAACTCTAAAATTCATGGAGTAATGTAAGAAAAAGGTGACCAAGTGAGAACATACAGTTTTCTTTGAGGGACAGTACCTCTCAGGTCAACTTCCTTCTTCTGAAAACTCTTTGTCATTAAAAAAGGTTTAAAGACTCATGATCAAGAAGAAACAAGTCTTCATCCATTAAAACCTACTTTTAAAACTTCACATTTTATCAATGAGCAATGCTCCTATCTCTCTTGTAAGATTTGTCACTTTGCTTTGTAACTGCCTACATTTGTCTTCCTCAATAGTCCAAGGAAGCCCTTGAGAACAAGGGCAATATCTCAACCATCTCTGGATCCTCAGTATTTAAAACAGTGCCTGTCGTATACCGGGTATGCAGGAAATGTTTGAGTAAATGGGGATACCAGCTACTCCTATGCAGAGAAAAGAATTCTATCACTGTAAATAGTCCTGCCATTTCTTGATCCAATATTATGATCATAACAGTACAGGAATTGTTTTATAGATCTGCATGTAAATTCATCCTAAATGTTGGAATAAACTTACGTGCTAGTGAGATACTTTGGTCCATTCCAACTACATGTCAAACCATGGCAAATAATTTATTATTCCAACTTGTTATTTCATCACCTATGAGTCAGAGGTGAACATGCTAATGAAAGAACAGAAGATTCTCAAGAAAAGCATTGTTGAAATCAGGTTTATATTTAGAGACCAAAAGCCATTGCCTAAGAGCAATTTAAGTCAGTTTTATATGAAAACTAAGCTATTTAGCATAAATAAAAATATATTTAAAATTCTTTGCTGTTAACTGGAATGGTAAGGATATTTTTGCTGTCATTGTCCATTTATCTATTGAGATACATACTCATAGTCACCAGGGGATATATTTTTGGCTGCAGTTAACAATTGTCCTCAGGGTCGCGTATTTGCTGATGCTCTGTTAGGATTGGCATCGTGTTCACAAGCTTTCCATATTAATTTGGCTTCCTCGAAAGTGTCCTCCAGAGACAGCCATCTTTAACTTTTCCTTTCAGATAGCCAGCATCTTCTTTCCTAGGAGAGAAAAATAAACTTGGTCATGATGTAGCAAATTACTTCCATTTGGCTTTAAAAAAAAGCCACATCATCAACTAAATATTGAATTTTGCATCTTTTCTCCCATTCCTTCTCATGAAACATCTAAAACCACTGGTCAGTTATTCTGTACACTACTTTCTCCAGAGGAGAATACAGATACTTCACTTAATAACCACAAAAAAAGTACCTGAATGCCTCTGTATGCTTTCCTAGACAGCTGGTGTGTGTTATCCCATTTAATTTCCATGGTAACCTTAAGAAAGCTTCAACTCTTGTTCTTCTGATTGCAAAGTCCATATTTCTCCACTACCCCATGAATGCCCCATGATTTGTATGCAGTCCATTCAAATCCTATAATAGAGTGTATGCTCCTGGTGTGTAGAGCATGACAGAGCAAAACCCAAAGAGCTCAGTCGTCTGGACTAAAAAGTCCAGTGAGCTATGGTGATATGGGTGGCCGGGGAACTAAGTGCCCAGCGGAGTTCACTGAGTGCAGGACTGAGAGTCAGATGACTGTGTACCACTCTGCCACCTCAGTTGAATGACCCTGAACAACTTACCTAACCTAAACTGGGCCTCAGCTCTCACATCTGTAAAAATAAAGCAATATGGGCCATGAATATACCAAGTGGCTATCATGAGACCTAAAGCACCTAATGTTTGTGAAGTACTGTTACTCCACTCCCCTGAGAGAGGAAAGGATGGTTGCTACATTTTACTATCCACCATTTGCCATGCCATATTCCAGTTCTCTTTGCTGCTGGTTATGGGAAGGCCATATGGTTCTTTTCCTTTTTATTATGTTGTTTGCTTAAAGAATCAACAGGTCTTAGTATCGTGTCATTTTTTAGCATGAACACCATGCATGATAAATGGGGAAAATGTGCAAAAGTCTTTGATTTTTTTCTTTTAAGGGAGGATTAAAATTGTCTTTGATTAGTATCTCTGCTTTGGGAATGGCCTCAAGATTCTCGGGATAACATTTGGATACCCAAAGAGGCTCAGTTGTCATTCAACTAAACACTTGTCCCCTCTTGCTTAATACCTTGGATTTTAATGGCCCTTGAGAAGTTAAAAGAGATGATATGTAGAATTTCCTGCTATTCTTTAGCTTATGAAAAAGGAATTTGCTTCGGGCTATTTAGTGAACCATTACTGAAGCCACATCTGTTGGCTTAATTTTGTATTCAGCTTTGTGTTAAGGGTTTTGTTGAGAGGAGGGTAGGTTCCTTGTTAAAATAAATAAATAAATAAATATCATTGTGCATATGTCTTCATATGTGAACACAATATACAAGGAATCTTTAAAAGTATTTGGAAATGCATATTATGAAAAACTATGTGTGGGTTTCAAAATACTTTTGCACAAAAATAAACTCATTTAATTCCATTTTTCCCAGAAACGTTTTGAATTGTGATTGTATAAGCAGAGAGGTACAACTCAAGGTTTATTCTTTAAGTCAGCCCGTGGTGTAAGATTCATGTATGTATCACCTTATTGCCAATAATTTCAGCCTTATTCATAAACCAGTAATACGAAACCTGTATAGCCAAGTTATATGAACTGTAAAAATTAGCCCCTACTTTTATGAAAACCGAAGAAATCTGTATTATTCAGCAATGACCTTAAATTCTGCTTTGAGATAATTCCTGAAAATGTAGGCCCACAGAACAAGGCAACTTGCTAGGAAAATTTTTTTAAACCCATACTGTATTTTGAGCATCTGATAAGACCTTGTTACTATATTACTGTCCATTGTAGCTGGTTTTGTATTTAATTCCTATAGCAACCTCCTGAGTAGTTGTTTTTATTTCACACAGAATATCATTTGGTTAAGACATCACTAAGGATTCTAAGATGGTAATTATCACTTCTCCTCCCATGAATTACTTGATACATGGACAAGGGGTTGTAATTAAAATATGTGTTTCATTACATCTGGATTGAAAATATATGGTTGCAAGCAGCAGTCAGAGTCAGACTATCTGACTCCCTTACTCCTTCCTTGTCTTATTCTAAGGACCACCAAAGGACCTTATAACCAAAGGATAGAGGCATCAGAAATACATCTAGTCACACAGGATGATGAGAAAAATCAGAGGACTGGCCCTCCCTTCCTTTCCCATTCCTCCTGGAGACTGAGCCCAACTCAGCCTTCAAGTTTATAGGAACAGAAAATATGTGCTTGCTATGGGAAAGTTAATCCTCAAGAAAAAGCCAAATAGGAAGTTGAATGTGCTTGCTCATGGTCTATTTCCTATATCACAGAGCACTTAAGATGGGAGTGGAAGGGACAAATAAAGGAAGGAGCAGAGTGGATCATGAAATCAATCTTCCTAGCTCTGGAATTTCCAGAGTGGAAGTCTTCATTTTACAGAAGAAGGTAGGAATTGTTGAGTCTTTGTAAAGGAGAAAATGCTTCCTCCTCCTTCTAACAGCAAATAAGATGGAGGACTTGAGATCAGATTTAAGACTTCAAGTGAGGCTGGCGCCGTGGCTCAATAGGCTAATCCTCCACCTAGTGGCGCCGGCACACCGGTTCTAGTCCCGGTCAGGGCACCAGATTTTTTCCCAGTTGCCCCTCTTCCAGGCCAGCTCTCTGCTATGGCCTGGGAAGGCAGTGGAGGATGGCCCAAGTGCTTGGGCCCCTGCACCCAATGGGAGACCAGGAGAAGCACCTGGCTCCTGCCTTCAGATCAGCAGGGTGCACGGCTGCAGCGTGCCGGCCGTGGCGGCCATTGGAGGGTGAACCAATGGAAAAGGAAGACCTTTCTCTCTGTCTCTCTCTCTCGCTGTCCACTCTGCCTGTCAAAAAAAAAAAAAATCCAAGTGAAATGGTACTGACCTTCCATAATCCATGATTTATTACATTACAACACTGCTTTTCAAACCAACCAGCAGCATCACCATCAGCTCAGAGTTAGTTATACATGCAATTCTCAGGCCCTACTCCAGACCTAGTAAATTTGAAAACTCTAGAATGGGCCCAGTAACCTGTACTCTATTCATTCTGATGTGTACTACAGTCTGAAAACCACTGTACAAGAGATCTTAGTCACTCCTTCAAGGGTTCACATCACTCTTAGAGGTTCACTGGTGAGGTTGGGGTGTTTTTTCTGTTGTCAACCTTATCAAATCAGTAGCTGGATACTTGGAAAGAAGAGCTGTCTGGGGCCATTGGATAGAAGTAGCTACTCATAACCTATCTTCAGTAATAGTGGTGCTATTTTTCATTAGAATGAATTTGAAAGATTAAGTGTCCACAAAATGAAGACAAGGCTCTGGGTTGGAGGAGTCAACAGACTCTTTTGTTATGCTTTGTCTCCTGCAAAAATGGCTCAATCTCCAGTTTTTATAATCTTGTTCCCCAAAGACTATCAAAACTTAAAATCTCACCAAATGATAGCATAACCCCTTTCCTCCTTCTACAGTTCAAACCAACAACTCTAGAAGGATACCAGAGAGGAAAAGTTGGCCCCCTCCTCCCCATGCAAAGGACAAAGCGGTTTCCATTGCTCCTCCTCTTCCCCCAAGGTGCAAAGAACGGCTTGGCCTCTTTCCACTAGTCCCTGCAATTTCTTGTTTTCTTCCCTGGATCAGAGCACCAACTGCCCTTGGAAAAATATACTGATGCCTCATATTGGCCTTCTTTTCTGTTCTCTCATTTAAAATCATGGATTTGGAGGCCTGGCACAGACATTCAAATTACACTTTTAAAAAATGGCAAATGATTAAACCTAGGAGCAAATAACTCACCAGCATCACAGAATGAACCCTGCAACCAGGGCTTCTGGCTCACATCGCAGTGTTCTTTCCACTGCTCTGTACAGCCTTGCCATTCCTGCATCCATCTCTTCTAACAGACCGAGATTTCCTGATTGGAGAATTGGCCTGCACAAGACAGAAAATTTGGAAGCAATGGATGCAGAATGTTATGAATGAAGTATTGTAGGCCAGGGGGATATAGTGATAACCCCAATGGGGTAGAATGAAGATTTGGAAAGCGTGGTGAGCTAAGCCTTCTCTGAGAGATGGCATTTGAGTAGAGGCAAAGTCTTCCATGAACTCAGGGACTTTCATTCCCCTCTACTCTATACCTTTGGCTCAGCACTAGAAATAAACCGGACCTTGTTCTGAATAATACAAATATGCTTTCCCATCATCTTTCCGTTTGTCTTCCAGATTTCAAGACCAAGGGCACATATAGCTCCAGGCTATAGTGAGAGAAAGTGACTTCATGAAATCTGAATGGCCCACAGGGATAAAAATGAATGATAGCTCTGTCTTCTGGTCCAAGTCCTTCGTCCTCTGCCTCCTTTTGCCTCAGGATGACCATATTATGTACACAGACATACTAGCGAGATGGGACACCTATGTTCTCTGTAGGCTGAAAGATTCAAAGATTAGAGCCAAACCAAGGAACTTGGCATAAAGTGGTGGTGAATTTACCGTCAAGCTTAAGATTCATGCTTCTAGATGCTCCTATAGCTACTTAGGCTGTAGCCCTTGTGAACGTTATAAGAACATATGTGACCCAGTGGGAAAAGGTATCTGTATGATCCTTTGAGCCATCTAACCATAACATGTAAACCTAGACTCAGCTGGGCAGTAGACGTTGTGGTAGTGGTCATGGAAGGGGGTTGCTAAGAAAGAGAAAAATAGAGAGCCTCCTGCCTCTGCTTCCACCACTAGAACCTATCTTTCCATAAATCACCAAAATAACCAGTATAAAGCCCAATGAGAAGATAAACATGAAGGGTTGGCCTATAATTGAATGATGGAATGACTGCAAGAAGGTACACAGACCATAGGAAGGCAGAACTGGGCCCATTGGATGCTTTTAGGTCACAAGATCTTGCTTCCTGGGCAGCAAATTAAGGTTTAAGATCATGTTTTCATTCATTAATTCCTCTTGCTTAATCTCTTCGTGCTGTACTCTTACAGAAGTCTAGTTTTTACTTCTTTTGTTTTATTTGAGCATGTTTTCAAGTTTGGTTTCCCGAGTGAAGCTTTTCGTGTATTATTAAGTTGGAGATCAGTCCCTCCAGATTAGGGCTGGGAACTCACATATAAACCCTTTTATATGCTGTTTCTTCCCAACTCTACCTAACATTTCTGGCTGAATGGGTCAGAACTGGCTTCTCATTGAAGTAGGCAATGTCCTCTTCATTACTTTTGAGGTGCTTCTCTTGGATTTGAAAGATTGGTGACTTGAAAGAGTCATGACCTATATAGACAGCCTTGAGTTTTATGAGATCACTCAGCAAACAGTTGCATTGTGAAACCTCCATCTGTTTAATGACACTTGATTCTTTTTTCCAAATTGCTTCCCTACTATGATCTAATTTTTTATCTTCATGACAGCTCTGGAATGGAATGGAAGATGACAAAGAAACCATAATCACTTTGCAGATGTAAAAACTAGGACATAAGAAATGTGACTGCCCTAAAAAAGGTCACTTACTTGTTTGATGGCAGAACCTGTTCAGGGATGAAAGTTGACCAGATGTCCAGTTCCTCTGCCTTGTTCCCAATCCATAGACAGGCAACATCTGACCCATAGACTTAATACTATCCAGAAACTTTTTTTTTTGTGGCTAGTACTGGATTTGTAAAGTCTTTCATCTGAATACCTTGAAGCAAGATCTTTCCTCTAATTTGCTACAGAGCCTATAATTTCTTGTCTTTGTATTCCTGGTCCAGCCACATATTTTTGTGTTACCTTTTCAGCCCTGCAGGCATTTGAGTTTGCTTCCACTTGCCTAATAAAGTTATAGAATTCTTGATGGTTCTACCATTTGTCAGGATCAGAAATGACTACAGGTTTCCCTGGTTATTTTACCACCACTCTTTCCTGTGGATGTCTCCATAAGCTCTGTCAACATTTTGAGAAACAACCTTGGGCAAGTGAGCTGCTCTAAGTATAACAACCAAGGTTGTTGAGCCAAAGAGAATCCATGGTAGTTTAGCTTTCTGTTTTTCCCATGGATTCCACTGGTGATATGGTAAAAGTGATGGATCCCATTTCAGAGGGATTTTTTTAAATGTATAAATAGAATTACACAGGAAATCAGTTTATTAAAGTTACCAAGGTATTTCTTTTAGAAATATGATATGATAAAATGTAATCTTTTTTTACATTAAAGCCTTAAGTAACAGTATTTAGTGGTGAATCTAATACCGACCATAATTTCAAAAAGGCAATAAAAATATAAGATATGTTTGAAAATTTGCAACAAATATAAAGTGACACAAAGACAACTGAGATTTCATTGGTGACACATCAATGTCTGAACCCTTCTATACCCCTCTAGGAAGGAAGCCAGTTGAGTGGAGGGAGGAGTGGATACATATTCCATCCAGGTACCAGTGACATCTGGGAGGCCCTGGGACAAATATTTTTGTTGTTTAACAAACCACTGCAAAACTTTATAGAAGCACAGCACCCACTGCTGATTGCTTATGAGTCTGTGAGCTAGCTCTTTGGTTCTTCAATCAGCTAATAGCTTGGTTGGGGTCTGGTTGGTCTACAGTGTGTGCTCTCCCATATCTGGTGGTTTGTGTTGATCTAGTTGGGGCATCAAGGGCAATTGGACCATGTGTCCATCATCGTCCAACAAGCTAGCCCAAAGTGTTGGCATATGGATGTGGTGGAAGTTACAGAGTTCCTCAAAACACCGAGAGAAAGCAAGCCCCATTATACCAGCACTTTTTTTTTAACTTTTATTTAACGAATATAGATTTCCAAAGTACAGCTTATGGACTACATTGGCTTCCCCCTCCCCTCTCCCCAATGACTTCCCTCCCACCTGCAACCCTCCCCTTTCCCGCTCTCTCTCCCCTTCCATTCATATCAAGATTCATTTTCAATTTTCTATATATACAGAAGATCAGTTTAGTATACATTAAGTAAAGCTTTCAACAGTTTGCACCCACATAGAAACACAAAGTGAAATACACTGTTTGAGCACTCGTTATAGCATTAAATCTCAATGTACAGCACATTAAGGACAGAGATCCTACATGAGGAATAAGTGCACAGTGACTTCTGTTGTTGACTTTACAAATTGACACTCTTGTTTATGGCATCAGTAATCTCCCTATGCTCCCGTCATGATTTTCCAAGGCTATGGAAGCCTTTTGAGTTCTCCGACTCTTATCTTGTTTAGACAAGGTCATAGTCAAAGTGGAGGTTCTCTCCTCCCTTCAGAGAAAGGTACCTCCTTCTTTGAAGACCTGTTCTTTCCACTGGGATCTCACTCACAGAGATCTTTCATTTAGTTTTTTTTTTTTTTTTTTTTTTTTTTTTTTTCCAGAGTGTCTTGGCTTTCCATGCCTGAAATACTCTCATGGGCTTTTCAGCCGGATCCGAATGCCTTTAGGGCTGATTCTGAAGCCAGAGTGCTGTTTAGGACATCTGCCATTCTATGAGTCTGCTGTGTATCTCACTTCCCATGTTGGATCACTCTCCCCTTTATTTATTCTATCGGTTAGTGTTAGCAGGTACTAGACTTGTTTATGTGCTCCCTTTGACTCTTAGTCCTTTCATTATGATCAACTGTGAACTGAAATTGATCACTTGGACTAGTGAGATGGCATTGGTACATGCCACCTTCATGGGATTGAATTGGAATCCCCTATACCAGTACTTTTCAAATCTGGTTAGGCCCCATTTGCTCTTGTCTCATTGACCAAAGTAAGTCACATGGCCAAGCACAGAATCAGTGTGGAAGGGGGAATGATGATTACTGACAGGGGAATAATTACAGTCATTTTTACAAAAAAAAAAAAAAAAAATCTGTCACAGTCCTGAATTTGGGATCAAAACTCAGAGAAATCCCTTCCATCTGCCACAGGCCAGGAGCTGGGCTCTGCCGGTCCACCCTGGAGCTGCACATCTCCCTCTAAATACCACAAACTATGGAATTTTTACATGGATCAATATTGCCCTGCTCACCTCAGGCTTGTCATTTCCTTACCCAGCCAAACTTGGAGTCTTCAGGCCTAAATGTTTGGGGATTCTTGCATCAAGGGCATCTGGAACATGTAGGTGCATTTCTCCAGGCAATACAGATAAAGGGATCAGGTACATTCAGGGGCCAGTCGCAGGAAAATTTCTCTCTTGAACATCAAGGATGACTAAGCCTCTCTATTTAAACTGAGGGGACGGGGACAACCTCTCATTGTTTTGTGGTGTTATTTCTGTATCTGAAATTTGACTTGGACCTGTCTTGTTGAGGGTAATTGGGTTTGAAGTTTTCACTCTGTCTCTAAGTCCCCCTGTTTAAGCGAAGCCCACTTTCTCCTCTAATTACAAGAGCTACAAATAATGGCAGAAACACTCTTCAGCCGGCCCTCCGCCCAATGAGCACTTTGGCAATGGGAACTCGAAGGAGGAGGCAGTGGAAAAAACCCTGAAGGCTTTTCAACTGTGCTGCTGCGTCATGGAAAACAAGCCAGGCAACTGCATCCAAGCTCACAGCAGGCTCCACCAACCCCTTTGCCTTAGTTATTTCATCGATGAGCAGGGGACTCTGACCCACCCCTCATCAGGCACTTCTCAACTCACTACTGATGATACCAGACGGCAGACCCCTGAAGACTGAGCCATGCACACGAGAACTGTCCACTTTTTCGGATTCTTGTACCAGCTTCAGTTTACTAAACCTTCAAAAAAATCAGAGTTTCTAATGTTCGTTTGGAATCTGTCTTAGGTTGGGCCCCCCAGAAGCAGACCCCGAGTGAAGGATGTAAGTGCACATGCTTTTTTTGGGAAGCGATTCTAAAAATGCAGGAAAGTGAGTGAGGAGGCTAGATGAAGGACTCGGGGGATTCGAAGGAAGCCAAAACAAGGGGTGTGTTTAACCATTTAATTGCCACCTGCTAAGGCTCATTCTGGCTAGTGACTTCTACTGAACCCAGTGTACAACGTGCCTGACTTGCCCCAACTGAACGGTAAGGAAGCTGGGGTAACTGTGCACCAACTCCAACAGCTATGGGCTAATTCCAGGGCGTAAATTTGCAGTAGATCTTTGAGGTGGGAAGGCAAATCCTGAGGCTGTAGAACGCCTTATGGCAGGCAGGCAGTCAGTCTTGCCTTACTTGCAAGAGAGGGGATAGAGGTAGAAGCTCTCAGAATCTACAGAAGAGGTGAGTGACAAGGGGATGTAGGAGAACACCAGCTGGTGGCTATAGCTTTGTAAACAGTCATTGCCAAACACCTCATCTGTCACAATAGTTGTCTCCAGCTTGCATGTATTGATATCTTAGCCCATCATTGTTCAACCCACATCCATTAGACTCCTACTGGGCACCCATATGCCTTGTATTGAGCTAAGATTGTTACACATATCATCTTATTTGATTCTCACAATGACTGGCAAAGTATTAGTTCATTTTACAACTGAAAAAACTGAGATGTAGCAAAGTTAAATAACTACCTTAAGTCTCTCAGCTTCAAAGTAGCAGAGCTGAGATTCCCATCCAGGTCCATTTTCAAGCCTGAGCTCCAACCACTGCCATCCCCACCTCAATTAGGTGGGAATCTGTTTTCCTATTGCCTCCAGCCAAGACCCCAGTCATACCTAACCCACATACACTGTTTCTCCTGAGTCCTTCTTTTCTTTCTTCATCTCTCTTGTCTTTTTATCTCTTCCCAGTTGCCTTCATGGAATCAACTCTTATTCTTTGAGCATTCCAAACCCTCTCATGAGGCCTTTCCTCCTCCAGGGCCTGGGGCACTGTGACTGCTGTCTCCAAACTCATGACATCTCTGAATCTCCCCACTCACACAGACCCTGATCTGTACTCTTCCCAGCAGGTGTGTCAGGCACTTTGGCAGGTGCTGCTTCAGGCACCCTAGTAGAGAAGGAACTGGAGAGCCATCTTTTTGTGGCACCTGCCACTTTCATGCTGATTTCACCCATGCACTCTGACCAAATCGAACCAAGTGGTTTGACTTTAAGCATTCAGCTAAAATGTAAGTCCCGATTTACTGTTCTTATTATTTTAAAAATAGAATGGCATGAGACAAGGACCAAGAGCAGGAATAGTTAATTCTAGCCTGCCAACAAGGGAGTGGGAGGGAGGCAGCAGCTATCACAGTCCCAGCGGATACACAGCAGTAACCATAGAACTTTAGATTGCAGGTGGCAAAAAATATAAAGGGGAGTGGGCAGGGTGCAAGAGGATGCTGTGTGCTTCCATTTTAGAGCTCATGTATCTGACTTCATGACCATCTTACTATTACTTTGGAAAGCACTCCCAATAAAGCATCAAGGCGAACACCATCTCCGGTGCTCAGAAGCCAGTATCAGTGAGTGGCAGGTTCTCTTCATTCTTCACATACACATGCACACACACACAAATTGGAACTGTAAGAAAAATAAAAATATGACAAAGGTATTTGAAGGAAATGTGGTATGGATCAGATGAGTGAGTATAAATATTAGGTAAATTTTTGGTCCAAATAAGCTATTTAAATGACAAAATCCAAAGTGCTTTAATTGAAAAAAATTAGGGGGTCCTAAATCATTCAGAACTGGTTTTAAATCTCATCAATGACCCCCAACTCCAGGTTCTTTTGAACATCTCAGCTCATGCGCCTCTGCAGTTTTAGAAAACAGCTGAATTTCATACACACCCCGAGTCATGCACCACTTAACTATGGGTACTTGCTCTTGGAAATGGCCTTTGGCAATTTCATTGCTGAGCAAACACAATGGGGTATATGTACAAAAACCTAGATGGTCCAGTTCTCTACAGACCTATGCTATATGGTGTGTGTATGGTATAACCTATTGCTCATAGGGCCATGATGAGCAAAACAACATGAGATGACATCAAGGACAAGAGAAAATGAACTGATCAAGTAATGAGACACACTGTCTTACAGTGAAGCTTTTTTAATAAGTAGAAGTATCCATATAAAGTATATTATAGTAAATAGATCAAGTAACACTCATTATCGTGATCAAGGATTATGTACTGTACGCAACTGCATGTGCTTTGCTTTTATACGAGTGGCAATTCAGTAGATTTGTTTATACCAGCTTCACCATACACATAAGTAATGTGCTGTGCCAAATATCATAAGGACTATCACTAGGTGACAGTAATTTCTCAGCTCCATTATAACCTAACAGAATCACTGTTGTATTTGTGATCAGCCATTAACTGAAGTAAAACTATGCAGTCCGGAAACACACATTATATATGATGTTGCAGGTACCATCAGTGCGCTGAAGAAAAATATGAAAAGAGCAGAGAGAATGGTGAGGATTCTATACTTAGAGCAGGCATTCATGTAAGTATTTTGGTTTTGGAACACAATGGGTTCTTACTAGGTCCAAGCCTATCCACTTTTTTAAAGAACAAACTAGATTTCATTTATAGTGGCAGGCAGTGATACAAGCAATAGAGAATTCTTTTTAAGAAAGTATTAGTATTTCACACTGCTAGGCCGGCACCGCGGCTCACTTGGCTAATCCTCCACCTGCAGCACCTGCACCCCAGGTTCTAGTCCCGGTTGGGGCACCAGATTATGTTCTGGTTGCTTCTCTTCCAGTCCAGCTCTCTGCTGTGGCCCGGGAAGGCAGTGGAGGATGGCTCAAGCACCTGGGCCCTGCACCCGCATGGGAGACCAGGAGGAAACACCTGGCTCCTGGTTTGGGATGGGTGCAGCGTGCCGGCCATAGCGGCCATTTGGGAGGTGAACCAATGGAAAAGGAAGACCTTTCTCTCTGTTTCTCTCTGTGTGTCTAACTCTGCCTGTCCAAAAAAAAAAAAAAAAAAAAAAAAAAAAAAAAAAAAAAAACACTTCACACAGTAGATACTCTGAATATTCTCACTTGCAGATGAGGAGATTGAGTTGCCAAGAGATTACAGGGAATATGCTAGTCAGAGGGGCGGGCACCCTGGAAGTCAGTTTACTTGGAACCATTGTTCTTGAGTCTTCCCTAAGTAGAGGAGCAGAGGAAGACAAGATGGCATAGAAGGCCCCTGATGAGGAAGAGGTAGCACTGGGAACCTAGAGTGGCCTTTCTGGGACATGGGTGTATTCGTTAACTATTACCATGTGACAATATTCCCACAAACTTAGTGGCTTGAAACAACATCCCTTTTGTAGCTCACAGTGTCCATGGGTCAGGACTGTTGGTCCAGCAGGTATGGCTGTCTGTTCAGTGGCTCCCAAGGCTACTCTGCAGGGGTCAGTGGAGCCGCACTTTCATCTGGAGCCTGAGGTCCACTTCTAAGCTCTTTGGAGCCAGTAGTGGATTCAGTTCCTTGCATTATAGGTTGAGGACCCTGCTTCCCAACTGGCTATCTGCCAGACACCACTCACTTTCTCCACCACTGGCTATCTGCCAGATACCACTCAGAACAGGACAGCTGACTTCTTTGAGGCCAGCAGAGGAGTCTCTCTCTCCAGGAAGGGCCAGATCCTGATCAAGACAGACTCCCCCCTAATGACCTCCTTCTTTTTCATTGCAGATCAATTGATTGGGAACCTTAATTACACCTGCAGAATCCCCTTGGTTTTCCATCTATCCTAACCTAATCCTGGAGTGATGTCTTATCCTATTCACTGGTGCCATGCACACTCAAGGAAAGGAGATTATATAGAACTTGTGCACCAGGGCCGGAAATGTCAGGGCCACCTTAGAGTTCTGCCTTCCACGTGGGGAAAAGCAAAGTTTCGCTTCCTTCAAGGCATCCTCTGGAGCCCCTTCCACAGCTGTGTGAGCTCCTGCCTGTGGGAGATCCTCAGTCCACATCCCACAGAGGCCACTCAAATGTCATTTCTCAGCTGCCAGGCTTTGCTCTGAGCGGGGTAATTCTGTTGTTTGCAGACCCATTTGCCTGCCTGAGTTGGGACCTGCATGCATTTTTCTGACCTTGATTGCTTCAATCCACAATCATGGGTTGCAGGCGAGGTGAGGCCTGCAGAGCCTGGAAGAACAAGCAGGGGGTTTGTGAGTGTTCGTCTTCCAGTCTTTGCCATTAGTCCCCCGGGGAGTGATGCGAATGGCTTCAATTGCTCCGTGGAGCCAGCAATCACAGCAGGCTTCAGGGCCCCTGATATGAGCTAGAGAAACTCCTCTGTGGAGCAGCTGCTGGGGGGAAATGGGAATTCCCTTCAGACTCAATGAGCTTCCACAGAGCCAAGCCAGAGGTCTAGAGTTGCTGCCCTGCTCAAGAGAGGCCTGAGGTGAATGGCAGGGCCAGTGTGGTCTTTTCAACCCAGGCCTCACTCTGCTTTTTGGCTCAAAACAGCTCAGCTTTGGACTGAGTCCAGCCAAAGATGGGCTGCTTTTAGCCAAAAAGAGCAGCAGAGGTCTTGGCCAGAGAGCCAAGTCTTGGGACAGACCTTGAGAGGCCAGACTGGCTCAGCAGGTGCAATTGGTCGATGAGGTCAGCACCCTTGTTGTGTGATTGACAGGCAACATGGCAGTGTGACCTGAGTCTCAGAGAGCATGGATTGGTGCAACACTGCACTTCATCATCATCCTCATTGTGGGAGTTGGAGCCAACAGCATCTGTTCGATCTCTCTCACTTCTTTTGTCTGTCATCACATATTTACTGAGCGTCTGTTACTTGCCTGGTGCTGCTTTAAACACTAGAAAATTAGGGGTGAGCATGTCAGGCAAGAACTCCCCTTGTGGGAAAAAGACAGATGTCAAAACACACTGATGGACAACAAAACATGTAAGATGGGGATAGTGACTAAGAAGAAGATTAAAACAAGGTGAAACCATAATGAGGACTGGGATGAGAAAAGCTCTCTCTGATTATAAGAAAGGATCAGTCATGAGATGATGATGAGGGGAGGGGCATTTCTGACCATGCAAAGCTTGAGGTGAGGAAAGGCTGGTATTTGAGAAATGGCAGTTTGCCAGTGCTGCTAGAGGGAAGTGGGAAGAATGACAAGAGCAAGGAAGGAACCAGATCAGCCAAGACCTTCCAGCCTGGTATGGAGACTTGCCTTTGTGTGAAGAGGATTGGGAAGACTCTGGAATTTAATTTAGCTTATGTATTACTTTACTCTTTGAGAGGTAGAAATAGAGACAGAGAGTTCCTGTCCACCGGTTCATTCCCCAAATGCCTGCAACAGCTGAGGTTGAGCCAGACCGAAGCCAGGATCCAAGAGCTCAATCCAGATCTCCCAAGTGGGTAGCAGGAACCCAACTACTTGAACCATTACCTGCTGCTTCCCAGGGTGCACATGAGCAGGAAGCCAGAACAATGGGCTAGAGCCAGGACTTGAATGTAGGCATTCTGGTATGAAATATGGATGTCCTGACCAGCATCTTAACACTAGAACAAATGCCCACCAAAGACCCTGGAATTTAAGAAGGGAATTGACATAATACAATGTGCCTATTCACAAGATCACTTTGGTTGGTAGTGGAACAAGAGTGGAAACAAGAAACCCACTAGCAAGTGATTGCAGGTCCAGAGTGTGGCTATGGGTGAAGAAACCAAGACCTAGAGAATGTGTGTAACTTACAAGGAGCTCCCAGCTACACAGGGATGGCCAGTGGGTAAATAGCATCAGGCAGAATCACCAGAGTCCTAACTACTATCCCTCTGTCGCCACCTGTGAAAAATTGGAAGCAAACTCTAAGTTCTCTAAATGCAGCAGAATTGTGTGCAGGTGATTCAGTGAGGGCAAATTCTCAAATGAATTTTAAAATAAAGTGAGAGGAGCAGGATGGGGCTGGAGGAAGACTCATGTGGCCTCAGCCAGGGAATGGCATCAGGCTGATTCCACAGAAGCTCTGGAGTGTGAATTATATCATGCTTAGTCCTGATTTCCAGCAAAGGAGGCCAGGTTTGGGGGCCCTATAATCTGTCATTCCGGCATGGAGGGAGGGGTATGAAAATTCCCGGGCATGGAGGGAGGGGTATGAAAATTCCCGGGCATGGAGGGAGGGGTATGAAAATTCTCAGGCATGTTTAAGGAAGGGGGCTCCTGTCAGTCAAGGTCAGGGCTCAGGAGAAGTCATAGTTGTAAACTGTAGACCATGGCAATCTCAGTGTCTGGGGAAGAGGTGCACCTGCCAGCAAATGGATAACACGGATCTGGGCATGGCATCTCCAGCATCTTTGATAATAACCATGACTTCACTGAGAGAGGGTGCCAGACTAAGAAAGGACCTGTTACAAAAAAGTATAGGGCCTACATTTCTAAAAATAAATGAGTTAATATAGAAGGCCTTTTACAGAAGCTATCTCCCATTGCCCGCAGATTCTCTTCAAAACACCTTTAAGTGGTCAACTCCCACTATGCACTTAAAAAAGAATCAATTTATGGGTGTTCCATTTACCCAACTTCTCAGGAATAAATTCACTGCATGCTGGAAGGTTATATCTGAATATCCATTTAGTCAACATGAAAGGAGATTAGGATTAGGTGCACTTAACCAGTACATTAGAGTCTGCCACCAAAGAGCTGTGACCCTCTGCTACTGAAAATGAATGGGGCCTATTAGCACAGAGCGCTGCTCCTAAGAGAACCACTGCACTGCCATTGCAGAGAAGGAACCAGTAGCTAAGGAGCAGGGCCGCCTAATACAGCTGCCTCATGCCTGCCATGGTTTACTTAAAGAACACTGGCTTTGCCATTCTATTATGTAGCTCTCTAGAATGTAGGCTAGTGGTTTCCAAAAGTTGTTTGCAAATAAAAATACTTTAGAATTTTATAAAAAAATTCAAAGCCCAGACCATAACCTAAATCAGTGAAATTATAACTCTGGAGTTAATTTTTAATAATCTGTTAATTTTGGAGTAATTTTAGGTGTACAGAAATTTGCAAAGATAGTGTACCTATCACCCAATCTGACCCAATTTCCTCCATGGTTAGCACTGAATATTACTGGGATACATTTGTCACACTAAGAAACTGACATTAGTACCTCTGTATTATACTTTATTAGGATGTTGCCAGTGTTCCCATTGGGAATTCTTCCTGTTCCAGGACCAACCCAGAGTACCACACTGCATTGAATTGTTGTGTCTCCCTCTCCTTTGGTCTGTGACAGTTTCCCAGCCTTACTTGTTGTTCATGACCTTGACAGTCGTGAAAAGCATTGACCAGGTCTCCGGTGGAATTTCCCCAGTCTGTGTTTGCCCATTGTTGTTCTTGCAGCAGAATAAGACTACAGTTGTGAGCCAGGGCTATGGAGTGTTGGAAGGAACAGAGCAGAGGAGACGAGACCTACCCATCACATGGTGTCAGAGGATAGAGATAGAGTCATGTGATATCACTGGTAAGGTTATATTTTTGGCTTGGTGAAGGTTCTGTTTGCCAGCTCACTGACAGTAGTTAGTATTTTCCTTTTCCTATTTTAATCTTTGAGTCTATTCCACCCTCCAAGTGTGGATGTGTATGTGTGTGTGTTTGCGGGTGGGAAGGAAGCTGCAATGAGGCAAAAGTCTTTAAGACATTTTAATGACCACCACATTGTCCTCATTCCTTGCCTTCATTCTTAATCACTACTGTGCAAATTTTCTTTGATAATTCTGAACTTTGTATTCTTCAGATCCCCTGGGATTGAACCAGCACTTCTTGGCTATGCTACCTTAAACAGATTACACAGTCTCCTCAGAGCCTCAGTTTCCTCATCTGAGAAATGGGTATTAATAGAGTATCTATATCTAAGTTATTGCAAAGATAATGCCTATAAAGTTTTGACCATAGTGTAAACATTCAGCAAATGTCAGCTACTAATAGTGGTAGTAATGATGCCTTCCTTTCTGAAAAAGATTTTATTTATTTATTTGAAGTCAGAGTTAGAGAGAGAAACAGAGAGACAGAGACAGAGAGAGATCTTCCATCTGCTGATTCCCAAGATGGCTTCAATGGCTAGGGCTGAGCCAAGCTAAAGCCGAGTGCTGGGAACCCGGAGCTTCTCCAGGTCTCCCATGTAAGGAGAAGGGGCGCACACACTAGGGCCATCTTCCACTGCTTTTCCCAGGCCATTAACAGGGAACTGGATTGGAAGTGGAGCAGCCAGGACACAAACTCGTGCCCATGTGGGATGCTAGCATTGCAGGCAGCAGCTTTACCCACTATGTACAACATTGGCCCCACCATATCTTCCTTAGCTCCAGCCTCATATTTCAGATATCTGCTGCCACAATAATGTACTTTAGTGACATAAAGCAGTAAGTTGGAACCTATACTTAACAAAGAGAGGTATCTCTTTTAGTAACTAGAATAAGGGCCAGCATAAAAGGATCTGGACCATTTAAAACACATCTTTTGCTTTGTCTTCTTTCTTTTAAGATTTATTTATTTTTTGAAAGGCAGAGTTGCAGAGAGAGAGAGAGATCTTCTATCCACTGGTTCACTCCCTAAATGGCCACAATGGGCAGAATTGGGCCAATCCGAAGTCAGGAAGCTTCGTCCGAGTCTCCCATGTGGGTTCAGGGGCCCAAAGACTTGGGTCATCTTCTACTGCTTTCCCAGGCCATAACAGAAAGCTGGATCAGAAGTGGAGCAGCTAGGACTCAAATCGGCACCCATATGGGATGCGGGCACTGCAGGCAGCAGCTTTACCTGCTACACCACAGCACCAGCCCCTTGCTTTATCTTCTGCACTTAGGAAAATCAATTGATCCTCCTTAACTTTTAGTTCAAAATGTTGGCAATGCAAAAGAAGATTCTGATTGTGGGAATTTGGATTAGCTATCGAAATTTTGTTTGGACAGAATGAGTATTCATTTGAATATGGGGTCTAAATAATACTGGTTCCAGGACTGTGTAGGTTTCAAGGTATTACATTTATGTTCTCACCCTGGGTATGTCCTCATATTCATATCTTTGTACCTGAATTCAACTACAAGCTTCTTGGTGACAGGAATGTTATTTTATTGATCTCTCTCTCTCTCTCTCTTTTTCTCTCTCTCTCTCTCACACACGCACACACACACAGTGACAATTTTCACACAGTTGGTACTCTGTATTATTTTAAATTAAATTATATTAAATAGACTTATAATAAAGTCCTATGACTTGCTTATTTACCACTGTATCTATATTTGAAACTCCAAGAGCACATGCAAATCCTAAGTTTCATCCTTTCTTTTGTCCCATATTGTCACCATTTAAAATCATCTTTCTGCTTCCAGTATTGGCAAAGAATCAAAGAACGTTAATTCACTTCATGACTGAAATTTTAAACCCACCTGCATCTTTCAAGTTGCATACTTTTCAGCCCAGTGAATGAACGAATGTTCTCAAGCACTGGCATCATTTCGTGGAGCTCATTGGAATTCATTTTATACTTGAATATGTTGACTCTGCTGCTGTCTGAAGCCTGCTGGGAAAACTTTGAATTCCAGTGGTCTTTCTAGGGACATATTGATTCTAGGCTGATTCTGAGCTATTTCAGAATCATTATGTTTCAAAAGATAGGGTCTCACATTGAATTTTCCTAGTTTGGAGCACAAGTGAAGACAGTAGGAGAGTGTGTTATGTGCTCATCAGCATGTATATGTGGGCTAGGAGAAGATGAAAAGAAAGAGTATGAGGGGCTGACCTACTTATTGAGAGAGTATTGCACTTGCAAGAACTTCCTTGGCAATGAAGGCAAAATGATTAACTGTTTTCTGGACATTTTGATGTTTGGCTAAGACATCATAGAGAGAGGAGAGAAAACTGACAAGTCACCCTGACCACAGCAGCTGTGTGTGTGTGTGTGTGATGGTGGGGATAGGGGGTTCTCTGGCTGCCCACTCTGCCTAGAGCCTCCATCAGTAACCCAGTCCTCTGCTACGGTACAAATGCAGCTTCAATGAAAGCGGTGCACATGCTGAAAAAACTCACTTTGCAGATGTATCTCCTAAACTTCCTACCAAATCGCTACCTTGGAATTTCATGGTCCCCTCGAGATTCAAAAAGAATAGAGGTGCTTAGGGTGGCCCTTTGAGTGGAGAGTTAGGGACTGAAGAGGAGAAGAATTCAATGCCCTATCATTAGCATTGACTCCAAAGGAGTGCTCTCTAGGCCCCAGGCACCTCATCCCTGTGAGGGCCACTGTGCTCAGGCAGGCACAGTATCAGCTGAGCATCTCTCTTGGTGCAGGCACTGTCCTGACATCTGATGCCATTTTAACATAAGGGTGAAGGGTGGGTGTTCTGACCTCAGACGTAAGGGGATGTTTTTTAACCTTCCAGTTCCTCAGCTTCTCATGTGTAAACTAGGGCTGATAATAATAAGACACTAAAGAAATTAGACACTGCTTGGCCTAAGAGAGTGTTTCATAAAGGTCAACTATGACAAGAATGACTTCAGGCCTCTAAGCAAGACCCAGGAGTTCTAAATATTAGAAAAGAACAGAGAGTGCTTCAGTGACAAAGGTGGGGATCTTTCTGATTCCATAAAGGATGGAGGAGCTGCAGAAAAGACCATGGAGCTTCCCAGAACACTGCCTCTGAGCTCTCACTGATTGATAGCTATCAGCAAAGGGGTAAAGAGGTGCCACCAGCAATCACTTGTGCCGATTGGTGGTGACATCTGGGTCAAGCCCTGGAAGCACGTGTTCCTGGGTTTTTAATATGGAATGACAGCAACATCTTGACTAACATTTTTCCTGTCCTGGGATGCAACTCCAGTATTCTCTTTCAGACCAAGATGGGCATTAAACTGGAAACAAATCTCAGCTTCAATAGAGAAAAGGCTCAAAATAGAATCTCTGCTTGTTCGTGGGATGCCATATGAAAAATTTAGATTAATCCAGGCTTCCTTTTCTCCTCTTGGCCTGTTTTCTTTTATTAAAGGATGTGAAGACAGTGCTTTCCATTTTTGACGTGCCTTCCAAGCATGCTTTATTTCTGCTCTACTTGCTGCCTGCTGCTTACTCATACTGATAGTCCAGCTGTCTGTAAAACCCCTAACAAAAAAGAAAGAAAAGAAATGTGATTGCTGAGTGTGGAAGGCTGAATAGGGAGAGAGGACGATGGCACAATAGCAACTTTTGAGGTATACCCAGCATGGCAGTTAGCCTTTGCTGTGTAACAAATGACCCCAAACTTAGTGGCTTCCAACAACATCCGTTTCTTTAGCTCATCACTTGATAATGTGAATGGAGTTCAGTTGGAGGTACTCTGCTATCAGTTGGTAGATCAACTAGGGACTAGCCCATCTCGAGTGTCCATGGCTGAGATGACCTCTGTCTGTCCCACAGGGTCAATCTCGTGATCCACTGGGCTTGCCAGGGTCATTCACCTGGTGGATGCATGGATACAGAGAAGGATGGAAAACCCCTCAGTGGGTAACGAGACCTAAAAGGTCATTCTCCCTGACTGAATTGCATGGGGATACAAGTGCACAGAAGCCACCAATTGCTTTCAGGATAAGGGATTGGGGTACAGCAAAGCCCAAGAGGACCTGTAAAATATTCCATAGCCAACCTAATACCTCATCTAATCAGTTAATATTTCCTACCTTCTGTAAGGTTTGAAGAGCAAGACAAAGAGAGCAGAAAACATAAACTCACAGCTAGACAGGTTTATTTAAAAATAAACCTGAGAGGGGCTCACTACCAGCATGCATATGGAGTGAACATGTGGCATAAAGCTGGGCTCTCCTGCAGGCTGAGGTCTGTGTAGTTGAGGCAGTTGAGTCATGAGTGGATGGGTGTTAGTTGAGGGTCATGAGTGGCCAGCGTTAGGCAGGGCTGAGCTGGTTTGCATGGGCTTTTCAAACTTGACAGGGAAAGCACTAGTGTCTGGGGCTGGGTTGAGCGGTATAAGGAAGAATGCAGGCTGGTGCCACGGCTCACTAGGCTAATCCTCCGCCTTGCGGCGCCGGCACACTGGGTTCTAGTCCCGGTCGGGGCGCCGGATTCTGTCCCGGTTGCCCCTCTTCCAGGCCAGCTCTCTGCTGTGGCCAGGGAGTGCAGTGGAGGATGGCCCAAGTGCTTGGGCCCTGCACCCCATGGGAGACCAGGAGAAGTACCTGGCTCCTGCCATCGGATCAGCGCGGTGTGCCGGCCGCAGCACGCTGGCCGCGGCGGCCATTGGAGGGTGAACCAATGGCAAAGGAAGACCTTTCTCTCTGTCTCTCTCTCTCACTGTCCACTCTGCCTGTCAAAAAAAAAAAAAAAAAAAAAAGAAGAAGAAGAAGAAGAAGAATGCAGGGAATTGGGAAGTCCCTCAGTGGACAGGATCTGCTCTCAGTCACGTAGGCGAGGGACTGAAAAGCAGTGCGGTGTTTTAGATCTGCTTTTGGTCTTGCTCCATCACCTTCAGCTCTAATCAGTTTGCTGGTGTTTTTTCTAGTTGTAAAAGCAATTCAAATTATTGCAGAAAAATGTGTAAAGCAAAGAGAAGTATAACAGAGAGAAAATAATCAAGCATGATCTCATAGCCAGAGGCAATGCTTATAATTATATATATATATATATATTTCTTCTACATTTAAAATAATACCAATAATACAATTCATTGAGCCCTATATGTCAGAATTTTGTCCAGATTCTCATTACGAAAGCATTGACTTATTTAATCCACACAACAAAAATCACTTTTGAGATGAGAAGATGAGGCACTTGGCTAAACATCTTGCCTTCAATCACACAGAAAGTAAGGGTGGCAGCAGCATTTGAAGAACAGCCTCATTCCTCAGAGCATTCTGAACCACTTGAAAGTTCTCACATTCATGCTACTGGAACTTGAGTGTGCACCAGCATGCCCTGCAAGGTTTGGTAAGGCTGGGGTTGCTGAACCCAATCCTGGCTATTATGATGCAGCTGGTCTCGGGTAGGATATAAGAATTTGCATTTCCAACAATCCTTCAGGTGGTGCTGAGGCAGCTGGTCTTTGAACTACATCACTGGTAGCTCTGTTCACAGCAGTCTGAAGGTTTGTACTGTGCATTCCACTTCACAGAAGATAGAAACAGAAATTCAGAGAGGCTCAAGAAAAAGGCCATGGACACACAGCTGGCTGACAGTATTCTTTCTCTTTTCCGGTTTACTCTATAGAAAACAATAAACACAGGCAATGTTCACTTTCATTGATAGCCCGTGCCCCTCTTGTAGTCAAGCTCGTGAGCTCATCAAGGAAGTGTAGACGCTAGATGCAGCCCCTCTGAAAGCTGGGCATTACTATGAAGGGTGTAGATTGCATTCCTCCGTTTGTTTCCTTGGTGAGGAGCTCTTAGCCATGAAGCCCTCCATACTGATATTAAGTGACTGTATTTGTGAAGGGAGGAATGACAGTCCTCATCAAGAAAGATCTGAACAGAAAAAAATGCATGTAGATGTTACCTTCTGAAGTTACAGAAAAGAACCTGCTCCAAAGGTATCTGCTATTTTTAAACAGCAAGGAGCCTGGAGTTAGTTTGTCAAATTTCTTATAAGAAAGGAAAGAATAAAAAAAAATCCTGTGATCACAAAGCCTTTGTGATATTCTGAGCAGATGGAGTGTAGGCTGAGCTTGGCGTTTTCATGTAGGTTAGGTGTGGTACTTTCTGCTTATCTATCCTCGTTATTCAAAGTGTGGCCAAGGGACCAGCAGCATCACTGTGCACCGTGATAGACATGCTAATCCATATGCCCACCCAAAATAAATTGGACTGGAATCTCAAGCATTGGGGCTCAGGAGTCTGTGTTTTAACAAGCTCTCCAGGTGACTTTCTAAAAATTATATTTATTTATTTTATATGAAAGGCAGAGAGAGATGTTCCATCCATTGGTTCATTCCCCCAAAAGCCCATAACAGCCAGGGCTGATCTAGACTGAAGCCAAGAGCCAGGAACATAGTCCAGGTCTCCCACATGAGTTTCAGAGACCCAAGTACTGTGTGAGTGATCACCTGCTGCCTATTAGCAGGAAGCTGGTGAGAAGCAGAGTCAGAACTTAAACAGGTACACTCATATTGGATGAGAGCATCCCAAGTGGCAACTTAACTGCTGTCCCAAGTGCATGCCTCTCCAGGTATTTTTATGCAACCAAGTGTTTGGAAGCCCTGATCTGGTGAGAATCTTGCAGAACTAATTACAGTTAGACCTCTGTGTCAGTGGGTTCTGCATCTGCATCTTCAACCAACCTTGGGTCTGAAAGATTCAGAAAAAATGCACCTATAGTGAAATTCAACAGATTTTTTTCATGGTCATTATTCTCTAAACAATGCAGTATAACAACAATTTATATAGTATTTATATTGTATTAGGTATTATAAGTAATCTAGAGGTGATTTAAAGTATATAGGAGTTTGTGCTTAGGTTATATACAAACACTAAGTCATTTTATATAAAGAACTTTAGTACCTGTGCATTTTGCTATCCAGGGGTTCCTGGAGACAAGACTATTTTGCTTCTCAAGGATTACCGTTGCCCTTGTGGAAATTTTCAGGTGTGCATGGCTCAAACTTTAGTGACCATCAAAACCATCTGGAGAGCTTCTTAGACATAAACTCCTGGACTGCACTTTCAGTGGTTCCATCACAGTAGATCTATAGTAGAGCTCATGAATTTGCATATTTAAAAATATTTTTACTTATTTGAAAGGGAGAGAGAAGGAGGGAGAGGGGGAGGGAGGGGAGGGATAGGAGGAGGAAGGGAGACACACAAACACACACACACACACACACACACATATACAGGGAGAGAGAGAGAGAGAATCCCCTCTGCTAGTTGACTTCCCAGGTGACTACAATTGCCGAGTATGGGTCAAGGCTGGAATCAGAAGCCAGGAACTCAATCTAGGTCTCCCACATGGGTGGTAGGAACCAATCATTTGAGCTACTACTGCTACCTCTTAGGATCTGCATTAGCAAACAGTTGGAGTCAAGAAGTGGATATCAAACCCAGGCACTCAGATGTGGGATACAGCTGTCTTAACCACTGACATAGATGCCTGCTCCCTGAATTTGCATGTGAGCACTTGGGATGCTACTGCTGTCTGTCCTAGACCACACTGGGGACTAGACAAGCATTCTCAAATGAAAAATGCACTTTAGCTTTCTGTTACTTTCAAGATTTTTGATTCTGGAATTCCATTTACAAATTATATTTTCTCTACTAAGGAACTCATTTTAGGAAGCTACCTACTTGTAAAACTCATTTTTCAACCAAAGTCCACAAATTCTTTTGAAATAGAGGTAGTTTGGGTTATTTGGGGCAGTGTGAGAGAGAAGGAGGGTTCATTCCCAAAATGGTCACAAAAGCCAGGACTGAGCCAGACAGAAGACAGAAGCCAGGAGCTTCTTCTGGGTCTCCCATGTTGATGCAGAGGCCCAAGTACTTGAGCCACTTTTTGCTGCTTTCTCATGTCCATTAGCAGGGAACTGGATTTCAAGTGGAGCAGCCAGGCCCAATATGGGATATAGGTGCTAAAAACTGGCCCCAATATGGGATACAGGTGCTAAAAGCCAGGACTTTTACCTGCTGAGCCACAGCACTGGCCCAGTTCAGGGCATTTTTGAAGGTACTCCAGACCTGCGCTGTGGTGTGGTAGGTTAAGCATCTGCCTGTGGCACCAGCATGCCATATGGGTATCAGTTCGAGTCCTGGATTCTCCACTTCCAGTACTGTTCCCTGCTGATGACCTGGGAAAGCAGTAGAAGATGGTCCAAGTGTTTGGGCCCCTGTACCCATGTGGGACACCTGGAAGAAGCTCCTGGTTCCTGGCTTCGGATAGGACCAGCTCTGGCTGTTGTAGCCACTTGGAAAGTGAACCAGTGGATAGAAGACTTCTCTCTCTGTCTCTCCTTCTCTCTGTCTATAACTTACCTCTCAAGTAAATAAATCTTTAAAAAGAAGAAAAAGAAGAAATAAAAGAAATTACTCACTGGGACTAAGTAAGTGTGGGTCTATGGCTTGTTTGGCTTTGTGATTTCATGTTCAGGAGATGTTGATCACCTTCTATATGTTAGAACCAAAGCCCCCATTTCATCACATGGGGGCCAAATTTTCTGGGTGTATTAGACAAACCGTACAAAAGCAACACCCAAATGGCCAAGAATGGTCTCCAAGACCCCTGGATAGGAAACCTGAAAGCGTTGCCCAAACATTTACCTTCACTGTTGAACACTCAGCACCTTCACCTTTTAGGAGACCAAGGTTTAAAGGGTAAATGAGTGCACAAGTGTGTGTGACTTCTTAAATAACTTATTGAGCACTCCAATGAATATTAACATGCTCAAATTAATTGATAACATAGTGCCTTGAATGGTCAAAGAAGTTTTAGTGCCAAAATGCTGTGTGGAACAATTAAACATGTATTCAGGGACTGGTGCTATGGCGTAATGGATTAAGTCAATTCCTTCAATGCTGGCATTCCATATGGGCACCAGTTTGAGTCCTAGCTGCTCCACTTCTGATCCAGCTCCCTGCTAATGCACCTGGGAAAGGAGTAGAAGTGGCTCACATACTTGGGCCCCTGCACCCATGTGGGAGACCCAGAAGAAACTCCTGGCTCCTGGCTTCAGCCTGGCCCAGCCCTAGCCATTGTAGCCATTTGGGGAGTAAACCTGAGGATAGAAGATTTTCTCTCTCTCTCTCTCTCTCTCTCTCTCTCCCTTCTTCTCCCTCTCCTCTCTCTCTCTCTCTCCCCCTTCCCCTCTCTGTCTCTCCCTCTCTCTGTAAGTTTGACTTTCAAATAAATAAATAAATGTTTTTTTTAAAAAAGAGGAACATGTGTTTAAATATATCCAAATTTGAGAGCCCAACATAATGTCCAACAAAAGGTATTATAATGAAGTGTGAGATGTGATCTTTGTCTACCCAACTATTCGCAGCCACCCCTTGATATTTGCAGAGGATTGATTCCAGGAATTTCCATGGAAACTAAAATCTGGAGATTCTCAAGCCCTTATGTAATATGGTAAATTGTTTGCATATAACCTACACATCCTACTATATACTTTAAATCATCTATAGATTGATTATAGCACTTAACATAACAAAATGTTATGTAAATAGTTGTTATACTGTATTGCTTAGAGAATGATGAGAAGAAAAAGGAAATCTATATATTCAGTACAGATATAATTTTTTATAATATTTGTAATCTATGGATGAATCCATGGATGTGGGACCTCCAGTTAGTGAAGTTTGACTATACCCAAGGATGCTTCTTTGTGCCTGGCGCTTGGACTGAAAGAGAGATCCCTTTAAAGACCTATTACCTTGTACTGAAGGATGCAGATAACACAAAGAGCCCAATTTTTATTATTTTATTTTTTTTAAGATTTATTCTATTTATTTGAAAGATAGAGTTACAGAGAGGTAGAGACAGAAAGAAAGGTCTTCCATCTGCTGGTTCACTCCCCAGATGGCTGCAATGGCTGGAGCTGGGCTGATCTGAAGCCAGGAGCCAGGAGCTTCTTCCAGGTCTCCCACGTGGGTAGTGCAGGGACCCAAGGAATTGGGCCATCTTCTACTGCTTTCCCAGGCCATAGCAGAGAGCTGGATTGGAAGAGGAGCAGCCAGGACTAGAACTGGCACCTGTATGGGATGCCAGCACTTCAGGCCAGGGCTTTAACCCACTGCGCCACAGCACTGGCCCCAAGGCCAATTTTTAAAAAGTATTAAGGCATGATGGGTGCCTGTGAGCCACACAGGAATCCAGAAGGACCTAGCCCAGATTGCTGGTCTCCTCCAGGAGATAACATTTGCAATGAAAATTAAAGACTGCATGGAAGCTGGACGGATGAAGAAGGCAGGGCAGAATTGAGGGGTGATATTATAGCAAAGGAAATAACAGACACTTGGGGGATTACAGTAGGAGTACAGAGGTAAGCATTGCATTCCCACCAGGTTTGTTCCCGAGGGAGCAATGATTAATAAGCATGAGATCTGATCCCATGGAAAATTTTAAACACTACTTCCAAAAAAAGGAACACATAAATCTATTTGAAGGGAGCTGGGTCTGCACTTGTGATTAAAGCAGGCTAACCTTTCCTGGGTGGCTTTTGTCTTTTCATTGTTATTCATGAAATCTTTCATTTTCTTGTATCCCCTTGAGGTTGTAGCTAAATAAACTGCAGGCCCAGAAAAGCCTGTTTGCCTAAAATATGTTCCTCCTAGAAAGTGCATTTATGGAAATGTTAGATATTTGTATAGCTACAGGAAAGGAAATCTCATATTTGAGGGAATGAAAGAACAGGAACCTAGAGAGACTTGAGGCACAAATTCTGTGTATACTTGTGTTGTTTGATTTCTCTACCAGTCCTTGTGAAATTAAGTGTGAGTGATGTTCATAAGCTTACTTTCTTTTATGCCTGTTAGGACCTTCTAGAGCTATCTAGAATTCTATCATCCACAGGTAGACAGGACAATATACACTCTGGAAGGGCCTGGGACATTTTTTCACAAACACACCTACTTAAACACACATGCACATTCAAAGTATAATTTCCAAAGTGTTAGAACATTATCTCACTAGAAAGTATAGTGAATGTATGTCAGATTTCTTGACTTTGTTAGTGAGAGAACCAGTAGGTTAGTACAGCTAGTTCACAGACTAATATTTTTAGGAAAAATATTTATGTAACTTGTCATAAAGAAGGGTAGTGCTCAAAAGTGATAAATGCCATATCAGGCAATAAAACTATAACCCTTGAGGTTATCCTTTCTATCAGAGGGAATCATTTGCATCTTACTGGACAAAAGTAATTTACTCAGTCATCCATAAAGTAACATCTAAGTGGACAGTCAGGTCTCTAATTAAGAGGAAAAAGCAAAAACTTTTGGTGATGAAAGATATGGATATTCCTTTCATTGATGGTTTCATGGCAATATAAATATGTCAAAATTTATCAGGTTGCACATTGAATATGTGTGTCTATTGTGAGTCAGTTATATTTTAATAGAGCAGTGAAATGAGAGAGAAAAAAATAGTAAGCCAGACAAATTTACATTTCCCTAGATAATCTTTGTACAAGTCTAAAAGTATTATCCTAAAGTTATTAAATATTCCAGCATGATATTAAAGAATGCTATCATTCTTTCTGTTTTATACCCAAGTTTCAGATAGTTTTTCTGGATTAATTAAAATAATTGTCTAGAGTCAAAGAGGTTTAGGTATTGATCGCTTACAAGTTGTGTAACCTCAGGCAAAATATTTAAACCTCCCTAAGGCTCAGATTCTCCATCTTAAAAAATCAGAGATAATAATAGATTCCTATGTCATAGGTGTATTACTAGGATTAAATAAAATTAGGCATCTGGGGTGCTTAGCAAGCACCAAGTACATAGGGACCTAGTAAGTGTTATCTATTCTCATTATTGTTTCTAAGGAAAAAGATGGGTGAGAAGCTATCTGAATGAAGTAATATGGTGACCAGAAAGACCACAGACCAAGAATGTGTTTCCTCAGGGTAGAGAAGTGCTTTGGAATGTCTTCCATGGTCTTGGAGCTCAGCAGTCAGAGATAAGGATTCTGGATTCAAGCTCCCCTGACTCAAATCCCAGCTATGCCAACTCCTACCTCTACGACCCTGAGCCATTTAGTTAACCTCTCTGTATGCCTTGGTTTCTTATCTTTAAAATGGGCATAATGAAGGCATCCACCTCACATGGAGCTGTTGAGACTGCTGCAGTGAACTATCACATACAAGGACCTGCAGAGTGTTGGTGGACTCCTCGAGGTGATGAAAGTGGAACATGTAATTTTTACATGCAGGATAATTCCCCTTTGGGATGTCACTCAGAAGTAACTCCAAAAGAGGATCTGGGGTGCCAACACAAGTTGTCTGATAGCTATAGATACAGTTTATTCTC